>NC_088329.1:37547500-37865000 GCF_036884655.1 Musa acuminata AAA Group | reverse complement strand
CAGATTAATCTTGGCATGCTAAACATTTATAATCTTAAATCTTTTCAGATTAATCTTGGCTATGCTCAACATTTATTTCCATGTAATGATATAATGCTGATAAACGAAGTTGCTGCTATAGATACTCATGTTGAGCTTAAAGTTCTTTTTTTGTCTATGCCCTTCAGCACTTAACCTGATTTTCTTTTTTTCTTTGTATGTCTAGGTTAGTGAAGGTCTTGATTTTGCTGACCGGGCTGGGAGAGCTGTGGTAGTTACTGGCCTGCCTTTTTCTACAAAGACTGATCCCAAGGTTTGGTTTTCAAATGAAAGATTTAGAATTGAGTTATGTACTTATATGATGTTTATAAAGTTATTTTAGTGATCAAGAACAAGATAGCAGCACTATATGCAAGCAAAGTCTTGCTCATGTTGAAGATGAATTGCAATATACCTATAGAATTGTACAACAGTACAAGTGATCTTTTGGTTGCTGCTCTCCAGATCATTTGGATGAACTACCAAGAAAAAAGTTCATTAATGATATTTTACATTTTAAGATTTTTTCCTATATGATTTACTAGAAAAGATCTTCAATTCTCTTCTTTCATTTTGTAGGTCAGTGACAAGAACTTCTAAAGAAATATAGGTTGGAATTTTAGTTTTTGCTGTTGTTGCATGACATTTCAGTCCTCTTCATTGAAGGAAATGTCCCCTGGAATCTTTTCTTGCTTTATGACTTGAGATTTATTCTTTTTTGTCATGATACTGTAGACATTTACCTTTGTCCAGCTTATAATATATGCCAAGAATGTATACATGCTTTATAATTAAGAACAAAGCATTAGGTTTTTTTAATCTCCCTTTCTTTTTGTTGCTTTTAGAACAAGAAATAGACAAATGTTTATAGCTGTTATCAACATACATTTTGGTGGTCACAACTAGAGGGTGAGTTTGATTTTCATGAAAAGATCACATGGAATTTCACAGGCCTTGTCCTCGTGACCTTTGATTATAATGATAATATATTGACATCACAACCAAGAGAATAAGAATCATTAGTGTAGATGGTAAAGTTTTTTGTGCCCCAAGTAATGTATCAACATAATACTTGAATATTTTATTGCTGCCAATTTGTAATTGGCATTAAGATGCCTACCTAATGATCCTTGCACTTGTCAAGCTGGTCAATTCAGCTGTCTTTTCTCTGGCTTCATCGATAGGTTAGAACTAATATTTTTTCTTTTGATTTTTCTACTATGAATTTTTATTGTAGGTTCGTCTCAAGCGTGATTACTTGGATCACTATGCTACATCGCAAAAGAAACAATCTAAGGTAAAAGGAAAGTTAGAGTTAATTAAAATAATAAATCAAATATCCTGATTTCAGCAAGGTTTAGTTGTATGTTTTCAAGCTTACGAAGTTCATCTGTATTGTTAGATATACATATCTATTTTTTGTTGATAGATAAATTTTTAGTTCCAGTTGTTCCATAAGGGATCTAGATTAGTGTTTATTACCTTCAATACTTTAGACTTTTTATGTTATCATTACAGGTTCTCACTGGCGAGGAGTGGTATGTCCAGCAAGCTGCAAGGGCTGTGAATCAGGCTGTTGGCCGTGTCATTAGACATTGTCATGATTATGGAGCAATTGTTTTCTGCGATGAAAGGTATTTATAATCAAAATTTTCTGGAAGTTTGGTGATCCCCAATTTATACACTAAGCTAGTGGTGACCATGGACCAATTCTGGTTGAGGGCAGTCTTAAATTCCACATGAATAGAGCTTGTTGGCTGTTCATGTCCATCTCCAGATCACCCAGAACATTCTGTCTCTCATATTGACCAAGATTAACCTGCAAAATATATAAGAACTAGGGTTGCCCCATCCAAGCTCAGTATGAGGAACGTAAGATTTGCATAGACTGTACGAGCAATTCAAAAACTTGTGACTTTTATCTATTTATCCAAAATTATAATGACTTTATAGTCTAAACTCTAAAGTTAAAGCAGAGAGAGAGAGAGAGAGAGAGAGAGAGAGAGAGAGAGAGAGAGAGAGAGAGAGAGAGAGAGAGAGAATGTCTTACTTCACAAGGTCTGTAGCAGTAGCACAAACCATAGGCTTAGCCAACATCACTATTTCACTGCATTAATATATCTCACTGTAGAATACTTTTGTATTCTTTGACCTGTGCTATTGTTTAAAATCATTTATCCATGTCTTGCTGAGAAATTGAATAGGTGTAATTTTTCTATTCTAGCCCTGCTCAGCCAACTAAAAATAATGTAAATGCTTTCCATTCCTGTACCAAGCTCGTGCGGATGGATGGGACTTGAACAACTATAGACCAAGTGACTTATTGATTGATGGAACATAAAACTATAATTCTTTCTTAGACCATTCCGATTTTGTATATATGTGCAGGAAAACATTTGTTTCTTGAGTGTCTTGCAGTCTACTGATTTTTGGATGGTTATCCTTAGATCTGTCTGAAAGATTGTTATCCAGATATTTTTTTGGGTTTGTTTGTCTTGTCATACATATTTTGACTGTTCTGGACCATGTAATGCTCTTTTAGGGGTTTTGTTGTTTCATTTGTGGCTAACAGATGCATTTCATGTTCTAATTTATTAGGTTAGGAATTAGGATTGCACTTAAGACAATCAGGATTGCAAATAGTTCGTGCTGGGTCTGGAAATATTGCGAACTGATCCTTTGAGACCTTTGTTAAAGAGTTGATTTTTCGGTTTTGGGCTCCACTGAATGAGTTTTATTTGTTTCTTGGAATTGGATTTTCTTGTGTTCTTTTCTTGATGGAAAATTCATGCCTACCTCTGGGTTTTCCTGTGTTTTAATCCTCTTTTACATAGCAAGCAGGTTTAGAGTTTCTAGCATATGCTCTTCCTAGTTTAGTTTTCCATATTTTGATATGTCAAAGTACTATTCCTTTTGCCTAGGTTTGCTCAACAAAATTGGCAGTGTCAAATGTCATACTGGCTCCGTCCTCATATCAAGGTTCTGTGGCAGATTCTTGTTTTGTCTTTTTTATTTATGCAGTTCCTTACTGGTTCTCATGTTGTTTTGCAGTGCTATCCCAAGTTTGGGGATGTAGTTTTCACATTGACTAGATTCTTTCGAGACAAAGACTTTTGCGACTTGAAACCAAAACTAGCTAAAAGCTGCACTAAGGGTATCACTCAACTGAATCCTTATTTAGCCATCAATTATTCATTTCTCTTAATTCATACATAGTTGAGGCCTTCTGTCTTTTGTTGTGGTGGCTGTATCAAGTTGTCTTGGTGTATTATTGTTGATTTGTGCCCCTAAGTAAATAATTGCATATCAGACCTTTGATGTTTTTGTGATTCTTACTCCAGCAGTCCAGCTTTAGTTTTTTGATGGATTTTGTTTGTCTTATGACTCTTATCTACTTATGCTACCGATTTGCTTGCTTCTGCATGTTTGACTTGGAGTAGCAATACGCTTTGGTTAAGCTCCATGACATTGGTCCATTTTGGGTACAAACTGCAAATGAGATATTTTACCTTTTGTCCTTGCTTTGACCTCATGGGTTCTTGTTGTACTGGCGTTGGCTTGATTATTTATACTAAATGTTTTCTTAATTTTAAGTAAATCTTCGGTATTGAAACTTTCATTTACTCGCACCTTACTCATGTTGAGAAAAGAGCAAATGTTCGTGGCAGAGAAATCTTTGATGCCTCTGGAGAAGACCTTATCATTGAAGTCTATCACCTCCTTGGTACAACTTGTCTTTTCTACTTTCAATAAATTTTTAATATTGACTGACCTGCACTTTTTTTAATTTACTAATAGTCACCTATTCTCTCTTTTGCCAGGCGCCTAATACTGAACATTGCTCCAGAAAGTCACTGTCATCTGTGCTCTCAACTAACACAAGTAGTGGTTTTGATCATTTGGGGCAAATAGTTCCCGCCAACCGTTCATCGGTTTCTAATGAACTTGGGTTCTGCTCGACCTTGCAACGTTCAGTAAATCACTTCTGCCATAAAAAGAGATTACCATTCAAGGAAGGAATATCTAAAAATATTCAGTATCAGGATACTGTAGTGATTGATTTGGCAAATGATACATCATCGAGTGAACAAGCATGTGAGGTTGCATTTGCAGCTACTTCTGCAAAAAGGCCTAAAACATTGGAACCGGTTGATAATGTTGAATGTCAAAAAGATACAGATTCAAAGTGGTTGGTTATTTGGTTATTTGTTTGGTACATTAATTGAGATCTCCAATAAATATTAACCTTGGGATGCATTGTATACAATTGTTACAACTTCTTCATGTAGGCCTGCAGATTTTGGGAGTTCTACCAGTGTTAGGCTGACGCAACATGTTCACACTGTGAAAGAAACTTTTCAGCAACCAACATCACATAAGGAGAAGCATAATACCTCTATACCTTGTACTGATAAAACTAGTGGTTCTGCTTTTCTAATGCAGGTTACTTTCGTGCTTATTTTATTATTAGTACTATTGTTTAATTGACCATTTTTGGATAATGACTAGTCAATTTTGATTTTTAATATAGTAAATTTGATGGTATAGTGCCCTGCTTGTTTTGGTTGGCATTTGATGGCTATCAGATCTTGTCACATGGAAGAATTGAGATTTGACATGAACCATCAGCTGCCTATTAGAATTGATTGCTAATTAATGCAACTTGATTATATAGAAAGTCAACAGGCACTAAAAATTCCTTATCTTTATAGTTTATTTTCTTATAAATCTTTGTCATAGGCTACAAGCATGCAGATATTATACAACTGGTATGCACCAAGTTAGTTCCTTTGTGACTTGCATAATAATTCACTAGAAAAATATTATCAACTAGTTTCTAGTAAAATGCACTTGGCCGATTATGGTGTAAGGTTTACCATTGAGTTTAAAAATTATCTGATAACAACAATCCTCTGTGTATCTTTATTATGTTAAATGATGGCTATCTTCACTCTTGCCTTCATATTTTTCTACATTCATCCATTTGTCTGTTATTTTTCTTGAGTTATAAGTGCTTGTGCATTGGAATCTAAAACCTCATTCTTCTATTGCTGAATCATTTTATATACTAAACTGCTAAGAGACATATCCCAGATGTGTCATGTCTAACATGCTTTTGACACTTCATATTTACATATTAGTTATCGTTGTCCAACCTTACTTTGGCTTTTTCCTACCTTGATTCAATCCTTTTCTCTCTGACTAAAGATTTGAAAAGCTTCCTTAATACATATTCTTCTTATCTGTTAGCGTTAGTGGGCAAAGCCCTTAAACATGAGACATATGATAGTTCCACCAAGGATGGGTCAAAAGCTTCATACTAATGCAAGGAAAATTTCCATGCTGAAAAGCTTCATCTTAATGCAAGGATACTCCCATCACTTACTTGAATCAACACTACCGATGGTTAAGTATGGAGTTGTGAGTGAATCAATGGTTTAATTTGAGGCTTATGAGTTCATTAGTGGAAAGTGGTACAAAGTTTCACCTTTTGACCTTTTTGAACCGGCAATAGGAACAAGAAGCAGATAGATGGTTTTTTCTGGATATTTAAGCTTTCAAATTTACTATGCAATATTACTGAATGGCATAGGTGTCAGAATTAAGTTCTAGCCATGGATATCCAGATATCTAAGAGTAGATGAATTTATCATGTAGATTTTAGGGATTGATATACAAAAAGTTGCTTTAACCCTGTGATATTAAATGTAAAAAAAATTGCTTGTAATGGCCCTATGCAAAACTTAAACTGAAAAATCTAAGAAAGCATTGGTACTGATTAAACATGTGGTGTTGTTTTTATTTTTTACTGTGTTGTCTCATTTATTTAACTTTTTCACCTTTTGATCTGTCCAAGTTGTAATTGGAAACTGGGTCATCTGGTGGCAATATATAGAGACATCAAATTATAGTTGAGTTGCATAGATCCTGAAAATTGAAATGGTGTTTTCTATAATCTGTGGTCATTTCCACATACTTGATGACATTCCTTTGCTGAAGATTTTGATGCAGTTTTCTTTTCATTGAAATGTTTTTGTGTTTCCAATGCATATAATTGCATTATGAATTAGTACCGGAAGTTCCAAACCTTCTTCAGTTTTTATTGTTTATGAAGTGGAAATGAGCAACTTGTTTTGGTGGTTGAATCTACAGCAAGTTTTTCTTAGTAGAACTAATTGGTTCCACAACATTAATTATTCTCTTTATAGGGACTACAGTGGTGTTGCCTTAGTTTGTATGCTTATTCTGTTGATATTTTTCACAGGTTCAAGAAAAGCTTACTGTTGCAGAATATAAGGAGTTTGTGGGCTTCATGAAGGCATTAAAATCCAAAACAATGAAAATTACACCTTTGCTGGAGTCCATTGCAAAGTTATTTTCAAGTCCTGGGAGATTTTCTCTTCTCGAGAGGTAACTCCATTTAAGTTGTCTTAAAAGAATTTCATCTAAAACTGCTTGGCCTTTTTTGATGTTAATGGAAAGCATAGTTTTTGATAACTTATGGAATTTTGGTTCTTGTAAAGATATTTTGACATGGGCATCAATGCTATACTCTTCACAATCTAAAATGTTCCATGTTCATCAGCATAATTTAAACCTCTTCCTGTTAATGCCATTCTTAAAATTAAGACTCTGTAAAGGGTTTTAGGATAATTTACAACTGATTTTGAACCTGATGTCAACCCTGTAAAACATAGCACGAGTCTATGTAGTAGAGGAACTCACTTAAAAATTTAAAGACTGGTTGAAGGGCAGAAAGGTTCATCTTATTGGTTGCAGTTAATAATATGTGTCGAGCTCTGTAAATTCTTTCCATGCCTAGGATGTCTTGAAGAAGCTGTAAGTTACAAGTCTTTCCATGGTGCGTACTTTTATTTCGAAGGTGCCTATGATATCTAATATGATCTCAATGCAAGATTGATATGCCCTTTTCCAAGTGTGGCATGTCCAATACTTTATCATGTTGTCCTGGTTCATTTAGCTCACGTGCCAGGTTGTGTGAAAGGTTGATTAGCAAGAAAACCTTGTCCATGATGTCCCATTTGGTCTGCAAAAGACTGGCATGATAGATGTGAAGTATGGGTGTGCATATGCATACATCAAGCATCTTGTCGGTACAGTTAGCATTTGTCATTCATCATTGTCAGTGTTCTGTTTTTGTGATGCATATTTTATTAAATTGAAACATCTAATTTTGGCTTTATGGCACAAATGCCTGGTGAAACTGGATGTTTTGTTTCTCTGGTGAAATTCTTCCATGGCTAACTGTGCTGTCACACTAAAGTGGCAGAGTACCTCCTTTTTCAAATTATTGAAAAGAGTCAGGTGCAGGAATAATCAATCCCGGGACCATTCCTAACTATCAAAATCTCCTTGTCTCATCCATGTGTGTTGCATAAGCTGAATGTTAGCATATAAGACATTCAATCGCTTGACATGGAGTTGCACAACTCTTAATAATATATTTATTGTACTTAAATCTGTGCATCTGTGATCACTTATTTAGGTTTCTACTAGCAAAAAACATATCAGCTATTGCACACATCTAATTTTACTTTTTTAATGTATTTTAGTTCATGTAATCGTCAAAAGGCAAATGGCTGGAAATGAGTTGCTAATGAATCAAGCATGGTTTTTTTGGACGTATGCCTGTTGTTCTTCACACTTTTGTTAGTCCAAGAAGTGCTGTATATATATAGATGCTGATTTTTATATTAGCAACTTAGTTGGGACCTTGTGTCTTGTTATGCACCCATTTTGTACTATTCACACTTAGATCTGCCTTTATTTGTTTTCCTGAGGCTTGTCATGGTAGTTATGCTCTATAGATCCTTTGGTTTTGTGCCTTTGAGATGGATGCTGTTTATTGTAATGAATTTGAGGTTCTTTATGTCAATTTGAGCTTTCTCAATTTTTGATTGGTGCTCTATAATTGATCCAACCTACATTGAAGGTAAACACTTGGATAATGAGTATTTCATCCACGTCTTTTGTCTTCCATTGTTATTTTCTATTTTAACACAACTTATCATTGCAAGATATATCTTTCTTGGACTTTCTCAATATCATTTTTGATGATTTTTATTCATCCTAGACGATCTTCATTTATCTTATTCTCTACTTCCGAACTAACATAAAGGAATCATTTCTCTTTCTGTTGAATATTTCAGAAAGTAAATTGATAAAAGGAAAGAAAACAAATTCTTCTGCATTTGTCATTTGCAAATTGGTCCTGAGAACTGTGCTTGTAGCTCATAGTAGATTTTTGGGTAGTAGTTCTAGGCATTATGACATTGGTCTCTCATTGTATGTGCACCTGTTTCTTTCCCTGTCTCTGTGGTTTGTAGTAGCGTTGTTTTTCAATAGAAGCAATGATTTAATTATTAGTCCCGCTGCTTCTGTATCAAGCAGCACATGTGTTACTGATAATTAGTCTGTATTGGCAACCATATGTTTCAGGCATTTGGGTTTGTTCCTTTGCCTATATTATCAGCCATAGTACTTGTCATGGTCCATTTGTTTGTTTTACTGACTAACTATTCCTGTTTGTTCAACTTCTCTCCATACCTTTTTTCTAAGAAGATGCTAACACAAGTGCGCGACCATTTGCTTTCTCATTCACTCCCAACAGGTTCAAGGATTTTGTTCCTGCAAAATATCATCCCATTTATGAGCAGCTTCTTAGAGTTCATGGCACGAACAATGATGTGTAAGAAAATGCTACCTGTTTTGCTGCTGATTTAAGTTTAAAATTTCTTTCATCAAATTCTTTCATATTTGATTGTTGACACTTGACAAAGCCTGTGGCTCTACTCAGTCCCTCGCTTGTCATGAGTTTAGGCTGTAACAGGATCTGTGGCTTTAGCAATATGTCAAGATTGATCAAACAAATTTAGTGTGGTGAAATATTATTTTTGATCCTTGACAGATGATAGAAGGGTTGTCTTTGACATAATAAAATAGAGATTAATTGTGCTTTCTTCCTTTATGCATTTGTCTATTATTGAAGCTTCTTGAAGGTTGACAAGAACAGGGAAGTATTTTTTTTTTTTTTTCAAAAAGAGATGTTATGGTGAGATATTATGATTGTGTTTTGTACTAGTCAACATGGATATGTATTAGATTGGGGCTTGCGAGCATTTTAGTTATCTATGTTTCCTTTTTTATTACATGGAAAGTTTATGATCTCTGGGAGTATTAGTTGCAACAATTAAACAAGTGTAACAATGCCCTCAGGCAAACTTGTCCTTGTATCTTTTCTTGTTAGTAACTTAACCTGTTTCATAAATATTCCAGGTACATTGCTTAAAAATCTGTAATTGAAACAATTACTCTAATATGTATAATAAAAAATGATTTGAGTGGTCATTAAGCAAGTAAAATTAGTACTGAAGATTTTTTCTGCAAATAAGGATGATGATGATGTTTAATACGAGAAAAAACCCTAATTAACAATTTACCATAAAATTTTAGGTCTTCAGCAATACTTCATTTTTACTGTAGGGTTTGAATCTTTGGCTTTCAGGTGTTATATTATGTATTGCACATGAACATAGTTTTGATTGATTAGGAGTTCTGAGTGTAGATTGATTAGTTGTGGTTTGAGTTTGTAGCCTCTTAATTGTTTGAACTATTTTGAGACAGTTTTTATAAACGTTGCGTGTTCCTTGTACCTATAAATAAAGCATACCAAGGAAAATCTATGAGGTGCTAATTTAGGATTTTTGGAAGGTTCATTTTTGTATGCGTTCTCTTGATCCTTTTTTCTGTAAAATGAATTCAAGATGATTCTTTGTTAAAAGTTTGGCTAGATTCTAACTAGAAAGATAATGGACACAATTTTAGAATAAACTGGGTGATAGTTGGAGCATCTATGCTTGTTTCTTTGTTTTTAATTTTCCTCTTTTACAAAATATTTTATTGCCTCAATGATTATGCATCAGTGTTCCATTCTTCTGCAGATGAATTGAATCCAGTGCTTTAATACAACAAGCTTCTGGAACTATCCACATATCCGCATTATTGTACATGTGCAACTTCAAATTGTGTATTCTATCCTATTTAAGCACCCTTGCTGAATCATTATGGCTAGATGCAGAATATTTATTGTCTCAAAGCTTTTTTTGATGAATCAAGTGTCTCTTTATTATGCAATCGGTGCTCATTCAAGAGTGAAACATGAGCCAAATATTAGCATCTAGTGAGAGGTAAGACAGCAATGTTAGTTGCTAATTTTACTTTGTTAAGACAACTTTGGTTGCTGATTTATGTTATTATACTGGATCATGTATTTGACAGTTTCAGACTGGACCATCTTGATTTTATTTTTTTCCATTTCATAGGTTCACACTTCATCGGGGATCTTTTGCAGCTAATATTATGTGCCACGAGGAAGTCCGTGGGTCTTGAGTTATCGACAAACCTGATCCTTCTATTCATCGAATGTGTCAGTGTTTATTTTCTTTAAACATTGTCCCCGGGAGGAGTCACTCTTTGTTGTACAGCGGATGAGCAGCATAATTAAATCTAGCTGATGATGGGCTTTACTATACTGTAAGCCAGACAATTGGTCTATCTGCCTGTTCTGTTCAAACGTGAGAAGGCAGTTTGGGTTAGACGAGACAACGGTTGACTAGGCCTAAAGTAGAGGATATCGATAAGCTGTGCTAAATTATCTGTGAGAGTTGCAATGCCACTTCATATGAGTGTAAATCTAGAGACACCCGTGGATCTTGGTGATAATTCCAAGCCTATCGGTTCTGCAGATTGTTCTTAGAGATCCGGAAGTGGTGTATGGGTTTCTTCATTGGAAAACTTTGTTACTCGCATCATTATCCCTTTTTTTCAAAACATTCTCAATTAGCACCCTCTTTTCAAAAAAATTTCATGGAAGTATTTTTCGTTTTTTTAAATGATGATATCATCTCACTTGAGACCACACGCGAGGGCCTCTGGTCGCCTTCGCCCTTTGCTGCGTCCATCACCTTGACGGAGGGGGTTGCTGGTGGGGGCGCGTGAGCCTTTCCTACGCTCGTTGTCGCCTTGGCGAGCATGAGGATGGCGATGACAGTGTAAGGAGGTGAGAGTGAAGGCAAGGAAAAAATATTTATTTTTACAAGAAATGGATGTTTTATGAAATTATTTAAAAATAAAAGTACTATACGAGAATCACTTTATTTGAGAATTTATCCTACACCGATCTAGCAATTGCTAGTTGGTCTACTTGTGTGCGGCATCAGTATTTATCTAAGGCAATATCTGAAAACGAACATCTTTAAAGCCTCACAAGCATCCAGGAGAATCTGAGCAATGAGATTTCGGGAATAAAGGTTTTGTGCAGTAGTATAAACATGAAATCTGTAAGCAGTAAAAGGGTTATGCTACAAATCTGTAGGCTAAGATTGATAAAAAGTGCACACTGCCAAAATTTCACAAGCGGGTAACTGACACATGGACTTCCAACAAAACAAATAAATGTGGGAAAAAAAAAAGATTTTCCTGGTTTCTCCTTTCTTCAAGAACTCACTGAGACGGAATTCTGTAAAAGTAGCACAAAAGCGAGCTTTGCAGTTGCTAGATGACAACAATTCATGCCTGGTCTGTTTCGACTGATTCATCTGCGCAGAAATGAAGCCTACTGAATCACACATTCGCATCTTCTGAAACTTTCGCCTTCAAAATCATCATCGGATAATCCATCATCACTACCAAATTTAGAAGGTCAGATGATGACAAGGTCAGAGTCTTGTTTTCCATACAACATATGCAAACAATAATGGGCAACTCCTATTTTGTGTCGTGCAACATTATAAAGAACAATATAACTTTAAAAGTAAATTGACTAGAGATGTGTGTTATCAAAACATACTTTCTGAACGGTTCATGATAATTACGACACCAGACAGCTGATAGAAGATACACACGCTCTGTGAAGCAAAATCCAGATCCAAAAAACTAGACATTGGTAAAATCTGCACATATCTAAACCATGGCCAATGGCTTCTCATCCATGAGCTTCTTAAGATTAAAAAAAATGAAAAATCTTTCAATTGGCAACACATAAACACAATATCACGTCTCCGAACAAGTCTAATCCCTTCCAACAGTTTGCCTAGATTATTTTGAGCACAAAGTGCGCAATCACTGTCAGAAATTATCAAACTTAAAGCAAATGCATGCTTAATCAGTTGATAGATTTTCAAGAAAATAAGCAGGATTTGATTGAGCTCACCTTGGAAGGTGTGCAAGAATCAAAGAGGCCACATAACTCTTCTCAATAGGGCAGATGAACCAGAACAAGATTGACAATCCAAATACAACATCCAGACACACTACAGGGGGAATTTTCTGTTTTTTGTCAATATACACACTACATAAATTACTGGTTCTACAACAATCACCAAAAATATTTTGTAAAAGCATCTATAAGGGTCATCTGAAGCACTGATTCCCAGACCTTGGCCATTGGATGTTAGCTCTATATATCTGCTTTAATTCAATGATGAAAATGTACATTAGAGGAACCTTCTCCTAGTCATCAATGTTCTCTTACAAGGAACGTGATTAAAGTATGAACAGAGTGAATGGTAATCAATGTTTGTCTCTACGGTGTTTCTTAAGACATAGTTGAAAACAATAAAGGCAAGCTAAGATGCTTATGCATGCATGAACATTCATACATGTATTACCTTTCCCTGTAATGTAGATGATGCATGAAACGAAAGCCAGTTTGCAAGTTCATGCAATTCCACAAACTACTAGAATGTTATTAAACCCAACAAGCATAATTTAAAAAAAAGAGTCACTGTGAACTAAATCTCTGATGATATGTAAGGAAGGCATGAAACAAAAACAATATAATTAAAACTAGATAAACATAAGCTGCATAGGGTTTTACTTTCAACAACAATGATGAATATGTTGTAGATCTGATTATAAGAAGTGTGATATGGTCATACTACTCCAAATGCTGTTCACTAACAATTCTTAAACATACCTGGCTTCAAACTCTCTTATCTCAGCAAGCTCTTTTCCGCATTTGTCGGTCCACTGAACTTTCCTCCCTACAGTACAGCAAGACATCTTGTTGTCTGCCTCTTCCAACAACTCACGAGCATCATCAGCTTCACATACCATAGAATAACCTTTGGAGGGCTTCTTCATATTGCTCTTGAGACAAGTCTTTCTTTCATCCCACTTGACAGCATCATTGATTGTTAACTTGCCTCTATCAGACGAAGGTGATGAATCTGATGGAATTTTAGACTGGTGAACAAGGCTAACCTTCCTGGAATATGGCTCATCAAGTCTTGCAGAAGAACAACCAAAGCAGGAAAAGGAGGCACATCCACAAGAAGCATGATCATTATTAGAAGCCAGCTGAGAACTTGCCTCGACTTCTTGTTCAACCAATCGGTAGTGATTCCATGAAGAAATTTTTATAGGCTTGTCCTCATTTCTCCGGCCAAGAAGAAGAAGAGCAAGACCATTGCTGTACCCTGATGCCGAAGAGGAAAAAAATCCTCCTCCTTCCACAGCAAAAAGCATTTCTGTTGCTGATCTAATCCAATAAGCAACACGTCTTTTAACCTAGTTGATGTAAGGAAGGACTTCTCTTGGAAATGAGTGTCTGCTGCTTATCCATCTCAATGCTCACTCATGCAAGCTGTCAACGATATTCATTAGAATGCTATGGCATTTTGCTTCTAAAGAAACTTATACAGAATTATAAATTCAATAAGACAGCTTTTGTGATATGGTATTTCCGAATAATTGGACCATCAAAATGGAAAGAAGTCTCATATGGAATGAAAAAGTTAATCAAAGTAACTAAGATATCCACCTTAAAAAAAGTTAATGTCCACAGAGGAATCAGTTCACTTTGCCTGTACAATCTACACTGTATGACTGTCACACAAGTTAAATTAAGACTTTTGCAAAAGATGACATGTCGAAACATTGCGGTAGAGAAATGCAGGTAATTCTTAAACTTTTAACTGCAGAGAACTTTTATACGAGGCTTAATGAGAGGCTCTTCTAAACCATATTAAATGGCTGTATGCTAAAGAACATTGTAGTAACTATTGTCAAGAAGGTGGGTAGCTGAAGGCTTCCTCAAAGCTTTATTTCATGTCACTTCAAATATCTCAATCCAAAAGTTTTCCTGACAAGTTTGGATTTTATTTCAAAGATCTCATTCAGCAAGCTAGTAGCAAAAGAGTTCACTGCCATGGTGACAGTGCTTATCTCTCATGTTCTTTTCATGAAAATGCAAAACAAAAAATAACCGAAATAGGGAGGACATGGAAAAAGAAAAGAAGGTAACAAAGAACGGTTCTTTACATAAGATCTAAACAGGAACCGCTCACTAGATCTGCGGCTACCCCGTCAAGTGCAAGTAACATACAGTTACTGAGATAAAGCGCAGTAACGAATGGTCAACGCCAATGCAAAGTATAGAATGGCGACAACGCCAAATTACCACCGCAGTCATCAGCCCATCTCTCACTCAATCCGCAAAAGCAGAAATATCACCTCCCACGAAAGAAAAAGAACAACTTTGTCAAGGAAACGGAAAACGAATCACCGAAGGGACGCAGTAGCGCGAAAATGAGCGAAGAAAACAGAGAAAAGAAAACACGCATCGGTATCCTACATTTTCCAATCCCATACTCTCTTCTCACCCTAGATCAGCGAATCTAGGGCTCTATCACCGCTTGCTCGCCAAACCCACGAGGCTGCAGGATCACAAAGTACGAGAAGATCGAAACAAAGGGCGGAAGAGATCGAACCTGGGCGGCATATCACATCGCGTCCTCAAGAAAAGGAAAGGGATCGAAGCTATGGCCGAAGAGCGAAGACCCCACCCGCCGTCTACCCTCTTTACCCAATCTTTATACTACTAGTATACGAAAGTAGACCAAACATTTCTTATTTATTTATTTTCTTTTATTTACCCCCAAATCACGTTACGTAGTTGTCATCATTTGTGTCAAAATATTATTTGGTCATAATAATAATAATAGCAAAAATAATGATGCTGATGACACATGTCGTTATATAATATGGCATCGTTCGCGCATGGGGCCAACTCAACAAGTCGGATCCGAAATATTTGATCTCTGTCAACATATAACAGTGGTTGGTTGGTGGGACCACCTATATCGTTCCATGTTAAGATTTAGATGGCCCATCTTCATCACATTCGATTTGTTTGGGCTAAAACCGGGCCGTATTGGGCCATGCTGTTATTAGCTACGTCGTGTTTCTGTTGGACTCGAACCAAATAACGCTCCATGCATGATTACTTCGACGGGGACGGATCAGAGCGGAGTATCCTTCTACTTTCCACCTAATTGGAGGCATAGAACATGATTTTTATTAGGCTATAATGATGAGACTCATCCACTACTGTTCCTCCCTCTGTCACCTTCGACTACATCGAGCTTGGCCAGGAGTCTCTTGGGAATTGGCAAGACTGCAACTCCCTTTTGTTGTTGACCAGCGACCATGGATAACACTGTAGACCTGTCCGCTTCTGAGACAGAGATGACAGTGCCGAACCATGATACTACAAAGCACGCATATCTCCTGCTGCAATTGGCATCAGAAAACATGTACGCGATCGAGAGAAAGCAGCGGCACTCTGTCCGTCTTTGCAAAAGCTAAGTAGTATTTGCAGCCAAGGGTGGCTGAACCATGAAATGTTTACGCCGTGTGGCTTCTGCTCGTTCTGAAACCTGATGGAAAGAGATACGGTATGATCTTATCGTCAGAAAACCGGCTTAATTTATAGCGTGTAATCATGCTCTTGCGTGATATGAACGAGGATAAAGGAGCAAAGGAAGGGTGGGAGAGATGGGAGAATCCCTCGTCTCATCTTCTCGGAAAAAGAATGGCGGAAGAAAGAGTCAATGACTTTATGAAGAATGAAGCTCTTTTCCTTTCTGATAAAGAATATAACGTCGCTCTTGAGCCAACAAAAGACTCCCAGTGGAAGAGTATCGAACCAAAGTAGTCGAGTGACCTCAGACCTCCCTCCCTTACTCCTTATGCTGATCACGCAGGCATATATAACCAGTGATTCTATTCATCAAAACAACCTTCATCATCATCATGAAATCCGCAAGCACAAATGTTCTGAGACTTACAGTCCACCTTTTGCCAGTATTTATCTGCATAGAACCTTCAGCAATGTGACGATTGATTTATCTTTACAGATATAGCGCTGAGAGATTTTTCTGGAGTTCCGAGTACAATGTGATATTTTATATGCCTATCCATTTCATGTGAACAAACGAATCTTATCGTGCAATAGAAATACATACCTTTCTTTCATCATCAACATAAGTTATCGTTTCCGTGGAGACTTTTCTCTGCGATGTGTTTGACATGCTGGAGCACAAGAACTGTAGAACTGGCCTCCTTAGTCAAAAGTCTTCCGTCTATGATTTCGACACCACGCCAATTCTTCGAAGCAATTGGAAAAATACTACTAAACTAAGCTTGATCTCAGTGTTTCTCTTCCTGAAACGAGGAAACACGACCTCTACTGTGCCGACTTCTTTTATCTTTGACGCCACGTACATGGATAAGCTTTCCGCGAGCTGCTCTCATGGTTGACTTGGTTTACAAAAGCAGATTGCTATCAGATTTGATGTCTTCTTCTTCTTCTCCCGTTTCCAAAGTGTCCGGTCACCATCCACCAACCCATCTGCTCTCTAAGTGTGCATGTCCTGTATAGAACATTTTGCTATGTGGAGAGTGCGTATATGTATATAATGCAATTAAATGTGTACGTATAATCTACCGAGTTAAGAAGCAAACCCCTCTCAAGGCACGTGGGACCCGTGCGACCCAGGACGTCGTTGTCCAATTAAAAACAGGGTCCGTCTCGCTTTGAATGCGTGGACAGTAATGGAAGGCGTCTCATCGTGGCGGGTGGTCGGAATACGGGAATGGTCCGTTTGTTTTGAAGTACGCGATTCGAGAGAGCGGGACGGATGACGACCGTCCGATGCAGCAGGCATCGGTCGACCTGTTAGACGCGTGTCCCCACGTCGCCATCGTCGAAAGGTCCTTCCATCGTGTCGCTGCTTGGACCGTCCGATGGCGAGTGAAGGCAGGCCGTTGGGTCGCCCACCTCGTGCTGGTCTTGCTTTTATATACCTCTCCCTGCTGCGCTTCGAAGCCAGTACTTAGCGCGGCCCCGTTCCCACCAACCTTGCCGCCCGCGGGTCGACTCCTCATCTTCCCCCGCCTCCGGACCGCCATTGGCTTGATCGTCTTCCGTCAACAGCAACGTGTGATCCTCTTTCTTGATTCCTTCCTTCCTTGCTTCCATTTTTAGGTGGTGGTGGTCAGTGAATCTTCCTGAATCCGGCAAGAATCTGTATCGGAATCTTCTCGTTGATTTCGCGTCGGAAGAAGGAAGAAGAAGCCAGAAGGAGAAGAAGAAGCACAAAATGGTGGGGATTGTGGTTGGGGATGGCATCAGTGGGGGGAAGGAGGAGGTGGAAGGAAGGATTCCCGAGGAGGCGAGGGGGATCTTGCAGCGGCTAGCCTCCAGCTGGTGCGACGTGGCCGACTCCATGGCGCTCGAGGTGGTGCCCCTCAAGGGAGCCCTGACCAATGAGGTCTACCAGGTCAACTGGCCAACCTGCGCCACGGCCGCCGGGAAACGCCCCCATACGGTGCTGGTCCGCATCTACGGCGAAGGAGTGGACGTGTTCTTCGACCGCGAGGAAGAGATCCGGACGTTCGAGTGTCTGTCCAGGCACGGACAGGGGCCGCTCCTCCTTGGCCGCTTTCCCAACGGCCGCGTCGAGGAGTTCATTCACGCCAGGGTACGAAAAATCATGATTTTTTTACGTTTCCTCACAAATTACAAAATTGGTTGGTGTTCTTTTTGGTGCTTCTCTCCGAATTCGAGTTAATCTATACCAAATAACTCCGAAGCGGAATAATTTATTCCGATTAATCCCCTTTATTTTCCTCGTTTTTTCTTGGCTGCGAGTCGATGTGCTTCTGTGATTTCCTTACAAAGATCCCTGTCCCTCCCAATTTCTAGAATCTTTTTATCTGCTTTCGCTTGAGTTTCTTGATATTTTGGTAACTTGTGATGTCAAGAATTTGACTTCGGCATTTTCCCCCACTATATGTGGATGTAGACTGAAGCATGTAGCTTGTTTGATTTATGCAAACCTTTCGTCACTGTGGATCCTCTTTGATTGATTTAAGACAAAAAGTATAGAGACGAGGAATATTAGATTTTATAACGGGTGCGAAATCTCGGGCATCTGATTTGGTAGTTCAGCATTGAATTCCGTAAAGAAAAAGCTTCCACGTTGATTGAGAAAATTCATGAAAGTAAATCAATTCCCATAAGCGAACTTTGATATCAATGAGAATTTATATCCATTATTGCCGGTACCTGAAGCACCCTCTTTTTTATCCAAAAGTTAAAGGAAAAGGAAAAGAATCTTAATTAAATTGAATACAGTAACTTTTTTATACAAAATATTTTGCAAATGACCATTTCTCTGTTCCTTTGATTCCACATACATATCTGTGCTGTTGGATAGAGTTAAAGAGATTCTCCAATATCTTGCAGTCTGAAATTATCATTTACCATAAGAACATCTTTTGGGCCTATAATTGCTTTACGGACGTTTTTCTCATTGTTCTCCCTGCTGGAAGTGAAAACCATACGAGTAGAGAATGCATTTGGTTGATAATAGTATAATACTATCACGATGATAAAGATCTTCTCTTATCCTGCTTGTCACATTGGATATTGCAGACACTTTCTGCTGTTGACCTTCGTGACCCAGAAATATCTGGTCTCATAGCATCAAAGTTAAGAGAGTTCCATGATCTTGATATGCCTGGTCACAGAACTGTACTCCTCTGGGGCAGATTGAGGTATGGTGCTGGAATTCTTTGGCTATTATGTGCTTTTATGAAATCGTTGCCATATTTGGATGCTGACTCTTCTTTCGTAGATGCTGGCTTAAAGTAGCCAAGAGCTTCTACCCTGCTGAAGAAATTGAAGAGTTTTGCTTGGACGGATTAGAGGAGGAGATCGTGACATTGGAGAATGAACTTTCTGAAGAGGATCAGAGGATTGGCTTTTGCCATAATGACCTTCAGTATGGCAACATTATGATTGATGAAGAGACCAGAGTAGTGACTATCATAGTAAGTTGTTCTGTCAACAATACATACAATCTCACTCAGTTAAAACTACAACACTAAGTAAATGATGCTCATGGTTCCCCTTGTTACCATTGCTTGGTCATGGTAAATAATACAGTGAGTTTTTTTTCCTTCACTATCTGTTAATATGGAGATGACATGTATTAATAATAGCTAAACCATGTTATCTTACAAGTGGAAATAACTAACATATGTACCAATATTGACAGTTAGACGTGTGGACTTACTTTTTTAATCTTTCAATGATACTCAATGTTCTTACATAAAAAGTGTGATGTAAGAAATTTTTGGTAAAGAAATGATTTCCAGTTGAAATTAACTAATATACATTGAGCAAACCTTTCAGTTCTCTGGATTTTGAGCAGTAACATGATCGTTAACTAGTCATCTGAAGTAACCCTTACATCATTAGTTTGCATACTACATGATTGGCACATGCTTGCAACTGCATTTTGTTGTCTTTGATTATGAACGATTTAGATTTTCTTACAAACATTTAAGCTTTGTTCTGGATTAACATGGCAGCCTGTTACTGTTGTACCATTTAGTGCCAACAATTCTTCACCTGGACATTGTTTTCAGCATATCGGTACTTCTCAAGTTTGACCCTTGTCCCCCATATCCACTGCTTGGATATCCAACTACCATAGACTTGATTTATGCATCTGTATATTTCGTTGTTTTTGTTCCTGACAGGACTATGAGTATGCAAGTTTCAACCCTGTCGCATATGATCTTGCTAATCACTTCTGCGAGATGGCTGCTGATTACCACAGCAAAACGCCTCACATATTGGACTATAGCAAATATCCAGGTGATTTGTTTCTTTGTACTCTTTCTTTTTTTCGAATATGTATCTATATTCCTACTTTTCTATTATGACTCATCAAAGTTAAAAGTTAACATCAACTAGATTAACACCATGTCATCAAAGTCTGACTTTGTGTCTACTATGGCATAGATCATGAGGAGCGTCAAAGATTTGTAAAGCTATATCTTGGTTCTTCAGGTAAAGAAGGTTTAAACCACTGACACAAATAGAATCATCACTGTCTCTTACTAGCTTTTTATTTCACTAAGTTAACAGCTTTGCATACTTGAAAATTTTGAAGTTTCGATGGGATACAAGTTGTTTGTCAAGTAAGTAACATAGTCATAATATGAAGTAACATCAATTAAAAACATGCCTCCTGAAAGACTGAGCATAACATAGTTATTTGTCTAGATTTATGAAAATAATTTTTCTTTGCTCGTCATATCGATTCAAACACAAGCTATCATACTTGAGGTAGAACTACAGATGGTAAACTTTTAGTGATGATATTACATTTTATAATGAGTGTTACATTTTAAATTGGCTTACCATATTTTTTTAGATGCACAAAAACATACTGAGTAGTGAAATGGGTAAGTGGACTTCATTGTTCCGATCAGAAATATGAAAGAGATATATTGCAATTCTCTTGCAAATGATGGGGCTAATCAGATTTGTGACATTGTTAACTTGCTTCAATTGAGAAAAAGATAATAATGCACAATTTCTACAAATCCATTGAGAATTTTAAAAAATAAACTACAAGAATCTGTTTTAGCAAAATTTCATTGCTTGTGGTAGAATATTTCTTATTTTCAGTTGTGAAACTTGTCATGCCATGACAGTGTGCTTTTACCTCGAGTTTATTCACTTGTACCATATGATTTGTGAATGAATGCAGTCAAAATATCGACTAGGACCAAATCTTTTGACATCTGAGAGAGACCATCTCTTTTTCTTAATAGGTGAGAAACCAGGAGACACCGAGGTTGAGAATCTGCTGATGAATATTGAGAAATATGCTTTGGCAAGCCATCTCCTGTGGGGTTTGTGGGGAATAATATCTGTAAGCTGCTTCATGTCTCTGGTGTTCTCTGTTGGTTTTGGTAATCATACGTGTTCTACACTTACGGATGATCGATTCTCTTTTCCTGGTAGGAACATGTAAACAAAATAGACTTCGATTATATGGAGTACGCAAGGCAGAGGTTCCAGCAGTACTGGCTGAAGAAGTCTGCAACCTTGTATCCCGGCGTTGATGGATAGTCGGGTTGAAGAGGACTTCGACTCTGCCTACTGGAAGAGTGCTCCGATCCTGCCAACTTAATAATGCTTATGATGTCTTGTGTGCCATTCGCACCAAATCTACATCTGTAAAGAATAATGGAACACTGCCATGGTATTGTAAATTCTTGGTTCTGCTGCTACCTTGTATTAGTAACTCTCTGCTATACTTCGGGACAATGTCCGTCCATTACTATATTTGCTCATTGGGATGCATAATGCACAGTAGAGGGCTGGTTCTCATTATTGGACTCATCAGTTCCCATGAAGCATGATGTCTAAAGTTACTGCTAATTCGACTCCATATTATGGGGGAGTTTTCCATCCTCTTCTCAGTACTATTTATCAGATAGTTTTTGTTGTGCCTTACAGAGTTCGGTGAAGAGATACGAAGAGAACTCAATTCTCGTCTCTTCCAAGTTACATATAGTTAGTGTCTGTTCTGGCGATCTTCGACCCTGTGATTTTTGCATCTCTTTTCACAAGAAATTTATCCAAATAGACCTATGATTCTTATTGTACTGAACCAATCATTCATGATTCATGTGACATTGTCTTGCAGTGTCGATGACACCTTGAACGCCAATGCATGAGATAGACAGTGGGACCAATGGCAACAGTCCCTGCGCCGGACATCTCAGTCTGCACCCAATAGCTCGCAGCAAGATTGGCTTCCCTGACGAGATATTTGGTGAGACTTATCATTGAAAAGTCTGGAAATAATAGTTTTAGGCAAAAAGAAACGCTACAAGTAGTAATTGCAGGTATTAAATTTGGATGACTGTATGTATAATTTCAATGTGACTAAAAATAAACAAATAGGCTTTAAAGAACATTCAATCATTGATCATATTGGTATCAATTAGGATAGAGATGGGTGACTTGTTTGTGGTATCAAAAGGTCACCCTCATTCATTGCTGTTAAATGATCATGAAATGTTCTCTTGTTTAACTAGATAAAGGTCCTCTCTTTGCAGCGTGACTTCCCCGCCGTTGGATACGAGGTGTTATCTTTCTTGGAGATGCGTGAACTGGGCCAGCCCAACTTTGTAGGGCCTGTAAGATGGATCACCAGGCCGGCGTACGTTAGCCTCGATCCACAGCATTGTGCTATCTTGGAGTAGATAACACTGAGTTGTGGCGCGAGAGAAGAGGCAGAGGGCAGCGACGACGACGATGACGGCGTTGCGAAGCCACTGCTGCCATCCTCTGTTCTCCTTCGCCTCCTTCGACAGCAAGCCTACCCTTCCCCTTCCCTTTTTATCCCTCACCGGGAGACCCTTCTTTGGTGGGCGACGTCCTCGCGCCGGCCCATTCCGCCGCTTGCTAGCCGCCGCTGCCGCCCAAGACCCCCACCCGTCCAAGGAGTTAGACCTCGAGCTTCTGCTTCACAGCAAGCCCTCCCCCGTCCCCAGCGACGACGATGACGACGACGACCCTCGGAAGCCCCCCGACTCGGATGAGGCATTGGCTCCCTTTTTGAAGTTCTTCAAAGCCAGAGATTCCGCGGAGGAGGGTCTCATCATCTCCGGCGAAGAGAGCGACGCCGAGGCGGCCGCCGAAGCCGAAGCTGAGGTGGAGGAGAAGGAGAGAGTGGAAGTCCAGTACTACGAGCCCAAGCCCGGGGATCTGGTGGTCGGCGTCGTCGTGTCAGGCAATGAGAACAGACTCGATGTTAATGTTGGCGCCGACATGCTTGGTACGATGCTGACCAAGGAGGTGCTGCCGCTATATGAAGCGGAATTGCCCTACCTGCTTTGCGATCGGGACAAGGATGCGGCCGAATACACGGTGCCTGGGAAGATGGGAATTCTGAAGGACGAGGAGGCGTTGAGCGGGGGGAAAGTGGCAGGGAGGCCCGTCGTTGAAGTCGGGACGATTCTCTTCGCGGAGGTGCTCGGTCGCACGCTGAGTGGACGGCCGCTCCTGTCTACGAGAAGGATGTTCCGGCGGGTCGCATGGCACCGAGTGAGGCAGGTTCTCTACGCTTACTCTTTCTGGAATGATTCATGTCATCGTACGTTAGTTTTGCTTGATGGGATTGCAGGGCGATGAGACGGGCCTTCTTTCGTTTTTGTAGTATTTTGTTCAATTTGAATTCTAGATTATATGTGCTACTGGGAACCTTTTATTTTCAATGTCAGGCCTCTTTTAGTTCATGATGTTTTGAATTGTAACTTCGACCTGTTCTTCAGGATGTCTGTCCTGTCCACCCATTTTCTTGTTAATCTTGGGATTCTTTTGATGGTTTGACGGCCTTTAATTGTTAGATATGCATCTAGCTTCCATCATGTTGATTTAAGCATTGCAGTCAAAGAGTCACGGATTGCAAATATTGTGGCCTTCCTCAAAACATTTTTGTCCCTCTGAAGTGCATCTTAGAAGGCATATTTAGGATGTTCAATAGCAAGTCTCAATATTGTTCAAAAGAAACATCCTTGATGTGGGCCTGATAGTGGAAGCATGTTTTCTTATTTGAAATGAAAATATTAACTTTTGAGATTGGATATGCTATGGAGATAGAGTTATGCTGATATTTAATTTAAACACAAACCCTATTGAATTTGATGAGAAGATGGACAGTTTGGTTTTTATTAGTTGTGGATTATGAGAAGATTACAACAAGCACATCTTGACCCTAGATGATAAAACTTCATCACATGGTTAGGTAGTTCATAGAAGGCTTAAATGTGGCTTCGCTTGAGAAATATTTGGGTTAGATATAATTTTGAAAAGGGTTGAATTTCGTTTTATCAGTTTTTCTTCTGTTTTTTCCCTGTATTTGGGATTTTCTTGTATTTATTGTCTATCTAGAATTTGCATAAGAGGGGTTGAATAAAGAAATCTTCTGGTCCACATTATTTCATAAAGGGGTGTCCCTCAGTAACTAATCCTACTGTCATGCTCCTAATGACATTGTTAAGGTGTGATGCATGTAAGTTGTGTTTGCTTAGTCTTGATCACAAAAAAGCAGAATTAAATTTGGGAGGTGGGTTAGATTTAAGCATGTACTAGTCCAAGCTCAAGTATGCTCCCTCTTAACTTTTATTCGTTCCTCTCTTTTCCTATAATAAACCACACATGGTGATGATGGATGATGTTTTGGGCATGCTTTATCATTATTGGTGGATAAACTTGAAGTAAGAAATCACTTTTTTTTATTTAATAGTTTGTACATGGTCCATGCAGATAATGCAATTGAATGAGCCTATAGAGGTAAAATTTTTTGAGTGGAACACTGGTGGCCTTCTTACTAGAATTGAGGTATGTATTTATTGGTCTTTTATATAGTTGATTATAAGCTTATCTTAATGTATTGGACTATGATACTTTGTTGATCTTCAGGGTTTGCGTGCATTCCTCCCTAAAGCTGAATTGATGAATAGAATAAAGAATTTCACAGATTTAAAAGACAATGTAAGTAAACTTTCCGATAAAGTTTTTGTTTCTGACATGCAAATTATCTTATTTGAACACTTGAACTATATCATATATTCTCTTGGATTATAGAGCCAAGGATTTCAATCTCGATCTGACTGGCGTTAGGCCATGTGGATTAATCTAGGGTTTAATCCCCATCTTGTAAAAATTCAACATTCCCCCACCATTATGGTGCATGACCTGTCCATGTGCTCTGTGCTTCAATAGGTTTATGCTTCTTATGGTCTGTGACTCTGTGGTGGTATTATGGTCCCCCTGTGGCCTGTGTTATGGGGGCCGCCACTTCCTATCAAAATAAGAAAAGTAGCTTCTTGACATTACAGTTTTTCATGCTTTTCCATTATGTCTAATATGTTTGTAAAGTTCAAAAAAGTAGATTTCCCCATTTGTATTTCTTTGCAGGTCAGCCGCAGGATGTACGTGCGTATTATCAGGATCGATGAAGCAACTAATGACTTGATAATTAGTGAGAGAGAAGCCTGGGTTAGTTGTTAGTCATGCTTCTGTTTTTAGTTCAAAACATCTGTTTTACTTTGCTTCTAATGCTTCTAATGCTTCTGACTTTAGTTAAAACTTAAGACATCTGTTTTACTTTGTTTTGAATGCTTCTGTCTTTATTTTTAAGTATCTATTATTTACTTTGCTTCAAAATTTAAAGTTGACTGGTATCTTAGGCATGCTTTAATCCCATAAGGATGTAATATAAGCCATATATCAGTTAAATCTGGACTTTAAGAGCCATCTATTATCTTGAAAACTTATTGTTCTCAGAGGTTCTATAGACCTTTTATGCCACCACTTCTCGGCTTGGAACTTATAAAGCAATCTTATACATGTAAACATGAATTAATTATGGTATCCCTTAGGATTTAATTTATGTCACCTGATAGACCTATTGGCCAAACAACTCAATATAACTGGCCTTTTACAACAAGGTCAAAAAAGCTTGAACCCAGGTTGCTGATAATATGTTCATGAAGTCTTATATGCCAATCTATCCTATCATTTCTCCATGTGGGACTCTTGAGGTATCACAATTTTCCTTAATGCCTCGACGTACTTCTCAAGATTAAAACCATAATCACATATGACCTGCTCTAAGGTTCTGATGTGAAGTTAACCTAGGGTAACACAGCTTTGTGCATGAGCAATTTACATCTTCAAACGTGTTAGTCCAGTGTGCACTTGGTAACCTCATCTTAGCATGTCAGTCCATGCAGAGAAACCAACAGAACAAGTTGATACCCATAATCACTATAGTAAACCAATTTGCTGAAAAACTGTAAAGAATGAGGCTTACCAAGTGCCTTAAAGTGTATAAGCTCATGTAATTAGTGGAAGGACCATACCATGATGGACATTGTCAATGTGAATTCTAACTAGCTGTTTGGAGTTCATCATAAATGCCATTATGATCTGTAGGGATCGGTGGTGCAGGACAAGTTGGTTGATTTTAGCATTGCTCCCTTCTCCAATTGTTTATCCAACCAAGGACGGAAGATGTCATATATCAACCAAGGATGGTTGATTTAACCTCTTATGGCTATTGTTTATTCCCATGTGATCTTGATAGATAAAGTGGTTTATCAGCTGCTATTATCATGCTGACCAAGAGTGAAAGTATTGCAATATAAGGTTGTTATCTTTCCTCTCATCTCTTGGCACATTACATATTGGTTTCTGAAATATCAATGTCTTGACTTATAAGCAATACATAAAATGTTCATTATATATACCTGATTGCTTCTAAAATGTGATTAGAGCAGTGATCATTTACAAGAAGCACTAGACTGATAATCGCTCTTTGGAAGTTGTTTGCTTTTTAATATGTTATGTTAGAATGATATATGTTGTGAGATCCTATGAGATGCTTACATATCTGGATGTCTTTTCTTCTGTAGGATATGATGAACCTGAAAGAAGGAACACTTCTAGAAGGAACCGTGTGCAAAATTCTTCCATTTGGAGCACAAATTAGGATAGGTGCCACAAACCGGAGGTACAAGCAACCTGGCCTTGGCATCTTTGTCGTATTTAATTTATTGAACTCGGATTTCATATGCAATTGTGTATCATAGCTGTGTGTTAACTGAAAAAATAGGCATTTCTGGTATCTTTATACATATTAAAGTTACCGGTAGGTCATGAACAGTTGTCTTGACCATTAGCAGTTCAAGCAATATGTTCTTAAGAGATTATAGGATGATGGTTATAATGTTCAGTTCTCAAGGTTTCAATACTCGGAAAATATGTATATATGCTTTTTGGCTTCTACACTAAGACTGAATACAGACTGATGAGAACTTCCATTTACCATTATTGTACTTTGTTCTGAAAGGAAGAATTGTTGCTTTCAGAAAGTCTGTTCCTGGTAAATTGGCATTACTGAAGCTCCTGTTTTTGTGTTTGCTTGCTTCTTTGTACTGGTTGGTAGCTTGCTAAAGATCCAAAATTTTCTGGACAAGTTAATTTTTTCTCGGTTAAGGTAATCCTTCAACACTTCAGTCTTATCTTAGCGCTGACAGTCTGCCTTTCTTTCCTGCTAGTTAAGGTTGGTTGTGTAGATTTTTTTTCTTGGGTTTACGTCAGAATCTTCTCCCACTAACAGTGTACTGCCAAACACCCTTGGCTTTTGTTGAACTTGTAACTTCATTCTTTTGTGCACTTTGCTATATTAATTTGCTTATACAGTGCAATTTTATGAGTATACCGATGGATATTCTAACAAGGAATTCATTTACCATCAGCTGAGGCTGAATTGTGTGTCCTTGTGCCAGCACTTTCAAACGTGTGCTTCATTTTCTTACATTCTGAGAAAATAGAACTATGTTTGATCAAATTGTGGGTCCTTGTGCCAGCACTTTCAAATATGTGCTTCATTTTCTTACATTCTGAGAAAATAGAACTATGTTTAATCAAATACTTCTCGATACTTATCCCTTCTGCCACCAATTTATTAACTTTATCATTAAAACCGAGGGCTTAATTGCTGATTGCGCACCGGTCTGTCTAACTGTTATTGTAACAAGATACTGAGCTGTATGCTAAACTGGAACTACCTGATATTACTGAATAAAATAATTAAAGGCAAATACAAGTGGTATACTGAACTGTTTGAAGGTTTATGATACGATGCCAATGCTTGGTTGGCCCAGCAAGTAATAGTTGGTAAGCACCAGGTATTGGAGCCTTGTCTAGGCAAAGGGCTATAACTGTTATGATTTATGATCTCCGATTTTGGGTCAAATGGATCTAAGAGGCAGGGAAGTATCTATGGAGCATATCATACTTGATCTGAATTCTGACCTGAGACAGTCTTGCGAAGGTCCAACCAATTTCAGAAGATGGGACACAATTTTTAGGGCCACAAGATGCATATTTCTAGTCTAATGATTTTTGTGTCAGAAATTGTACTGATCTGGTAAAATCATAGTTGGCTCCAGTTGGAAGTTCTACAGCCACTGGGTGATGGAGATTGGACACAATGTAGACTTTCTATTTCCTGCAGGGGACAGCGTGCGGGTCAATTTGGAAGGGTTGAAAGATGCATGAATTGATTATAATTGATCCAAAGGCAGAACTCTAGAAGGTAGTAGTCCTAAGTCAGGAATTGGCCATGTACCAGAGAAGTGAACAGTATTTTAGAGGCAGGTTACTTTGCCACTGCAGATACTGTAGCAATTCTTGGTATGGAATTATTTAATCGTTTCCAACATGCTTATTAATGCAATATGTATAGTACATTGTAAATCAATAACATTTTTTGTTATTATATTTCTTTTTACGCTTAATAAAATTAATTAGTTAGTCAAATAATTTCTAGTGATATCACTTGGGAGGTGTTTTCTTCTCGAATTGGAGGGAACCCCAATAGAGGGTATTCTTCTATTGGCAACCTGCTACAAAAGTCAATTATTAATGACGAAGAATAACATGGCATTAGGATATGCAATCTGCTGTAACCAAGGCATAAGAAAAGATCCAATAAAGAATTCAATATGCTTCAATTCTTAGCAGTAAGGAACCAATATATATATATATGATTATTTTTTGTTGCAGGTTCTTCTATGAAATAACAAGAAGGTCTCTAGTTACTATGTTGACCACCTTATGTAACCCTATATGTCTGACCTTTTGTTCCAATGATTGAGGAGTAAGGACTTGATTGTTTTGCTAAATTTTCATAAAGATCAGGATCAGTCACCGAAGAGATTGATGCCAAAGACTCACAAAAGTGAAACATTGAGGACAAATAAACACATTTCTTCATAATTTCCTGAAAAGATTTCTTGTTGTGATCTCTTTTCTGTCAAGTGTCAGAGTCCAGCATCTTTTTAAAAATATGTTTTAGTTACAGTATGTTGTCTATGCTTGATACGACACCAAAATTTCGGTTGATTATTGTTTAAATGACTATTGGAAAACTTTGTCAGTGACACTGATATATAGGTTTATCTCTCTCTCTCTCTCTCTCTTCTCTCTCTCTCTCTCTCTCACGCGCGCGCACTCTCCCTCTCCCTCTCTCTTGTGGAAAAGATCCAAAACTGTCAGTTTAAGATATGTTTTCATGATCCGATTCTAAAGTACATATTGAACTCAGAGTATCTTCTTGTTTAGTATCATCAGATTAAAGGTTGATTCTAGAAATAATAGTCTTTATGAAATATATCATAGTTTTGGCTAATAGAAAAAAGAGGTTTTAATGCTTCTTTTATTGAATACATAACAGATATCTTAAGTTGTAATTTTTTACTGATAGAAAGACTAATTACACTGGCTTTTTAACTGCAGTGGGTTGCTTCATATCTCAAATATAACTCGTGCCCGAGTTTCATCAGTAAGTGATGTACTAAAGGTGGATGAAAAAGTGAAGGTTCTCGTGGTGAAGTCAATGTTTCCAGACAAAATATCTCTTAGGTGGGTGTTGGACAATTTTCTGTTTTTTTTGCATTGTCAATTATTTATTGCAAGTCCAAATCAACAAATTCGTAATTATGAACCATCATATTCTGTTCTTGTCTGTTTCTTCAATTTCAAAAGTAGCCTCATTTTGTATGATACTGAATTCTGAAATGAAAGGTTGGGTGTTTGATTGGCACAATATATGTTAAACATTGGTGTGTCTGTGCTTGCAAGTTGTAGAATCACGAAAATAATGTTGCAAGTTGTGAGTCATACTGAACTCTAATGATCTTGTTTTAGACTAGTAAGCTTATTATTATATGTAAACTAATTTTCTTAAAGATCATACTACCATGAAAAATAATACATTTTCTTGAATAATTTTGTTGTGGTACAAACAGCATTGCAGATCTTGAAAGCGAGCCTGGACTTTTTCTATCGGATAGGGAGGTGATGTCTCTTCTAGTTTATTTAATCAAGGACACATTTTTGCTTTAGATATACATATACTTCTTTTACTATTTCCATCTAAATTGTTATTCTTACATTATCAGAAAGTGTTTTCTGAGGCGGAAGAGATGGCCCAAAAGTATAGAAGAAAGCTACCTGTTATTTCTGCATCACACAAGTTCGAGACTCCTCCGACCGCCGATTTGCTTCCTTTTGATGATGAAGCTAGATTATATGCAAACTGGAAATGGTTCAAATTTGAACAGCATACCGAAGTGAATGATGGCGACAACATCATCTCAGAATGCTAGAGTTCAAGAACATCCTGACCATTTTGCTGACGAGATTCGTCAAGTCAAAGCCTTCAGCTCGGATAGGGGGGGCGTGTTTCTTCAGTCTCCATGTTGCAGTCTGGAATGGTTGTTTGAGATAAGAATTCTTAAGCATCAGCTTGAGAATGAGAGAAAGAAGCATGTGCCCATGATTGTGTCTGAATAACAAGATGGATGTTATATGGTTCGATAACAGTTTTGATTTAATTTTTTTTCTTCCTGAATTTAATCTCCATTTATTCTTTATCAAGAATGTAAGATCATCCTTTCCAAAGGACCAAAGTAGTAGCGTTGTACATAGGTGGCATCAGAGAAGAAACACATGTAGCATGTCTCCCTCTTGGATTTTGTCGAGATGTGTATCGTCAAGCTAAACACCTTTTCATGTTCTTGTTTGATTCAGGTGATATTCGCTTTGTGATCCATAATGTGTTCTTAAGTTGAGGGACAAAGGAACAACCAAAAGTGTATTTGCTTTTTTAGAGCCATCAGATCAGTTTACAAAAAATTATTTGCTTTTTTAGAGCCATCCATCGATCCATCACTGTTGGGTAACACAATTTAGTTGCAAAGAAATATTGGACTATGTTCTACCTGTCTGAGCAGAAGGGTGTAAATGCATGAACAAGAAGTAAATGTCCATACATCAGGAATCATGTCTGGAATACTTATTGCCCATATCTAATTCCTTTGGAAATTTGATGTTTCTAATGGCCTAGACATGCACAAAATCTTAAGAAAGTGAATACAACACACCAAAATACACACTTGGAATCTAATTTGAATCTATGACGAATCCAACAGGAACATCGTATAAGCCTATGCGGGAACGTGCTTGATTCACTGTCAGTCGAACATTCCGAGGCACATCGGTCTCAGGTGAATGCCCAGAGATGCAGAGTGTTCCGGTGTCATCCTGCCCCCAGTAGACTTCTACCATCAGGCCTCTTGGATGCTCAGATGATTCTGTTCCAGGAATCCCAACAAACCTGGCTCCCTTTGGAATCTGCACAATTGCTATTGGTGAGCAACTTTCCACTCGTTCTCAAGTTTGGATTTTAGAAGATCTATTATAGCTTCTAGAGCCATCGAATACTATCTATCTCATACTTCCAGGTATGCCACAAAAATTTCTCTATTACTGGTTTGGAATCTATTACTAGTGCAGCATTGTCATTTTTGTTCTCAATCCTCCGTATTACTCGGTGACATGAGGCATATGATAACAGATTAATTGGCTTAATCAATTCATGCAACCAGAAATAGAGTTTTAAAACAATATCCTTAAATTCTGCAGTGCAGATTCTGACCTGAATTGAGGATCCAGATGACAAGTTCAGGGTAACTAGGTTCTCCTCAGTGGAAGAACTTTCCAGCTCTGCCAGTTGTGCTATTTTTAGAAACACTTCTTCGAGTGTTGTTAAACCAAGTTGTGTGTCCAAAATGCCAAATTCCTTTTCTCTATCTTGGAGCACTGCAAAAAAGTTCTGCCACCGAAAAGAAAACTAGATAAGTAACCATATATAAAACATAGTGCATCTCCAGCCAAGGACACACATAAATTCAAAACATAATATCATGAAATTACTGCGAGAAGCTCCTCTCTGTTGTGGGGTATGGTGAAAGTAAAAAATGTCTTGTTCTCCTCTTTAGGCTCCACATGGAGTCGCTGTTAATTTCATTCCTATGTCAGTCTATAACTTACCAGAAAAATCATAAAAGAGGACATTATTGAAAATGCATTGGACTTACATCTTTGAAGAACTGCTTCACAAGCTCAAGGTGAGGATTGTATACTGGTGTGATACCATAAACATTGTGAGTTTGACCTGGTGTGTTGCCAAGGAAACTTATATTAGCAACATAACCAGTTCCAAATCTAGACTTGAGTCGTATAGAGGTTCCTATACACCGCAGTTTTCCCTTCGCCATAATGGCTATCCGGTCACTTAAAATGTCAGCTTCCTCCATGGAATGGGTTGTCAAAACAATAGCTCGTCCTCTCTTTGCGTCCTCTATTATGTCCCAAACACGCCTTCGAGTGATTGGATCCATACCAGTAGTCTGCACCAAACATAGGCCAAACCAATAAAAGATTCACTCGAGAGATGCTGTGACAACAAAGATATGAAACTTACTGCTAACAAGTACCCAAGGCATTCTTCAGTTGTTTACAACTTCTATTAGAAACTGTCATCTTGTCAACTTTTCTTCAAATTGAATTAATATATTTCATATCCAAGTCATCAGATAGTTCTCAAAAATACATTGACAAATCAAATACTAGTATGTTCTATTTTGTTGCTGATGAGATACATTGGAATATTACTATAGCAGCCTTTGTTTAGAAAAAATATGGCTAAAATGTGTCAGAGGCTTAAACAGACAATAAGCAGAAAATTTTGTGTTAATGAGCTTAGATTTTGTTACAAAGACAAGAGGATCAGGAATTTTACCCCCTGGGGCAAGAAAAATACTGAAATAGACAGACTCATACATCCATTTCATAAAAGGATACCAATCTAGCGCCAATAACAGAATCATGTTGAGATTGCACTTCTTCAAATTTGCACGTCAAAAACTACTATCTTGGCAATCATTGTCATATTATTTTTGAATAGAATATATAAGGTATGATAGTATAACATTGCAGAGATAAATTTTTGAAACAGCAGTTTCATAATAATGCTCTCACAAAGTCTATTTTCGTTAAAGTGAAAATAAAGGAAATGATCAAATATAGCTGATCCATGTCCGCAAATATCAAATGTCAAGTTGCTTAGAAAAGGAAAAGAAAAGAATAGTAAAACAAATTTCTCACCTTAATTATGTTTTTTATACTCATCTCCATTTTTCCTTCTTTTGTACAGCAAAATATTATAATGAACTTTGGATCATAACAGAAGTGAAATGTTTTTCTTTTTTTCACTTAAGTATTAACTAGTGTTTGTAGGATGTATTTAACATGTAATATCCAAATTGTGTTATCTTTAGAAAGATGTATATGAATTTCACCTTTCAATTTTACCGTAAAGAATTTCCCATCAACTTGTTGAGGCTAATGCTTCCGCTTCATTTTCTCTTATTTTCTTATGCTCCTACAACATAACTATCTGAATAAGAGAACCATCACATATATGTAGGAAAATTTAGGGGGCGATATCATATATGCAGCGGAAGAACATAAAAACAAAATCCTTAAATTTCTCATCGATGTGTTCGTCGTCGTGTGAATATTGGTACGCAAAATTCACAAAACTTAAAACTACATATATTAAAGATTGTGTTACCTAGGGAGATCGTATATCCCTGAATCCTTGTAGATATGTAGGAGAGGGTGAAGGAGGTCAAGCGTCCTACTCTCTAGCGGTGATCCACACAGCAGAGCTGCGACAATGCTCCTCAAAACTCCAGGCCTGCTATCTGAGAAGAAAAAGTGAAGGAGAATAGGAGATGACAACCGAAAGAGGTTCTAGCATATGAATTATTAGTTTCCTCCTATTTATAGAGGTCCCCTATCAACATAATCCTAATAGATCCTGCCCTGTTGGGTATTGAATCTCTATCCAACTACTCAAGCATCTTAGATTAGTAGATCTCTATCCAATAATCTCTCATTGACTCTTATTGAATCACATCCATAGGATCCAATAATTCAGGGGCTTATTGGATATCTAATAAGATAAGAACTCCGACGGACGTACTTATTGACTACGAACGTACTAGGCCACTATGTCATAGTCTCCAGATGATACAAGGGAATCAAATCTATTAGACTTGTTTGTCCTCAATTATTGTATACTTATAGTCCCTCATTCATCTAATATCTTAGAGACCATATATCAGACATGGTGGTATCAGACCCATACAGTTTCTGCTCGAGTCTCGCTCTAATCGGATTCTCCCGGAGAACTCTTTCTCTCTCAATCCGAATGACCGTGGCCAGGAATTTGTCTGAGCAAGAACACATGTGATATTCCTCTCATGACACCGAGAGCGATGATCCTCTATCGACACTCAATAGTCCTCGTAAGGTTGGCTACCACTCCCGATGACCGGCTGTGCTAGATCTGGAACCTTCAGATCTATAAGTCCAGCATCAAAGAGTGAAGTACTAATATAGGATATTCTTACTGTCTCAAGCTTAAGAACCAGATACACCATTGGGACTACGAAATCGTTGTTTGACAATAAGGCATCATCAATCATCCATCATTCCGTAAGCGGATCAATCAATAAACTTATTCTCCAATAAGCACATGTACTGTATCCCTAGTGTCCCTACACGAGCAGCTATGAGACCAGCTGCATCCATCATATGGACGGGTATACAGCACACCAGTTTTTTCGATTATCTCGATGTCCCTTTCGAATAACCTATGACTAGGATTATTTAGGATATGTGTTTAAAAGCGAATCGATCTCATTATCGTGATCTCATCACGATCTGATTCTCATTGTACAGATCTATGGATATCATAATATATTCAAGCGATGAGCAATATAAAGTGATAAAATATCAAATAATAATAATAAATAAAAAGACTACGTATCAAGTCACACGTGTCATTACTTACGTGATTGGCTTATAGGACACCTATGATTAGTAATATCTAAGCTATACAAAATAATATGGATGAAAATTTGGTCACGTAGACTTATTATCCAAAAGTACAAAATTATAACCGTATATAATATGCATGTATTAATTTCCATATCCATGTTGCATCAGTCCTACATTTGTTAGACTTGATGTATTGGTGTGTTCATATCATGTGCTGTTTCCATGTCCATGCTTCACAAAGCATATTGGCTCATGAACATTAAATTTCTTATTAGTCATATCTCTCTCATCACTTCAGGAAAGGAGAAGCTTTAGTGTGATCTAATGAATAAGAGGGAGGAATATGAAAACACTGGATCCTTGGGAGATACAAGCCATTCTGGAACTAGTTTCTGCAGAGTCGGAACTTGGAATGAGAAGCCTAAATGAATCATGAAGATATCCGACACAATTGTTTAAAGATAGTTAAAGCAGGTAGAACTGAAATTGTGGAAAAGAAACCAAAAGCACCAAATATTCTTGGCAAAAGAAAATAATGATAGTGTATGACAGTGAAATTTCAACAGCAACTTACTGGCTCATCCAAAAAGACCAATTTTGGATCTCCAATGAGGGCTATTGCAACACTAAGCCGACGCTTCATTCCTCCACTATAGCTTCCAGATCTAACTCGAGCAGCAGCAATGAGTTTTACATCTGCTAATGACTTTTCAGCTACCTGAATTACCAAAAAGCATATTCAATTTGAGTAATTGACCATCCTAGAGCAAAAAAAAAAAGAAACTGTAAAAATAATATTAACACTTCTTAGTTGAAATAAAGTTCTTTTAGCTCACAAATGTTTATGAAAATTGTCTCAACTCCAGATGTAGTGTTCTTGCATATGTGTGTGTGAATTGTGTAGGAGAAAGGAGGGCATATTTTCCACCAAGAAATTCCACTTCAAAAGTTTGTATTTAACCGGATTGAAGATTATAGATACTGTTTAACAAAAACAAGAATGAAATGCTAGAAGGGTCTTGAGCACCTACCGATTTAATCCTAGATGGAGGCAAACCTTTAATACTAGCAAATAGATGCAAATGTTCTAGAGCTGATAATTCATCCCATAAGATATCAAATTGCCAAACAGAGAAGAATCTATAATCAGAAACTAATCAGTCTTGTTTTTCAAACAGTTAAAAGTATGGCTTTAAAGAGTTGGCCAACTTAATTCTGGAGGCAAATGAAGCATACCTGGGGACAGACTCCAATCATCCTTCGGATTTTTGACATACCCACTGAACTCCGAACAGAATATCCATAAATTAATGCTGTAAGTAGGTAGTGTGACTTAGCATCATGGCCTTTTTACTGTTTGTGCACAACAAAAATATATGCTAAAAAAAGAAGAAGATTTTACCATCTCCTCCTGTAACTGGTGTAATACCAGTAAGACAATTAATCAAGGTAGTTTTCCCAGCTCCGTTAGGTCCAAGAAGGCAAAATAAATTGTCAAAATGAACCATAAAAAGAATGTTGATATGAGCCACCTATAGATATCTTCCTGTTTGATATACACAGTGAATGTCAGACGTGAAGGAGATTAATGGCAAATTTTCTACTTGGGATAAACTGCAAACATACAATAGTTCTCACACAATTAGGTTCAAACGTGGTGCATTCTCCACGGTTGCGCCGACTGATTCCTTTGCCTTCAGAGGTAGCTGTTGCATTGCCAAGCAAACCAAGAGCTTTGGCAAGAAGGTTGGGGGGGAATAGAGACCATACAACACGATATATTTTTGAGAAGTGGCTAGAATATGGAAACGTGCCTACTGTAACGAGCTGCAGTGATGAAATACGTTATTCCATTTGTAAATCAGCACAACTAAAGCTTCACTTCCAAGCTACAGTAATTACTACGAGACCTTCACCTGAGTTAGAAAACCAATTATGAATATCGAGAACCCAACAGTTGTGGCTGATGATGACTTGCTAATGAAAGTTGATATCATGAAAGCAAAACTTAGCTGCAAAGGAGGCCATATATGCAAGATATAAGTAATATTGGCATCAACATGTAGCATAAGCAAGGAAGAAGTTCAAAAGACAATACGTATCCAAAACAAGCCTAATCAAGTGCTCAATATAAATGCACCTAATACGTGAAGAAGTTGCATATGAAAGAAACAAAAAGTTACCATATTAAGTTGGAAGGACCGCGCTCCTGCACAGAAGGCCCTTGTCGGGGGGTTTCCGACTTTGGCCTCTCGACGGTTAAGTTAGTATTTGGTTTCCTTTTTTCCGCCTCCCCTTGACCAGATGTTGGTCAGGGGTTTTTATACTTCTGCATAAGGATCGATTGTATGCGGATTTGACGTGGCGACCGATCCTCGAGCGACGAGATGATACCTTTGTGCGGCCGCCACTCGGAATGCATGGAACGGCGCCATACGGCGCCGTCCTGAGCTTCTCGGGACGAAATGTATCGAGAGGTGCCTTGGTACGGATCCTGGCTTATCACGTGGAAGTACTCCTCGTGCTAACTTGACAGGGGCGTGATGCGATATTGGTTGCGACCTAGTTAGGGCCCAAAATATGCCTTATCAAGATATAGTTAAATTGAATGAATATTTTTTACTTTTACATTGGATTGACAAGAATCTTCCAATCAATATATTGATACCAAGAATGATGGGAAAATTAATAAGAATTAACAACTCATTATGAAAATTAAATATGCACTTATAATTGAATAATCCAACTTGGAGCAGATACAGTGTCATATTATGTCTCATTAGAATTCATTAAGTGCTGGAAAATTGATAGCAATATGGTAACTTGATAGAGGAGAGACAATTAAAGAGAATAAAAGCTGTCCTAATTCTCTCACTCGAACTTTCAATACCAATCAGACTTTTACACTCAGAGTTTAAACTTATATTCCAAGATTAAGATTTTCTGGAGAGAAAATTATGTTATTTATATTATTAGGAATGATGATATTGAGCAAGATAATTTTATGAAATAAAAGAAATTATGGTAATATGTTATTAAAATTCTCTCAATCACAAGTGTCATGGAAATTATTTCCCCATCATAATATAATTGGAATGTGAATTATATATTTTCTTGATTAAAAAAATTATGCAATTATTCTATTTTATAATCATTCAGATGATATTAAGAAATGTGATAGTAAAAATCTTAAAATAACTCATACTCGTTTCACATACTTTTCTTCTCCTTAATTGCTTAAGATTCCTAAAAAAAATTTCTCTATTATATTTTTCTAATAATATTTTTTATGAAATTTGTGAGTGACCAACTATTGGATCAATTTCATACAAATTCATATTTGCTTTTACCATCATTCCAGAAATGACATAAATGATTAGAGCATCCTTACTTTTTCCTTTGTCCTTATAATTTTTCTTTATCATCATCCTCTTGCCATCCTGTTTCATGTAGTTTTATGCAAATATAATAAAATGCACAAAATTTTATTTGCTACATATCTCAAAAGCAATTTATCACTTAAACTTATTTGTTTTAATATTTGAGGTCCTTCACTAATATAGTTTCACAATGAGTTTAAGTCTTATTATCTTTCTTGATTGATTATAAGTATATATGGTTTTTTCTTATGAAGCAAAATATGAAGTATTCATCATTTTTTTCTAGATTCAAACTCATAATCGAAAGTCTAATCAATTATGTTTTTACTATGGTAATGATGATGAATTCCAAAAACCTTGTAATTTCTTAAAATTAATAAAATATTTTATTTTCTCATCCCTTAATGAATCTACAAAATGTCATGATCGTTACATCATCCAAAGCACTCACTCTTCTCACTCAAGCTTTTTCTCACATGTTGCCTTGTTAATCTTATGCTCACTTTCGTTATCAATATATTACCTTTTAAAAATTTATTTTGATTTAATCTTAATTATATTAAATTATATGTTTTGAGTGTCTAGAGTTAAAATCTAACATTGCAAGCCCAATCAAAATCATGAGTTTTTCTTGGATATTCTTGCCTTTCTATCTTCTGATCTATCGACCAAAAAAGTTCGTATCCTTGATTTTTGTAGATTGTCTTTCCTTTTTAATTGCTTGATGTTCTCTTGCCTACGCTTACTTCTAACAATTTTGTTGATTAGATTTCGACCACCTTATATGACTAATCTACTTTGAGTTGAAACATTAACCTCATCCACTAATTCAGACAATTTACCCACCTAAATTTCACTAATTTTAGTTAACAAGCCTTTTTCATGCCAATACTTCCTTCTACTTTCTTTTTAATAAGCATCTTGGCAGAATATAATAATAATAAGAATGATAAAGAAAAAGATAATATTGGAAAGAGAAATGATAACAAGTTGTCATTGTTATCTCAATCAAATAAATTATGATAACATATTATAATTTTTTAATCATAATAATCTCATCATGATTTCGTCCATCATAATATGATTGGAATGTATATTTTACATTATTTTTATCAAAAAAATCATCATATTATCCTATTTTGTAACTACTGTTAGTGCATATATTCATGCACAATATCAACTAGTCATTTCTTTCAAATATAACATGAACATGCATCACCAAATTTGATACTAAAGCTTTTCCTAATGTTCTCATGTTCATACAACCTAATTGTTCTAAGGGTGTGCATGGTTGCACCAAAAGTTCATGAAAGCTCATGTTTCTTCTGAAAACTTCTTTTTTAATATTTATTTGGCAGGAACAAAAAGAAAAAGAATTCCAAAACTTCTTTTATGCAAAGAAAAAAATTTATTATATTCAAATATATATTAAGGAAAATAAGAAAAATATTTATTTTTTCTATAATTTCATAGCTTAGAATAGAATTTATAAGGAAAAAAAATAGTTTTCCATCATTTTCTCTACCACCGAAACTCTCACTGTGCCAAAACCTCCCTTCTTTGAAGTCAAACGATCCTGCGTTGACCATTGTATCCTTCCTACGTACATTTGCTGCCGTCACATGATCCAGCGTGTGCAGCCATGCAAGAGAAGTCATGCCGTCTCTTTCCTTACCACCATTTCCTGCTCAAAACTCCCGACAATGCCCTATAAATCCTCTCTCCCTTCGTTCAAGCTTGCAGCCCGTTGATCTTTCGAGAGAGACAGAAGCGAACCGGGAAGTAGGCGCAAACGCATTTCTTGCGAAGGCGAGACAGAGAAAGTAATCGATGGAGTTATCGGCCTCCTATTTGTCCCGCGGCGCCGCTAGCTTCTTCACCCAAGCCAATGCTCTCCACCGCAAGAACCTCACCTTCCAGGTTCCCCTTCCTCCGCCTTCCTCTCATCAACTCGATTTCGTTTCCTGAGCGGAGTGGCGAAATGAATAGGAATAGAATCACCTTTTGTGTTCTTTCCCTCATGCGCTTCGAGCCTTCTCATTGCTTGCCTGTATGCGTGTCCTCTTATGGCAGAAGCTAAACCTGAAGACCAACATCGAGATCGTCGCGTTCCCCATCTTCCTCTGCGCGGTGATCATCGTCATCCAGAATGTGGTGGAGGACGAGATGAACAAGGACGGGCATCGATGCGGGTGCCAGGGAGGGGTCTGCTCCAGCCTCTTCGAGTGGCCGGCGCTCCTCCAAGTTCCTGGCCCCGAGTCTCGCGTAGTGACATCCGATCACCCCACCCCCGCGGGCTTGCCCGATGAGTCTTGCAAGGTCTCGCAGTCCTGTCCGGCGTTGGTACTTTTCACCGGCGGCAATCAATCCTTCGCACAAAGTATCCGATTCTCTTGCCATGCTTTTGTTCCGGAAATCCATCACAATATGATGATTGCCCGCGAGTAACTGTCTGAACCGAAATTGATCTTTGTTGGCAGTTCTGGCGCAGAGTCTGCTTCTGAGTTCTTCCTCCGCATTGAACCTCTTGGATTTCCCCAGCAGTTTGTCTACTGTCATTCTTGTAAGATCTTAGAACCAATGCTTTTGTGTAGTTTGCTATTATCATTCGTAATTAGAGGCAAGATTGGTTCTTTCCTTGACCTTTCCAGGGGACCGACACATCAACGGGAAACACACAGTTCATGGAGCCTGCTTTTGTCTCTGATAGACCCTTAAATCTGATCCAACCACAGTGTACATCAAATGCGAGAAGTCCAATTTCCATTAAAATTGCCAACAGATCAATTGAGCTAGGTAAAATATTTTCTTGCCGGGAGCAAGACTACTTAGTTTTCTTCCTCCTCCTGTTCCTTTTCTTTGTCAACTTATAGTTCCATTTGAGGTCTGGTTTACAGTACTTCTGTCATGTTGAAATCTGTATTTGCACAATCGCCTGTGGTGAGGTTCTGTTGGTATCTCAACTGTCACATGGTGTGTACATTGGTAATGCACAGAAGTGTTCCTTGCCTCTTCTTCTATAAGAAAGAGATGGCTCATAAACCTACAGGATCTTTCCCCAAATATATTTAAAAGATATTTCTTTTGCGTTGGTTGCTTCACATCATTATCTATTGCTTGCTTCCAACTACATGCTGATTTCTGAAAATTCTGAAACAGTAGGCAACTCTCCAACTTGCTTAGCATCATTAAGGAGCTAGAACAAATGATGTGCTTTGATTAAAATTCGTCAAGTGTCATACTGATGACTGAAGTATAGGACTCTGCATTATCATATTCTCATCAAATACTCAATTGACAGATCTGGCAAAAAAGCCTCTATTTTTTGTTCCTTCTTGAATCTGAATGCGACCATTTGCTTTGGCATATTGCCAACAATTTTCCTTTTATTTTTTGAATTCCGTGAAAACATGAACGAGCTTCCTGTTTCAGCTTATGACCAGATGAAAATGTTTGGAATTTTTGCATGATGTTTGAGGCCTTTTAGACTTGTTCCATAATATAATATTAAATAAAAATGACGAGGATCAACCACCTTTTGGAAAAAAAATATTTGGAAACCTTTTTCATGTATTATGTGTTCCAGGTGATGATATTGATGTGTCATTTATGATTTATAAATGCACCCAGAATGGAAGTCTGAACTAAAAGAAAATTTAAATTTTATGTCCATGATCTTTTACAAAATTAAGTTAGCCTAAATTCCTCAAATCTATGTACATTTTGAATTTGAACTGCAATCAAGCTGATTCTTAAGATTTCATGGAATCAGGTGATGCATAAAAATATGCTTAGAACCTTTACTGCCTTTAATTGACATTAAATGCAAGTTTATTTGAAATTATATTCTCCATATTGTACTATTTTAACATTGTAGCTTTTGTTAAAAAAAAATGTTATATTCTGAATCTCTAGGCTTTGAAATGACAACAGAGTTACAATGTGTTCAAGGATTGATTTTGTGGCATGATAACTCGTTGTTGATAAATGATTAGTTGTTTAAAGATTACCAACAAGGAAATTCAGAGAAGAAAATTAATGAGTTCATTGCAGGTTATCTTTTTGAACTGCTTCAAATTTGTTCCTTTGTGTGTGTGTCTATATGGGGCTTCTTATACCAGTATGTTCTTTCGCTTGCAGCCTATGACTTCTTGAACTCTGATGAAAACTCTTTTAATCTAAATATTGGGTACAACTCAACGTGTAATGATGGCAATGGTTATCTGGTGCGTGTGCCTCACTCGGTGAATCTGGTATGTATGAGACTGTTGTTATAATCTCTGATATTGCAAATAATGTTCTGATTTGTATTAGCATCAAATAGTTGGCTAATTGCTGCTAAAATCAGTAATAAGTATGAGGGCAGTATTTTTTAAGGGCATTTTAATTCATCTTTTTTGATTGTTTCATCTTGTTAAGGTGATAAGTGTTCTCACCCTTGTGCAGCAACATCATGGATAAGTTTGGCTGACATAAAATTAAATATGTTACTTGTTGTAACTATTATCCCTGGGAGATAGAGTGAGCAATTTTATTAACACATTATTCTATTCATAAAATTTGGTTTCAGTTAATATTATTCTATTCATACTCTTAATTCTGTTTCCTAAAAGTTGTGGTTAACCCTCAGAGAGGTTCACTTCCTAGCAATTGGCTAAAATGTTTAAACTAAAATTGATAATAATATGTTCATCGGATCCTTATAAATCAATCTTAGTCTTATCCATTTTCAATATGAAACTAATCACTTGGGCTCCGATAGCAAAAAAACATAATGGACTTTCTGTGGAATCATAGCATTATTTAACTGATGAGTACTACTCCAAATTCTTTAATTTGAAAATCCTGCCTTTATACTAATAGATATTCTTTATTCACTACCAAGGTGTTACTTTGACTACTTGTCAAAGTAATCTTACTTGATAATAAATAGTAAAATGGAACATAATCCCAGTTTGTGGTTTTCTGATTGATATGAATTCAATGAAAATTTAGTAAGAAACCAAAATATGTTGTTTTTATATGAATGAGGCTTTCTCACTTTCAAATTAGCATCGACTGAGCCTCTCTTAAGACACTAAACATCAACATGAGTCCTGCTGACTCAATATTTTTGGCTCATATCTAGTTGCACCTCTCTGTAAATCCTGCCTTTTTGATGAATTTCTGGTGATGAAGGAGCACAATGTTTTACTAGTTACTCATTTTCATGGAAAACAAGCGAACAGTCTGTCTCGAGTTCTGAGAGAGGCTTAAGCTAATTGTCTAACCTATACTGCTGTCTGCATCATTTCTTTTGTTTACTTTTAGCTGTATGTCTAAACTTTGTTTATGAATTGTGTTTGTTCATTCTTTGTAGATTCTTTCAATTGTCTCTATCAAAGATTTTAATTTCGAATGATAACGTCTGGATCGCCTGGTCTACCAGCAGAACGATACTATCGAATGGGACTGTTTCCGTCCTGTTACCATCCGAAATCGATCGATAACGATCAATTTCGATCGTCGTTGCTCTCCCTCGACGATCCCGATCCGTCGCCCCCCTCACTCACCGGATGCCACAAATGAGATGTCACCTCCTCCTCATCTGAGGCAACGAGGCCTCGGCATCGTCGGCGTTATACTGACGATGTCATACCGTATCATACCATATAGTACCGTACTGAGCTGAGCTTGAAACGTCGATACGATACAAAATTATGAACATAAGTCTCTACGTCACTTTTGCTTAAACAATAGAAAAGAGAGAGCGAGACCCTTTTTAACAATCATACCTAACATTTCTTTAATTTTGTGTTTATATATCCATATTGCCCCTAGACCTAAGATTTGTATAAGTACACATAGACCAATGAGCATTATCTCATATTTCATTTATTTATGAAATTATCATTTTCATTTACTTTGCAGGCCTCAAATGCCTATCTGAAGTTTCACGATGGTCCTGTTGTCATGGCAGTGCTATATGTAAAAGAAATGCCCAAAACTGGAACACAGTCGAGGTTTGACATTTCTTCTCTTCTCAGTGCGTTATTCTTCACATGGATCATTGAACTACTTTTCCCGGTAAGTTTAATGAGAGATAACATTATTAAAATAGATCTTTGAAATCTTTTTCTTAAAGAGGCAGCATTTTGTTTTGATGTGCATCCAAATTTACTGCTAAGTTTCTGTAATACACAGTCTGCCTTTCCATGAGTGTTTGTTGTGGATGGGTAGAACCCTGAGATTTTACTGTATTCTTCCATGCCTGTGACATTGTTCGAAGATTTCAATCTCTAAACATCTATAGAACCCTAAATTAATCTACTATCATCATAAACTTTGGATGGTCTAACTTACTTCAGCTTAACAGAGACTAACCTTTTGTTTCTTATGTAGGTCATCTTGACATACCTTGTCTACGAGAGGCAACAAAAGTTAGAAATTATGATGGAAATGCATGTGCCAAAGGATGGATCTTACTGGTTGATATCTTACGTCTACTTTTTCTCACTATCATCACTCTACATGACATGTTTTGTCATATTTGGCTCTCTAATAGGTAAAGACAGCCCAAAAACTTCATTAGTTTGTGCATGAAAAACTGAGCTGATAATCTTTTCTCCTGTACAGGGCTAAAATTTTTCAGATTGAGTGACTACAGCATACAAATCGTGTTCTATTTCTTTTACATAAACTTGCAGATAGCGATGGCCTTTCTCGCATCACCTTTCTTTTCTGCCGTGAAAACTGCTACAGGTGAGATATAAATATGGCTAAATGAATCAAAAAAATTCTGCCTTAAACTTTGGATGGGAGAACTTAGTGACATAGTCTAATGATATGAAATCTGATGCTGCAGTCACTGGGTACATTTATGTGTTTGGTTCCGGCTTATTAGGACCATACCTTTCGCAATTTTTCATCGAAGATACTAGCTTTCCAAGTAAGTAGGAACATTTCCAAATAAACATTCTCTATGGGATGATCTGAAAGATGTTTTGACCTGAAAGTTTGTGTTTTCCGGAAGATATCAATTCTCTTCACAATTCTTCAGCATTGAAAAAAGGTCTTCTCATGTTTTTCAGGAGCTTGGATTATAGTAATGAAGCTCATTCCTGGATTTTCCTTGTATCGTGGGTTATATGAGCTTTCACAGTATTCCTTTAAAGGAGATCAAATGGGGACTTCTGGCATGCAATGGGGAGACTTAAATGACAGGCAAAATGGGATGAAAGATGTGTTGATCATAATGTTTGTTGAGTGGCTAGTATTTCTTCTAGTTGCATTCTATTTGGATCAGGTGTTAGGAGGAATCAGGAAGGTTCCACTATTTTTGTTAAGCTATTTCCAGAAAAAATCTCCATCATCTCAAAGAAACCGTAGTTTGCGGCGACGAGGATTCGGAGTTCCTGTTGAAACGGAGAGTAGTGATGTTTCTCAGGAAGTAAGTTGCATTACTTTTCAGAGCTATTGTAAACTTGACTGAGTTCCAATGATCAGACAAACATTTAGAAGTTCATTGTTACTGAAAAAGTGAAACACTTAATTTAATTGATTACTGTTCAAGGTCAAGTTTTTCATTAGGAGTCTTAATATATTTGCAGAACATAGCAAGCTACATTGAATCAGACAATCAGAAAATTATTAGAATTTGTTGATTGCTTAACTGAAAATGGATCTTTGAAAGGTCATGTTTCTTCTGAAAACTTCTTTTGTGATGTTTATTTGGTAGGAACAAAAACAAAAACAAATTCCAAAACTTCCTTTATGCAAAGAAATTTTTTTTATTATATTCAAATATCTAAAAAGAAAAAGAAGAAAAAATATTTATTTTTCCTATAATTTCATAGCTTAGAATAGAATTTGTAAGGAAAAAAAAATCGTTTTCCATCATTTTCGCTGCCACCGAAACTCTCACTGAGCCCAAACCTCCCAACTCGGAAGTCAAACGATCCTGCGTTGACCATTGTATCCTTCGTACGTACATTTGCTGCTGTCACGTGATCCAGCGATTGTTTTCCTCCCCGTGTGCAGCCATGCAAGCGAAGTCATGCCGTCCCTTTCCTTACCACCACTTCGGAGTTGCCCTATAAATCCTCCATCCCTTCTTTCAAGCTTTCAAATCATTGATCATTCGAGAGAGACAGAAGCGAACAGGGAAGTAGACGCAAATACATTTCTTGCGAAGGCGAGAGAGGGAGAAAGGAATCGATGGAGTCATCGGCCTCCTATTCGTCCCGCGGCGCCGCCAGCTTCTTCACCCAAGCCAATGCTCTCCTCCGCAAGAACCTCACCTTCCAGGTTCCCCTTCCTCCGCCTTCCTCTCATCAACTCGATTTCGTTTCCTGAGCGGAGTGGCGAAATGAACAGGAATAGAATCACCTTTTGTGTTCTTTCCCTCATGCGCTTCGAGCCTTCTCATTGCTTGCCTGTATGCGTGTCCTCTTATGGCAGAAACGGAACCTGAAGACCAACATCGGGATCGTCGCGTTCCCCATCTTCCTCTGCGCGGTGATCATCCTCATCCAGAAGGTGGTGGAGGAGGAGATCAACAAGTACGGGCATCGATGCGGGTGCCAGGGAGGGGTCTGCGGCATCCAGTACTCATCGCTGGATCAGTTCGACGCATGCCCCATCTCCAGCCCCTTCGAGTGGCCGGCGCTCCTCCAGGTTCCTCGCCCCGAGTCTCGCGTCGTGACATCCGATCACCCCACCCCCGCGGGCTTGCCCGATGAGTCTTGCAAGGTCTCGCAGTCCTGTCCGGCGTCGGTACTTTTCACCGGCGGCAATCAATCCTTCGCACAAAGTATCCGATTCTCTTGCCATGCTTTTGTTCCGGAAATCCATCACAATACGATGATTGCCCGTGAGTAACTGTCTGAACCGAAATTGATCTTTGTTGGCAGTTCTGGCGCAGAGTCTGTTTCTGAGTTCTTCCTCCGCATTGAACCTCTCGGATTTCCCCAGCAGTTTGTCTACTGTCATGCTTGTAAGATCTTAGAACCAATGCTTTTGTCTAGTTTGCTGTTATCATTCGTAATTGGAGGCAAGATTGGTTCTGTCCTTGACCTTTCCAGGGGACCGACACATCAACGGGAAACACACAGTTCATGGAGCCTGCTTTTGTCTCTGATAAACCCTTATATCTGATCCAACCTCAATGTGCATCAAATGCAGCAAGTCCAATTTCCTTTCTAATTGCCAACAGATCAATTGAGCTAGGTAAAATATTTTCTTGCCGGGAGCAAGACTAAGTTTTCTTCCTCCTCCTGTTCCTTTTCTTTGTCAACTTATCGTTTCCATTTGAGGTCTGGTTTAGAGTACTTCTGTCATGTTGAAATCTGCATTTGTACAATCGCCTGCGGTGAGGTTTTGTTGGTATCTCAGCAGTCACATGGTGTGTCCATTGGTAATACACAGAAGTGTCCTTTGTCTCTTCTTCTACAAGAAAGAGATGCCTCATAAAACTATAGGATCTTTCCCCAAATATATAATAAAGATATTTCTTTTGCGTTGGTTGTTTCACGTCATTATCTATTGCTTGCTTCCAACTGCATGCTGACTTCTGAAAATTCTGGAACAGTAGGCAACTCGCTAACTCACTTGGCATCATTATGGAGCTAGAACAAATGACTTGTGCTTTAATTAAAAATTTTCAAGTGGCATACTGATGGCTGAAGTGTAGGACTCTGCATTATCATATTCTCATCTAATACTTAATTGAAAGATCTGGCAAAAAAACCTCTATTGTTTGTTCTTTCTAGAATCTGAATGTGACTATTTGCTTTGGCATATTGCCAACAATTTTCCATTTATTTTTTGAATTCCATGATAACGTGAATGAGCTTCCTGTTTCAGCTTATGACCAGATGAAAATGTTTGGATTTTCTGCGTGATGTTTGAGCCCTTTTAGACTTGTTCCATACTAAATATTAAAGAAAATTGATGAGAATCAGCCACTTTTCGGAAAACTATTTGGAAACCCTTTTTCGTGTATTATGTGATCCAGGTGATGATATTGATGTGTCATTTATGATTTATAAATGCACCCAGAATGCAAGTCTGAACTAAAAGGAAATTTAAATTTCATGTCCATAATCTTTTACAAAATTAATTAAGCCTAAATTCCTCAAATCTATGTACACTTGGAATTTGTGCTGCAATCAAGCTTATTCTGAAGATTTCATTGAATCAGGTGATGCATAAAACTATGCTTGCCAAAACCTTTACTGCCTTTAATTAAAATTAAATGCAAGTTTATTTGAAATTATATTCTTCATATTGTACTATTTTAATGTTGTAGCTTTTGTTAAAAAAATTATTATATTCTGAATCTCTAGTCTTTGAAATGACAACAGAGTTACAATGTGTTCAAGGATTGACTTTGTGGCGTGATAACTCGTCGTTGATAAATGATGAGTTGTTTAAAGGTTACCAACAAGGAAATTCAGAGAAGAAAATTAATGAGTTCATTGCAGGTTATCTTTTCGAACGGCTTCAAATTTTTTATCTTTTGTGTGTCTGTACGGGGCTGCTTATACCAGTATGTTCTTTCTCTTGCAGCCTATGACTTCTTGAACTCTGATGAAAACTCTTTTAATCTAAATATTGGGTACAACTCAACGTATAATGATGGCAATGGTTACCTGGTGCGTGTACCTCGCTCAGTGAATCTGGTATGTATGAGACTGTTGTTATAATCTCTGATATTGCAAATATGTTCTGATTTGTATTAGCATCAAATAGTTGGCTAATGGCTGCTAAAATCAGTAATAAGTATGACAATAGTATTTTTTTAAGGGCATTTCGATTCATCTTTTTTTATTGTTTCATCTTGTTAAGGTGATAAGTGTTCTCTCCCTTGTACAACAGCACAGATAAGTTTGACTGACAAAATTAAATATATTACTTGTTGTAACTCTTATCAGTGGGAGATAGATTGAGCAATTTGTGTGAGTGGTTCTCTCATACTTGATAATAACTAGTAAAACAGAACCTAATCCTAGTTTGTGGTTTTCTCATACCTTTAAATATATGATTGATATGAATTCAATGAAAATTTAGTAAGAATCCAAAATATGTTGTTTTTATATGAATGAGGCTTTCTCACTTTCACATGGCCTCAGCTGAGCCTCTCTTAAGTTTATGTAGACACTAAACATCAACATGAGTCCTGCTGACTCAATATTTTTGGCTCATATCTAGTTGCACCTCTCTGTAAATCCTGCCTTTTTGATGAATCTCAGGCGATGAATGAACTCAATGTTTTACTAGCTACTCATTTTCAAGGAAAACAAGTTAACAGTCTGTCTCAAGTTCTGAGAGAGGCTTAAGCTAATTGTCTAACCTATACTGTTGTCTGCATCATTTCTTTTGTTTACTTTTAGCAGTATGTCTCAACTTTGTTTCTGAATTGTGTTTGTTCATACTTTGTATACTTTTTAACTCAAGTTTAGATCCTTTCAATTGTCTCTATGTCCCTTTTGCTTAAACAATAGAAAAGAGAAAGCGAGGCCCTTTTTAACAATCATAACTAACATTTCTTTAATTTTGTGTTTATATATCCATGTTGCCCCTAGACCTAAGATTGGTATAAGAACACATAGATCAATGAGCATTATCTCATATTTTATTTATTTATGAAATTATCATTTTCATTTACTTTGCAGGCCTCAAATGCCTATCTGAAGTTTCACAATGGTCCTGGTGTCATGGCAATGCTTGAATATCTTAAAGAAATGCCCAAAACTGGAACACAGTTGAGGTTTGACATTTCTTCCCTTCTTGGTGCATTATTCTTCACCTGGATCATTGAGCTACTTTTCCCGGTAAGTTTAATGAGAGATAATATTATTAAAATAGATCTTTGAAATCTTTTTCTTAAAGAGACAGCTTTTTGTTTTGATGTGCATCCAAATTTAGTGCTAAGTTTCTGTAATACACTGTCTGCCTTTCCATGAGTGTTTGTTGTGGATGGGTAGAACCCTGAGATTCTACTGTATTCTTCCATGCCTGTGACATTGTATGAGGATTTCAATCTCTAAACATCTATAGAACCCTAAATTAATATACTATCATTATTAACTTTGGATGTTCTAACTTATTTCTGCTTAACCGAGACTAACCTTTTGTTTCTTATGTAGGTTATCTTGACATACCTTGTCTATGAGAGGCAACAAAAGTTAAAAATTATGATGAAAATGCATGGGCTAAAAGATGGACCTTACTGGTTGATATCTTACGTTTACTTTTTCTCACTATCATCACTCTACATGATATGTTTTGTCATATTTGGCTCTCTAATAGGTAAAGACAGCCCAAAAACTTCATTAGTTTGTACATGAAAAACTGAGCTGATAATCTTTTCTCCTGTACAGGGCTAAAATTTTTCAGATTGAATGACTACAGCGTACAAATCGTGTTCTATTTCTTTTACATAAACTTGCAGATAGCGATGGCCTTTCTCGCATCAACTTTCTTTTCTGCTGTGAAAACTGCTACAGGTGAGATATAAATATGGTTAAATGAATAAAAAAATTATGCCTTAAACTTTGGATGGGAGAACTTAGTGACATAGTTTAATGAAATGAAATCTGTTGCTGCAGTCACTGGGTACATTTATGTGTTCGGTTCGGGCTTATTAGGACCATACCTTTTGCAATTTTTCATCGAAGATACTAGCTTTCCAAGTAAGTGGGATCATTTCCAAATAAATATTCTTTATGGGATGATCTGAAAGATGTTTTGACCTGAAAGTTTATGTTTTCTGGAAGATATCAATTCTCTTCACAATTCCTCAACATTGAAAAAAGGTCTTCTCATGTTTTTCAGGAGCTTGGATTATAGTAATGGAGCTCGTTCCTGGATTTTCCTTGTATCGTGGGTTATATGAGCTTTCACAGTATTCCTTTAAAGGAGATCAAATGGGGACTTCTGGTATGCAATGGCGAGATTTAAATGACAGGCAAAATGGGATGAAAGATGTATTGATCATAATGTTTGTTGAGTGGCTAGTATTTCTTCCAGTCGCATATTATTTGGATAAAGTATTAGGAGGAATCAGGAAGGATCCACTATTTTTGTTAAACTATTTCCAGAAAAAATCTCGATCATCTCAAAGAAAGCCTGGTTTGCAGCGACAAGGATCTGAAGTTCTTGTTAAAATAGATAGTACTGATGTTTCTCAGGAAGTAAGTTACATTACTTGCCAGAGCTATTGTATATACTTCACTGAGTTCCAATGATCAGACAAACATTTAAAAGTTCATTGTTACTGAAAAGGTGAAACACTTAATTTAATTGTTTACTGTTTAAGTTCAAGTTTTTCATTAAGAGTCTTAATATATTTGCATAACATAGCAAGCTATATAGACACACAAAATCAGAAAATTATTAGAGTTTGTTAATTGCTTAACTGAAAATGGATCTTTTAAATGTCAGAATTTTTTGTATTTTACTTGGTTATTGTAACTAATAGCAACTCAACAATGTTCAAATGCTACTTGGTTTAATACTAGAGCTTAGATGTTTTGGAAGATGTTGATTATCTTGTTATCATAAATAATTTGAAATGGAAAATTGTGTTAGGTTGCTAAGAATGATTTGATTGTTATTACTGCTTTATGAATGGCCTTTCCAAATCAAATCAAGGTTGTATCGTGTTGTTTTTCTAACTGACTGTTAAAATAAAGTCATCCAAGTGAAGATTACTTAAGAGTATCTTGGTTTCATAAAAGAACTTTAAGATGCAAATAACAACAATTATTAAACAACAATTTTTATTGAACTACTACTTTCATTAAGTGCTAGCTTGGATTTTGAGGACTACATTTCTATATGTCCTAATTGCTTTTCTTATCATAAAATTCTGTTGTATTTCTTAATATTACATTTAACTGTCTTCAATTACTGATCTTTTAGTTTCTGCAGCTCTTGATTAATTGCAATCATTCATATCATGTTTTTGTTCATGCCAGTGTGAAGTTGTTGAGCATCTGCTACTAGAACCTTATATTAGTCATGCAGTCATCTCTGATAACCTCAAAAAGGTTTACCCAGGATGTGATGGAAATCCAGACAAACATGCAGTTCGAGGACTATCTCTTGCTTTACCTAATGGTGAATGTTTTGGCATGCTTGGCCCTAATGGTGCTGGAAAAACTACCTTTATCACTATGGTAAGTGATAAAGTTTAAATATGGATTTATTATCGACTGCATTACATCAAGATGCTTATACCTAGGTCATGACGGCACTGTGTAGCCTTGGCTTTGTATCAGTTCCAAAAGTTAGTTGCATTTATTCAATATATATATTCTTCTTCCTGAAATAAAAAAATTATTTACTGAAAGCCCTTTTTCAGTCACCATAAAGTCAATTCTAGCATCCTTCAAGCTAAACTCTTAAGAGTTCAGTTAGGCCTTTTTCAGTATTGCATATTTATTGGTCTATCAGTCCTCCATTTCGTATGGTTCTAACATATGTTACATGGCAAAAAAATTGTCCTAACAACTGTATTTGCAGATGATTGGTCTTATTACACCTTCCTCTGGCACTGCATATGTTCAGGGAATGGACATAAGAACCAATATGGATCAAATATACACAAGCATGGGAGTATGCCCACAGCATGAGTAAGACATTTATATCTTATGATTTTACTGCTGAGAAGATTACCATTGATAGTTCTCATGTTCACTTCAATCAAACATTGCTAGTCCTATTAACAATCATCCTAAACTACAGCTTGCTCTGGGAAACATTGACTGGCAGAGAACACTTACTGTTTTATGGCCGACTGAAGAACCTTAAGGGTGCTGCATTGTTACAGGTATTTCATAATTATCAATATGGTGTGTTATACTTAAGATTTGGGTCATCTTACCATAGTACAATTATACTACTAATTGCCTCTGTACAAAGTTGTATCGAACACTAAGGATAATTTTCAGTTTCACCATTTGTAACTTTGCTTATTATGCATCACTTTAGATTCTAATTTCAATTCCATCATCATATTCTAACTTTGCTTATTATGCATCACTAAAGGATAATTTTCAGTTCCAATAATTACAATAATCATGGGAGTACCAAGCCATATTCTGATTGTTAACTGATAACAACAAACAGGTTGGAATTTAAACGTGTATGAGGTTCTTAGTGAAAACATTTGTATTAGGAAAAGATTGCCTTTTACTGCAACTGTACAAGTTATTAATTGAACAAAAGAAATGGGGGGTATCACAAAATTACCATTTATTAACTCACCGTAGTGTATGATTAACACATACCATGTAGATTTGCTATATTATATGCTCAAATAATAAGGACTTAACATTGTTATAGAAGCAGGTTTCATGGTTCACTTGTGTTGGCTGATCTTAAGTTGGCTGTCTAAATTCACTGTTGCATTAATCTGGCCAATATTCTATTTATCAATCTGAAATTGAAAATTGACAAGCCAATTTCTTCCCATATAAGGATTTTTTTTTTAATCTTAGTTTCTTCTGTAGAGGCATCTTTGTGTTGCTATCAGGAGGTTATCCTGCTCAGAAAGTGTCAAATGCATGTATTATTTAACAATTTAATTGCACAGGAACACATTTTCTCATGGAATTCAGTATTACATGTCTGAAACTTATTGACATCTCTTACATGTATTCATCATCTTCCAGGCTGTGGAGGAATCTTTGAAGAGTGTGGATTTGTTTTATGGTGGTGTTGGAGATAAACAAGTTGCGAAATATAGTGGTGGAATGAAAAGGAGGCTTAGTGTTGCCATTTCACTGATTGGGGATCCTAAGGTACAAATCTTTCTGATGGTTCTAGACCTACACAGACAGAAATATTTTGAGAAAAATCTAAGGTTTGAAATATCTTTGGCAGGTTGTCTACATGGATGAGCCGAGTACTGGACTAGATCCTGCATCACGAAACAGATTATGGAATGTCGTGAAGCATGCAAAAAGAGACCGGGCAATCATACTCACAAGTATGTATATTCTGCCAGCTTTATTGCTGCCAGTAACCTACCCACGAAGTCTGGGTTTTAGAAAGACAAATGTCTGAATCTTGCATAAACATATTTAACTGCATTGTCAAAAGTTTCAGATTCATTGTTTTCACCTAGATAATAGGACAATCAAATATTCTCACTCATGCCAGGGGATAATATGTATTCTTATTTACTACTGACGACCTCAAATAATTAAGATATCTCAATGATTTCAGCACACTCGATGGAGGAAGCCGAGGTTTTATGTGATCGTCTTGGCATCTTCGTTGATGGAGGTTTCCAGTGCATAGGAAATGCAAAGGAGGTATGACAATCACATGACATTCATATCAGGGTAGTATTACTTCAAAAACTTGTTCCTACAATTTAAGTGGCTGATCTAAAGTTTAAGCTACATGGTTATTCAAACCATTTCCTCAACTATTTCAAGCTCTGCAAACACATGATATCTACAATTACATTGATTGTTCAAATAATTTCCTCACCTACTTTCATCTGGTGATAAAAAGCTTTCAAATCTGAAAAAGTTCCGAGAAACAGAATATACTGAAAGAATTTTCATTGCAGCTTAAGGCTCGGTATGGTGGATCTTATGTCTTTACCATGACGACATCTGCGAACGAAGAAGAAGAGGTGGAAAACTTGGTTCGGCGACTATCGCCAAATGCAAACAAGATCTATCACATATCTGGAACCCAAAAGTTTGAGCTGCCAAAGCAGGAGGTCAGGATATCTGATGTTTTCCGAGCCGTCGAGATTGCAAAGAGTAAACTCACAATCCAGGCATGGGGTCTGGTTGATGCCACATTGGAGGATGTGTTCATCAAAGTTGCCAACAATATTTCAATAAGCTTTCATGATTGATAAATACTGGCAGCTGCTATTTGTGATAGAAGATAAGATTTCCTAAGTATATAAGGAAATCTCTCTATTCAATAAAGTTGAAGTTAAAGTTACTTTAATAAAGCTAAAGTTACTTCAATAAAGTTTCTTTAATAATTGTTCTTATCTTCTATTCTTTTCATTCATTAATTTGTGTTATATTTTATAGGATAAATTTGTATGTTTGGTATAATGATTCTACTTTTTTGGTTTGAGAATCTAATGATATCATCCATAGATAGATAGTGTATGATTATTATCATTGCCCCCAACAATATAGTTGACAGGAATATTAATATCTGTATCTTGAACCTTGATATTGTATCATCTCCATATGCTAATTTCACCTAGTTGATCTCATGAGTTGTTTATCAAGTAATATCTAATTTTTGTTGGTGGGTAATGCTTGCTCCATTTAACCATTTTAATTTCTTGATTTTGTGGATAATAGATTCCTTATTGGTATTTTTTTAAATTATTTTTCTGAAATTTCTATAATTCAAATTTTACTTTTTGTGTTATATATATGTATGCGAATTATGGCAAACTTAAAAATAACCATATATTGGGATCTTCTCTAATTAATGGTCGGACTCAATTTGTGCTTCACATCGGAAACTCGATCTAAGCCGGTCATATAAAATAAATGGAACCCACATCGACGAAGCGATTCATATTGGAATCGCTTGGAGGATTATAAATTAAAAGTCACACTGGACGGGATGCACCACTAAAGACATATTCCACTTCGCCTCCCCCGTTGCCCTCACCTGCGCTCCTTTGCCCTTTCTTGGAAGAAGAGAGGCCCAGAAGAAAATGGAGGAAAACAAGGCGGGCGAAGCGATCGAGTCTTTCGAAGAGTCTTCGCCGAAGCCTGACCCCAATTCTAGCTCCGGCGACAAGAACAAGGCACCGGAGGTGGAAGTCCACCTCTTCCGCCGGGGACGAGGGCCGATCGACGTCTTCCGATCGAAGCTGGGCGGTTGGGATCAGGATCGCCTCGAGGTTCAAGACATCCTCGACAAGTATGGGTTCAAGTCCCTCTTCGCCTTTAATCCCGAGTCGGGGAGAGGCGTCCCCATCCGCTTCAGCTCCCGCAACGGCCGATCAATCCTCCCTTACACCGGAGGATCTGTGGTCGTCATTGATGGAGAACCCAAGGTGATTCCTCTCTCGATCGTTTGTTCGTCTGAACCTTTTTGTTGAATTTATTCGATTGATCATGATTTTTTTTTCTTTTTAAGAAAGCTAAAATTCCTGGCGAAAAAGATAGATTTTTGTAGCGATCTCATGCTGTTCTTGATTTTTTTTTATTTCTTTTGAGAGTATTTATGGTAATTCTTCTTTGCAGGATTCATTGGTTAAGCCTGTGACGAAGATCATGGTCGGAGTAGCAGTGCTAACACTTCTGATCGCAATATTCTTTAAAGAAACACCGGAATGGTTCAAGTCGTCAAGGTTCTCCGGCATAACATTTCCTCCATGGGTTCTTGCTTGCATGGTTATCGTCTTCACTCGCTTGAGGAAGAGAACTAAGGATGTGCTGAAGAAGTATGGGCGGTGAAAAGCAATCACTGGTAATGACTCCGCACAAAATTACAGAATTCTTTCCCTGTCCCATCTTCTCCTTGTTTATCAAACTGCCCTTCTCTAATGTGCTTTCTCAGAAGAATTGTGGGATGTAATTTGTTTCAGTTCAAATGGAAATTTTCTTAATTATATATCCCACATGTCTTAGTTAATCAATGGATAATGCCATTCAACACAACTAATTTACTTCAAGTAGTACATAGTTATTGACATGGATATGTTACAGGTATGTCAAAGTAGTAAGAATGTGAGCCTATCATATTTTCATGAAAGGCGTAACTTCAATATGCATATGCTTGTAATAACACTTGCTCATGATACTTTTAGCTTCCTTGATTCTTTGGATATTTAAATATTTGCCTCTTGACCCTGACAAATTTGTAGCATGTTTGCTCATGTGATCAAAACACAAAGCTAACAACTTTCATATAAATCTTATGTTGCCCTCTAGAACTAGATTTGGACTACGACTAAGGATAATCAGGATGTCAAATCTTAATACTTAAAAATTATACTTCATCTGTAAAGCATAATTTTGGTTGCTCACAGGGACACAATTTTGATGGTGGGTCCTGTTATCCTAATGCGGTTGCCTCCTTATGATCTAGGTGCCCAGTGTTCAAGTAGTATAAACTATCTGCTTATTTTGCAGAAGTAAGACTTATATACTAAACCTTGTCAGACCCTATATTGGCGAGAGTCTTATGCAGTAGGTCACCCAGTTTTATGATGACATGATTCTCTTATGTCCCTTGGTGACCTTAAAACTTTGATGGTGTTATGACATAGTGCAAATGGTTAACTGAAATGATATAGAACAAGGTTCTGGGACTTTTGAGTTTTAGGTACATTATTTCTTTTATATGAAAAATAAATTAAAGGATGTATTTTCTTGAAAATTGATACTGATTGCAAGTTCTGTTCAGACTCTGAAAACATTAAATGACAATTTTATCATAGATTTTTTTCCTTCTTAACAAGAATGTTTTCCGCATACTTAGCTCATGTTATAATAGGCAGAACTTGAACAAAATGTACAAGTAGTTTATCAAATCACTGCTTTAATAAACACCATCAGTTGAATATTATTTTTCTTTCGAAATAGGAGTTCATTATAGTTATTGACATTAATGATGTTTGAGGTGTTAATGGAAATTCAGGATATAATGATGTTTCTGTGCTATCTTTTTGTGCTCCAAGGTGGTTGTGAAAATAAAAATATATATTAATTGCAAGGATGACTTATTTTCCTTTAAGTGCCAATTTGTCTATGATCTCCTTCATCAAGCATTGGCTGTGTAGCATGTGTCAAGTAGTCATTCTTCATGCAAGTCATCTATTTTATCCGATCCGGTAAAAAAAACCTTAAGTCAAGAAGACTATGGATATGAAATAGTCATACTCCATGCAAGCCTTCTCTTTCTATCCAATTGGGTAAAAGGAACCTTAAGAAGCATTTGCATATGAAACAATCTAACTTTTAGCAGATTTTTTAATCATCCACATGATGAATGTAAGTCCTTTGGGAAACACTGATATATACCAACAACTGCAAATTTAGAGATGAGAGAGAGAGAGAGAGAGAGAGAGAGAGAGAGAGAGAGGATACTGTGAAATTTAAATTATCTCTCATTTGTGTGTCAACTCATGAATCTAGGAGCTGCCTGTTGAAAATTGACCCTGATTTGGACCAAACAAGAATGAAGGAATCATATGTTTTGAATTAAAGTGACAATTTTATCTCCAGCCAAATATTGCTTTATTTTGCTCTTTGTAAAATGATGCTGTTTTTATGTGCATTTTTAAAATAAAGGAATCATATGTTCATTTTTATGTGCATTTAAAAATAGATTTAATTATTTTGTGTCGGACCCAAAAAAATGACACCGAAGTTATACATCTTACAATAGGTTTATGCTACTGATTTTCTAGGGAATGGACCATGGTGAAGATCCGTAGGCTGCCAACATCAACTACTTGGTTGTCACAGTAACTGCAGTCGAATTTTTTCTATCATTTGTCATTGGTTTGTGTGAATTTAAGTTATAGGTTTTTCATCATAACTACCCTTTCAACTTAATGTTTCACACTTGTTCATTGAGAACTGCAACATCACTTCGACACCATTTGACAATGCAAGTTTCTTTTTTCCTTTTGGTCTATGGTTGATACAGCCATCATCTGCCACATTGATAATACAAATTTCAGTTCTTATAGTCATTCTGATACTTGAGAAGATAGGAAGTGACATTGTTCTCTGTGGTGCAGGCAAAAACATGGTAAATTGCAGTGGAGTTGACTAATCAATAAGCAACACTGGTCCTTTTTTTTTTTTCTGAAGAAGACATTGGAGAATTATGATATTAGCAGCGTTCTACTTCCTACTGTTTTCACCCAATAACCTGTCTGTAAAAGTTTGGCAGCTCATTTGGGTTACAAATGCCATGAAATCAACTGTATTCGTTCATTACCAGCGTGTTGCTGTCTTGATCTTATCGATCGTGTTTCAGAACTTCATACTTCATATTGGAATGCGAGTTATTAATGATGTGGCATATCATCGGACGAATGAGTGATGTCAGAGATTATCTGTCCGGTTCTCGATGTAGAAGCAGCAAAAGGCGCCGAGGAGGTCGAACTGGGTCGACGGGTGGAGGCTCTGCCTCACAAGTCATCAACAATTTTTGAAACTTAGGAGCGTTCTATAGGAATTTTTGAAAATTAGAACATTCTTTGAGAATTTTTCAAAGTTATAATTTTTTAAAAAAAATTAATTTTAAAAGTTATATATATATATATATATATATATGTGTGTGTGTGTGTGTGTGTGTGAAATACTTCGTCTATATGTTGAAAAAAGGAGATCAGACGGTGTACATCTCTGTACGCCGAACAGATCAGCCGTTCAATTTTTTTCGTCCTTTCAGGTATTAGTAAGCATCCGAATCACGGAAGCAACAGTTAATTAAATTCTTGAACCAATTTAACAAAATTTGCAGATTAGTTAAATCAAAACTTTCCGATTATTCATGAATATACCACCTATTTAAATTAGATTTAATAATAATAATTAACTGGATTTAAGATGGATATTGATACAAATATGTTCGAGTGATTGGAGAATTAACGCGGAATGATTTTGGTTTTCAAAATTTGAATTCAGAACGAGAAGGTTTTTCTTTTGAAATAATTGAAAAAGAAAAAGAAAAATCGCGCCTTCGCTATTTAAGAGTCATCGTCTCTCTCTCTCTCTCTCTCTCTCCTTCCCTCCGTCTGTTATTCTGTTTCCTCTCTGTTGCGGCTGCTGCTCTTTGATCCCGATCGAGGGAGGATGGGTCCAGGTCTCTACTTCGAGATCGGCAGGAAGGCCAGAGGTAAATTCGTCTTGTTCGATGTCTCTTACTTTGTGATTTTTCGACCTTTTCTTGATGGAGATCTTTGGTTCTGTTGCAGAACTCCTTTATAGGGATTACCAGACGGACCACAAGGTCACCGTCACCACCTGCACCTCGAATGGAGTCGTGAGTGATCATTTTTCTCCTCCTTTTCGTTTTATAGGGATTTTACGTAATGTTTGCTAGTTCTTCTTTGATTTCTCTGGTTCTGATGAATGGACGGATCGTTTCAGTCAATTTAGTCTTTAGTTTTGCGTGGAGACGGATCTTGAAATCACTCATATGACTTCATGTTTTGCATTTATTTTTACATTTCTTTTCCTATTGGGAGATCACAATTTATGGTCAGAGGGATTTGAGTATGCTGCAGATCCATCAAAGTTTGATTGACTTTCCTCCTCTGATTGGTCTTTGCGTAGACCGTTTTACTTGCAGGAATTGCAAATGGAATATTGGTTAATGGACATACTGTTTGACGTGTCTTTGGTCTCTGGACATGAACTATGAGGAGCTTAGTTTGAGGTCTGGTTTATTCATGGCCAAGTCTGTGCAACCGCAAGCCCATATTGCATTGGAGATCTAGGGTTGACATATTTGACTATTTCTGTAAAGTAATGTACCAAGTGACCAATGGAATTCATAGCAGCCTATCATTTTTATATTTGACCAAGAAGTTGGTCAGAATTATTAATCAAGCCTTAGGTTGAAATTTGCAACAATTTCCCATACCAATTCAACCACACTTTCCAAGAACTATTCAGATCAACTTCATATATGTGGAAAAAAAACACACAAACTAATAATTTCTTGTTAATTATAGTAGTGGTGACAGGTTGCTTCTGTCTTCGTTCCTCATAGGAGGAAGAGGAAGACAGAAGAATCAACCACTATCTTTGCGGAAAGGGTGGATATGAGGATCTATGATTAGTTATGATAGCTATCGTTTCACCAGTGATTTTTCAACAATTTATAAATATGAAAAGCACATCTCTAGTATTCCTACCTCTAGAATCACCCTTTGATCAGCTTTGTAGCAACACGAAATAATTCAAATAAGACTAGAAAAGTTTCAGCCGACTTGCAGAATTTCATCATAGAAATTCTGCAATTAATGTTTAGTGTAGCTTCCCAATTAAATAACATCCATGCAACTAATTTTGATCTAAAGCAGTTGACATGTAGATGTCCACACCAACTTTTTGTTTATTGTAGTGCATTTGGACATTCAAGAAGATCATGCCAGCGCACATCAATAATCCAATAAGAGAGTCTAGCAGTTTTGTCTCAAAACTCACCACTTTCAAATCTACATGACTAGTGGAATATGGATATCACAACATATCTCAATAATTTACTAGCTATTTTGAAAATTTAAAATTTATCAGAGATTAATTTGGAGGACATGAATTTATAGCAAGAATCATCTTTCTTAGCATGTGACCCATGAAAGGAGGGCCAAAAGATTCCACTTCAGCCCTAATTAGGTCAGCCTAAGTCTTCCTTAGGTGAGCCAAGAGATGGGCCAAATAAACCTTGTCATGTGGGCCCAACAGTCTTAGATGCTTTGTCATGTGGTCTGCCTAGAGGGGGGGCTGAGTGTCATCTTAGCAGCCTAAGACCACTTGAAGTTTTATATTAGCATCTAGGCTAACACACCATCAAGTTTCATCACATTTGTACATAGGTTTGTTCTAACCAAGGTCTTCAATTTCGAATAATATCATCCGGTACGGACGGTACATATCGGTCCGTCAGTAGATCGGTACACAGACCACTCGTTACTGGACTGTATATATATATATATATATATATATATATATATATATATATATATATATATATATATATATATATATATATATATATATATATATATGTATGTATGTATGTATGTATGTATATATGTATGTATATATATATACATATATCCATATATATATATTTTTTACTTTTATATATATATAGGCGACGTCGCCTTGTTTTTCTGCAACGTCACCGAATTTTTATTTTATTATATATATATATATATATATATATATATACACACACACACACACATACATATATCGAATTGTATACCGCTCGGTATATCGTACCGAGCGAATGTCGAAACTCCAGTACGGTACGATATTTTAATCCTTGGTTCTAACTCCTAATTTTAGTCAGATTAGGACTGTGCCAGTTGAGAGTAACCTTTATTCATTTGGAAACACTTAAATCAACCCAAATTTGGTTGGATTGATTTCAAGTCAAGGGATATCGGAAACTTAGAGAGTTTTTCTAGAAGTTAGGGGCTCATCAAGGTCATGGATGAGAGCTGGGGCATGGACACCTAATTGACACATCTTCTTTTCCTAATTTGATTGTACTCAAAGAAAGGATTGGTCATTGATTTTATTTTGCTAGATAATGTACAACTAATGATGCATTTGAGATTGAGAGTTTATAAATAGGTGAGTTGTGTATCCCCTAAGACATAGAACTTAAGTATTATTTTTAATAAAATATTATCTTTTACCTCTTTTTCTCTCTTTTATCTCTTTCTTCTCGATTCTGTTGGCTATCTTTTCTCCTTTTCACTATATTCTTTACCACACTTTTTCCCTTGAACTAAGTTGGTGCTTGATAGATAACGAATATCCTATCGAATAATAAGGAAAAATGTTTCCCATTTGGAAGTGTTGCTTGGTTCTGATGCTGCATGCTTTGGATAGATAAAAAGCACCTCACTCCTAAAAAATCTATAAGGAACCGGTAAAGGCATTGAAAAGAAGAGTTGCAGGGTTATGACCTTTCAAGATAAAAAGTTAATCACATGTTTCTCTAATTATCAGGTCATGCACATTGCTGGTCTATATGCATATTGACTTGTCCATGCAGTACATTTAGAAAAGACAAACATCATTTTGACTTTTTACAATGTGATTTTCTTGTTTGAAGCTTGTTTTTCTAGTTACATGTATACTTACAGATTAATATGAATGCTATATACTGAATAATTCTCTCTTTGTTGTTTCTCTACACAAATTTCCACTTGTTTGATCTTTTCTCTGCTGCAGGAAATTACAGCATCGGGCACAAGAAAGAATGATTTGATTTTTGGTGAGATTCAATCTCACATAAAGAACAAGAATGTCACCTTTGATGTGAAAACAAACTCAGATTCAAATGTAACACTTCTTTCATTCTTTGATTGTCTTTTTCCAAATTTAACATGTTATAGTGTTTGAAGCATAAACCTTTCACATATAATTTATACCAGAAATTCATGAGTTTCGTATTATTCATTAGTTATTTATTGTATGGTACTTGGAAATGTTGACCTGGTGCATACAATTTCTCATGCTTGTTAACACATGCTTAAGGTACCTACAGAGAGAACTATTGATATACCGTTCCTCTTAAGGAGCAGGTTTTTGTTTCTTGGTCTTTTTTTTTTTAATCTCATCATTTGTTGCTTCTCCTTTCAAATATTTGTAGTTTCTTATTCTCAAATAATTTATCTGAAATTCAATATCTTTCATCAAGCTAGGTGTTCTATTAAAGAATGTTGAGATTCATATCAAGTCTTTGTATTTCAAAATGCAATGATGATAAAAATGGAATAATTAATTTCTTAAAGAAATATGAGGGTTTGGATCTTCCTTAAATGCAGGCAATCATAGCCTATCCACAGTCTGGAGTTGGGTTTAGATCGAGAACTTTAAATAAGTTTACGAGAATTGTTCTTTTTAACATTTATGTAATGATTTTCAGAAGAAAGAAAGGTCTAGATCACTAAAAAGAATTGTTGAGGGAGGGATTTGATGGGCAAGTCCTGTAGACTTCACTCGTCAAGTCTTTATGATAAATGATTAAATGGTAACAAGGTTTATTAACAACTGTACATTTTATGAGATGAAAAAACAAAATAGATTGTGAGGCTATTAAGTCAATCATGATCAAACACATTATTTGGCTTATCATGAAAATGCCATTTTTACTATAATAATGAGCCTGATGTATTCTTGTCAACTCAACTAATGAAACAACAGACAGGAGAGAATGTGCCATTTTCTTGCAGATATGATTTTTTTCTGCTGACAGATGGTGGTGACAACAAAGTTTGTTTTGTGGTATTTGCTAGGTTACAACAACAATTACCATTGACGAACTTGCCAGCCCAGGGTTGAAGACAATTTTCAGTTTTGTTGTTCCAGACCAGAGGTCTGGGAAGGTAAGCAGAAAGTTCTGGTGAAGTCATCAGATAGTTGTTCTTGTTGTCAACTAAATTGTTCTATATATCAACTTATTGCTGTGTTCCAGGTTGAGATTCAATACTTGCATGATTATACTGGGATTAATGCGAGTATTGGATTGACAGCAAATCCTGTGGTTAACCTTTCTGGTGCGGTTGGATCTAAGACTCTCTCAGTTGGTGCTGATGTAGCATTTGACACTGCAACTGGGAAATTCATCAAGTACAATGCTGGTTTGAGCATCACTAATGCTGATCTTATTGCTGCCTTGACTCTGTTAGTACCTTCTCCAAGTGAACTTTCACTCTAATGACTTTCGTCAAATAGAGAATTATTCCTTACAAAATTCATTTATCGTGTCTAATGACTAAGTAAAATGTGCTTGAATCCAAATCATGGTTTAGGATATTTATGTTTTAACTTTGAATTCCATCCCCTTGCAGGAATAACAGGGGAGACAGCTTGACTGCTTCCTATTATCACCTAGTTAAGTCTTTGTCAAGGACAGCAGTTGGTGCGGAGCTGACACATAGTTTCTCAAGTAATGAGAACACACTCACCTTTGGAACTCAGCACGCACTGGACCGCCTGACCACCGTAAAGGGACGTATCAACAGTTATGGTAAGGCTAGTGCACTCATCCAGCATGAGTGGAAACCCAAATCATTTCTGACTATCTCAGGAGAGATTGACACCAAGGCCATTGAGAAGAGTTCAAAAGTAGGCTTATCCTTGGTTCTCAAGCCATGATGAAAAGTTGGGTACCATTTGCACTGTGCCTCCATTTCACAATGGATGGTAGCATGATTTTCAATCGTTGAATCTTTTTGCTGGTGCTTGTTCTATGGTACAAATGGCAGCATTTATTCTCCTTTTGTTTCTATACGAGTCTGTTAGAATAATTTTTTGGTGATCGGGACCAGATCTTGTCCCATATATTCTCACTTCCAGAAATTTAGTCTTGCTTCGTGCAGAGATTCGTTTTGGCCATTGCTTTATGCTGCATACTGCCTTTAGTGGTCTTCACATGATCTGATTTTCTAGTCTTCACTCAAATTCATTCAATAATTTCTTGTCTCTGTATGTGTTACGAATTTCTTGCTGCATGATTAACTTTTTCATAACAAAGATCTCAGTTCTTTACCTGCGTGATGTTTGATAATGATAAATGCATGATAGGAAGATGGAAAACTAAAATGTAATAAATATAGATTCATGAAGATTGAAGATTTATTGAATATTTCAATATCATCTAGGAATAGAAAAGGATAAGAAAATTTTATTTATTTTCTTGGGGTATTCAGTTTGATCTTTGTAAACAAATGTGAATATAACTTGATATAGAAAAATCAAAATTGGACTTTGACAATTATTTTATATTTCTGACTCAATAAACTTTCTAATGGTACGTTTGCCTTGCAGTTTATCTTGAAGTTAATCTTAAAATTGATTCAAACCCATTGATAATTAAGATATCATACTTACGTCTTGATTAGTTCAACATGGTTTAGATTTGTGTGTGCAGGAATGTATGAGATGTCTCTGAAATAAAAATACTTTTTTCTCGAGGTGGAAATATCATATTCTCGAAGTGAAAATATTGTGCTTCCGATGTGTCACTTATACGAAGATTGAGGTCGGGTGGGGTTTCTCGACTCGATCCTTTTAACACTTAAGTTAGTAATATGAGATTTTTAAATGTGGGTTCGAGTTGTTCTAAAGGAGTCTATTGTATTAGGTTTAAGATATTATTTTATATTTTAGAGGATGATAAGGGGGTTTGTAATTACTTGTCATAATGGATGAGAAGGAAGTTTGTGATTATCTTGTCATAAAAGATAGAAAAAAATTTGTTATTGTATTTTGCTTGTACTTTTGCCATAGCAAATTTATTTTGACGTGGATTGATTTTTCTAACTCATGCATCTTGAGTGCATTTGGCATTGCTCTTTCATTATAGTAGATTTTGTAACTCCATCGCAGTAGATTTATCTTGGTGCGGGTTGAGTTTTTAAGACTCATGCGTCTTAGGCATATTTGGCCTTGCACCTTAGTTATAGCGGATTTATCTTGACGTAAGTCGAGTTTTCTTGACTCACCATATTTGGCCTTCTACCTTTACCATAACATATTTATCTTTGCGCAGATCGAGTTTTTCCAATTCACGTATCAAGAGTGATGGACTTGTTATTATCTCTAGAGTCTTTGTTGGCATTAGCTCGAGGGGTGTGGGATGAAGAGATGGTCAAGGGTGATGGACTTGCTATCGTCGTCGCCTTTGGAGTCCTTAGTTGGCATTGGCTTCGGGGTTGTAGTGGCCATCACAATCGATGTCCTCAACCTCTACCATCGAGGAGGATTCTCAGTCAAACAAGGATATCTTATCCATAAATAGAGGCATGATATTGCTTCACTATCCCTTTTTATCTTGTTGGGGTCTTCTGTTGGATATTAGTGCAGGTGGTGCTAGTTGAGATAGTAGCGTCACTTGTTGAGCTAGTTGCGGCAAGAGCAGAATATCAGCTTGCATCATGCCCATTAACATCTGTACCCATTGTATAAGGTTTAGGAACAACTCAATAGGGACGAGCAGGTGACTCAAGGTCACTCCCGAGGGTGAGAGGCTCGGGTCATTGAACAGTTGTCTATATCGTATTAGCATTTGCGTCAAGGTGGATGCATCCACATATGGAAAGGGTGGTTGTTGCCTCCCGAGCGAAAGTATTACAAGTTAAGGATGCCTCCTCATTCGAGTGTTCGTTGAGAGGGTTGGTAGACAGACATTCCTACAACATCTGGCCATCTTTCTAGCACCAAAATGTTAGGAAAAAATATTGTTGACCTTTTGGTCAGCCCAACATAGTATAGACTCGTGTGCATACGAATGTTTGAGAAGCTTCCAAAGTAGAAACGTCATGCTCCCGAGGTGCAAATGTCGTGCTTCCAAGGTATAAATATCATATGCCCGAGGCACCACCTATATGAAGACTGAGGTCGAGAGGGGTCTCCCGACTTGATCCCTTCCTTATCATAAAAGTAAGTTCGAATAGTTTCAAAAGAGTCTCTTTTTATACCTTAGAAGATGAAAAGTAAATTTATAATTATCTTCCTCGTCATATTTAATGGGAAAGAAACTCTTCCTTATCATAAAAGATGAAAAGAAAATTTATGATTACGATGAATGATGAGTTCGATCTCACAGTCCATCCACTTTTACAATAAATATAACGAGTCCATCCTCTTTTTTCCATTTGTAAGAGGAAAATATAAAAATATATTTAGTAAAATATATAATAGATAAAAATATAAAATATTTAGTAAGACTACTTTTTTTATTTTTGAATCCAAAGTCATTCTCATTATTTTTATGCATGTACCTTTTGGTCAAAGTCTTCGTACGGCCTTGACAATCTTTTTATTTAGTCTTTTTATTCCACTTTTATTCTCATTATTTAGTCTTTTTATTTAGTCTTTGAATCCAAAAGTCATTCTCATTATTTAGTCTTTTTGTTCCACTTTTATTCAGAGAAAAAAAAAGGGGGGCCGTTGGAGCATCTGACATCGTGGAATGAGGTTGGCACCTGCATAGGCAGTATATGATCGATATTTAAAAAAAAAGGAAAAAGAAAAATCAAGAGATCCAGTATAGAATTCTGACTATGATCAATTAAAGAAACCAAACCATTAGGAATGAAGTCGGTGCAGTCCAACAATTTGTCTAACAATTTAGAAGCTATCAATATTGACAAAGATCAACTGTGATTCCTATGTTTTTGGCTATTGTACTCTGCTTCAAGAATGGTTGTGACTTCAAAATGCGTCTAAAACGACCGCTTTCTCTTTTCTTTTCTGACAGGTCGTTTTTCCTACGGATCTTGCTGAAGACGAAACACTAAAGCTTAGAATGTAATGCTAATGTTCACAGTAGCCGACAAAAATGACCAAATTCATGAACGAATCATGCGAGATCCCGATCAATCAACAGATCAAGCCACTATGAAGTCCTGAATCTGCAGCAGCTCAACCTAACAAGCACATCTACTTCCTTGCTCTGTCTGAAGCAGGTTCTCGAAGGGTGCTGCAGATAAGATGGTAAGATGTGTGAATCTTTAACTATTGCTCCCTGAGCATGGAAAAAATTTTCTAGTTCATCATCTCAAGCAAACAACATTCCTTCTTGTTTTTTCTAACCAAAGATAATCAAATCAATATAATATATGGACTTTACATTTGCCACTGAGAACTTTCAGCATACCATATTTACCATCACATTCTCTGATAATGTATGCCATTTGAAAATCATTTCGTCATATATGCCACTCATTCCGTCATTTATTTTTTTGTCTCTGATAATGCTTGTGTGTCTTGTCATAATTATAAGAATGAAAGTATCCCATTTGAAAAGCATAAAAAGATATTCATTTTTAGCTTATGGAAACTTAAAATTGATTTGATGGATATTCTAGTTTAGAAGTCGAAGCAATCTTTGTGGGTCCAGGCAACTTCCAAAAAATAATAACCATACCAGGTTCTAAAATAAGTATGAATCTCCACACTTAGCTGTTTCGTTATGCTAATTCATCTATAAATACTTGTTTTGACAACATCTATAAAATAATCATGTATTTTCATGATTAACTACACAGGCCTATGTGGTCCAATTCTGTTGACTATTAGAAGTCACTTATCACATGCAAGGATCTACTTTTCACCATATTGTATCACAAGGCCTGCATGTTCAATCCACTCCAACAACTATGATGTTTATGCTTTGCAAAAAAAAGGAAATTCACTTCAAGAAAATGAACTTGAAAAAAGTTTCATAAAAAATTTAGAAGGTATACTGACTTGTAGCAAGTCCAACAAGGAAACATACAACAATGAGAAGCAACAATGTTAAATATAATTAATCCTAGGTACTTACATGCCCAGATCAGGATTCAGAGCAAATTGAGCAGCATGGACAAAAACAGAATCGACATTGAAATTGACTTTAGCGGAGGTTTCAAAGTAAGGTATATGGCCTTTGGATGCACACCAATCTTCTGCTCTCTTAATGCTAGCCTGCATGATATATATGAAACAAGCAAAATAGAAGATTAAGAGAAGGAAAAAAAAAGCCATAGCTGTATAAATAAATTAATTGACTATCCTCCACCGTACCACCCTCCTTTTGCCACCGGCAACGTCAACTTTGTTCCCAAGTAAAATGAGTGGAAGTTTTGGGAGATCTAGTGGTCTATCCTGCGGATTCATCTGGTACATATGTCCGCATGTTTAGTAGAGAAGATTCAGAAGCCACATAAACTCGCGGTTCCACTTTTAACAATTTCACTCCTTTCATGTTAAAATAAAAGAAGCTTAAAAGCTAAAACTTCACTGAAACCAAAAAGTATGAAAGTTTGTCATTCAAAAACACAAAGCAAGCACACAATCCAAGATTTTGTTCTGCATGCCGTTTGAGAAAGGAGACACCCTAGCCTCACCAGATTTTAGTTTCTCGAATTTTTTTTATTCCCATTTCAACCACAGAGTGAGCATCTAAATTGCACACGTGTGCCAGCTGTGGAAGAATCAGATCCTCTAAATAATTCACATCTAGTGATTCTTGTGATCTTTAAACAATCTGATGGGGTGAAGTAAGGTCTAAATTGTCAGTCATTATCATTTTCCCTAAGGACCATTAATTTCCCATATCTGTTCAGAATGGTAATGGTTACTTTTGCTCTATAGGTTGTATCTGCTACAGAGTGCACCTGTAGAGAAAGTGATACAGAGGCATCCTATTCGTTCAATATTCTCTATCACTGACCAGAGGGTGGTAAAAACTAAAAGATATGGTACATGAATGTTCCAGAAACTGGCACCTCTGAACCAAAGAAGCTCATTTCAACACTTGAAGAAGTATTGTCACGAGGAACAAGCAAAAATAATCATTTCAAGCCAGCGCCCAACGTATCATCTAACAAGTAGCAACAAAGAATCACCACAATTTACCTCTTACAATCTTTAGGAAGAAAATTGCCTTCTACATATTGTAGATTGCAATTTCCAAAAGCTTTAGTATAACATTTATTTTGGCAGATGTCATACTGGAAACACACGAAAGCAAATGAAAAAATGCTCAAATGCCAAGCCAATGAGTCAAATAAACATGTAATCCTCATAATACACTAAAACATGGGAAAACGAAAAAAAATGAGACAACTAAGAACCATATAAAGAATGATCTGGTCAATGTTCTCCAAAGTTACTTTACTAACTTATTAGTATAGTAGGTAAAGCAGAGCAGTATTATAAAAAGGAAAAATGTGTGTCCAAAATAAACTGTTAAAGTATTTAAAATAGCAAATAGATAAAATGTTCTTTGTGAAAAGCATAAGCAGGTAGTCTTTATGCGTCAAATTTTCCAAAATAAATTTGATGCAACAGAACAATGTCCAAACAAACAAAAAAAGAGAGATGTTTTGATTTGTTCTTTATGCACCCTTACCAACTATCAGAAGACATGTAGTATTGAAAGCAAAAAATATTAAGTAAAAACATAAAACCGAGTAACAAATTTCTCATGTTCTTTATGGACCTGCTATCAACCACCTCAAAAAATCCCCCCGCTGGCAAAGAGCATAATTGCACAAATTAGGGTTGTCATGCTTTATAATGGAAAGCAAATTTTTGAAAAGATCTCCAAATATCTTGAAGCCAATTTTTGGTGGGATGAGCAACATATTGAAGTAATGTTGGTTTCTTCAAACATACTAAGATTGAAGCAACATACCTGGTTAAAAAGTGCATCATGCCAGGAATCAAGAGTGTCAAATGAGTTTCCAACATTGACATCATAGAGCAAAATGCAGCAGTCGGCCAATCTATAGAATGGAGTACAAAAACTTTGAAACCTGTCCTGTCCTGCAGTATCCCAGATCTACAAAAGAAAGTAGCTAAACTTAAAAATAATGGAGTAATGGGAAGAAACATAGCAAATAAGAATATCAGGGTGAATGATTTGAATAAGAGCTCACCTGTAAGGTCACAGGTGCGTCACCAATTAGAATTTCCTTGGTAACAAAAAGAGCACCATAAGTGGCCACATACTGCTCGTGGAACTTCTTGAGCACATATCTAATGGTGAGGTCAAGAAACCACTAAACAGAGATTGAACACTGTCCCCATGCCAACCAGCAAAACTATTATATACAGAGTATACCGGCAACTCACGTCCCCGTAACTCAACACTTTGAAACAGAGATCATGATAGACCACTCCAACAAGGGAATAATTACACTTTATGAGTCACCTATATCGAAATATATAACAAGCACAAATGAAGAACCTTAAATTGCTGCTCAAGATGTGCAGAGGTGAAAGGATTTTGAACATCTCACTGAAATCCACAACAAAGAAAACTAATAATAGATAGACCTTAATTATCTAATGGAACAGTTCAGCAAGATTAACCAAAATTAACCTCCTTCGGTTCCACATTGCCTGTACAAGCAAGTAAGCTGGCAGAAGGAATTGAATCTAGCGCCCCGCAGGAAACTGTCAAGGATACCGATTGATCAATGACGTTTTGCCCACACTAAAGATTAAAGCAAATGAAACAAAGAAGAATTAGAGGACGACCAAGAAAGAAAGGGGAAAGAACCCTAGAGAACCGAACGAACCAAACAGAACATCCGAAGTAGAACAAACATAGGAGAGATCAAGATGGGAAGAAGAATAAGTGGGAGAAGCCACTTACCCTCTGTTACCGAGGATGATGATCTTGAGCGCGGTGCCGCTGCCGGAGGCCATGACGGGAGAAGGGATCGACCGGAAAGCAATCACCACACACAACAAAACAAAACAAAGAAAGAAACCAAAGCGAAGGGGGGGAATCCATTTTATAGCAGCTGCTTGGGGTTCTGTTACGTTAGATAACTGATCAACTAACTATACTTGTTCTATGCTTTTTCTTTGTTCTTTCCTAACAATTAGTAACACCATAAGTAAGCCCACGCTTTAAGCCGTCGCGGGCGATCAGGGCCGTGCACGATGCACGCAACGGTTGATGATCGGGGATTGAATCCGAAGGGTTGATGAGTTCGGATCATCTGGATCGAACGGTCTGGGATGAGTCATCGACTGCAAGGAATCAAGTTTGTTGATGATATTGATGGTAACGATAATGATAACTAATAAGTAATGATGATGATAATAATAATCATAATAGTGACAGTGATGATAACAATATCAATAATAATAAGTAATATGGAAATTGCAGTTGTAGCTAGACAAAAAATTTGCAGGTCTTTCAAGAACAGGTAATTGAGAAATTGTGCAGTGTCTGCTCTTCTACCACAATTTATTAGCTATAAAAGCAGATGGAATTTAATTAAACAACAAGGTTTTCTTCTTTTTATATAAGAAAATTTCACACCAACGGACGCAATGTTGTATTATTAGCTGAGAACACTATTGAATCCGAATCATCACTAATATTTCTGTTCACTGTGTAGAATAATTCTCCTAAAATCATGAACAGTACAATGTTCAAGCATAGGCATTGGCCAATTTACTTTTCCCTCCGAGAAAACCGGAGATTGGAGTAACCAGAAGGAATTTGTAGCAGGGAAGAAAATAGTAGATAGCCATGAAAATTGAAAGACCATAACAAATTTCAGTCCTTAATGTTATCGATTACAAATGTTGTTCTTGATGAAGAATCTTGTGGAAATCCTCTTTTAAGAGGTCCGGCAACAGCAACAGGAGCATCCATTCCCATACCTTTTCTGCCAGCAGCCATGGGTTGCTGCTTCTCCAAGAGCTCCAATACCACTTGCTTCCACTCTTGCAGCTGTTGCCTAACCTGCTGATGGAACTACTGCTACAATGTCCACATTGCCTATGACCCTGAAGAAGATTGCCGCATAATCGATATATCCAAGATTCCTAACAGAACCACAATTATTCCTTCAAAGGGGTGAAGTTTAGATTTCAGATGCCAAATAAATGGGTTCAGTATATGACTACCAGAAAAACCTTATAAGTACATTGAAAAAGGATCGCCATTTGGTCCAATCTCCTTTAAGCATAAATCATAAGATAAATTCTTGAAAGAATAAAAGGATAAGAAAAAAGGTGCACAAATCTTCAAATTAAATAAAATGTCAGATACAAGGCATGGATAAATGATGCATGGTTAGAGTTTTAGTTTTGCATGATGGAATTTCTGGAAATGATGAAACTGGAATCTGAGTAAATGCAGAAGAATTGTTGCCAACGACATGGCAATTTGATTTTCAACTGTAAACCCTCAGAATAACTATCACAGCTTGGAAGCTTATAAGTCTTTCCAGTAGGAGCCATCTCTAAGAACAGTGAGCTACATCATGTACTCATACAGTTTTCAGGTGCAGAACTATGCAACTGTTTAACAACATATATCAGGAATTCATCAGTCTATTAAGACAAGGAAAACTGGTGAATCTGTAAATTAGCTGTACATTTAGTAACAAAACTGAGGTGAAGATTCGTTATGATGGATTTTACCTGATGAAGAACAATATAAGTTGCCAAAGGGACCAATTTATTATCGATTTCTTAAATTATTTATGAGATTCAATTAGACAATGTTATTTTTTCTATAAATATTGAGGACAAAATTTTCCCTGAAATAATCAAGAAAATTCTGGTTGTCTAATATTTATGGTTCTGTGAAACTCGCTGAATATTTCTACATCATATATTAGTTTCTTGCCTGATCATAATGAAATTCTATAGGATTATACAGAACTTTTTTATAAATTTTTACTGGTTTAGTGTCACTCATGTTACTGCCAAACAGAAAAGGTATGCAATTTAATAAACAAGAAATGGATTTGTTCTATTGGCAGCTCCCAGTTGTCTTTTGTGGCAGGTGGCTTTCCCTATAGATCTTGCAAAAGACATCGTACAAAAGCCAAGGAAGCATGTATCACAAACTAGATGCAGCATATAGTATTCATATGGGCATAGCAGCCAATGCAAATGGCCAAAATCATGAATGAAGTATCAAGATCCCAATTAATCAGCAAAGCAAGATGTTAGTTAAAGCTGAATCTGAAGCAGCTCACCCTAGTAGAAACAACTGCTTTGCTCTGAATGTGAAGCAGGATCTGGAATTGTTCTGCCGATAGATTAAGATTTATGAAACAGTCAAATTGTGCTCAAAATCAGGGAAAATATTTGCTTTTGAATCTGGCATTTGGCAACAGTTCATCATCACATGGAAACAACATCCTCTAATGCTTCTGGATTTTCCTAAGATACTTTGAGCAAAATAGAATACGCTTCTTTTACATATTGTCTGCTCAAAATTTTCATACTACAATATTTATTATCACATTCTTTAAAAATACATAAATTCACCCACTAAAAAATTAATATTTGATCACATATGTCATTTTTTAACTGTCAATGACTTCCTTTTATACCTTTTGTTCACATTTATCATATACATAAATAGAAATACTTAAAATATTAGTTCCAGCTTTATGAGGTACATGTTCTAGATATATTATTGGTTACAGTCCAACCTAATTTATATCATTAGTTAACATTTACATCCACCAAACAAATATTCCAAGCATATTTGCCACTCAACCCGATAATATAGATGACCAAATAATGATTTTCTAAATTTTCATACTACAATATTTATTATCACATTCTTTAAAAATACATAAATTCACCCACTAAAAAATTAATATTTGATCACATATGTCATTTTTTAACTGTCAATGACTTCCTTTTATACCTTTTGTTCACATTTATCATATACATAAATAGAAATACTTAAAATATTAGTTCCAGCTTTATGAGGTATATGTTCTAGATATATTATTGGTTACAGTCCAACCTAATTTATATCATTAGTTAACATTTACATCCACCAAACAAATATTCCAAGCATATTTGCCACTCAACCCGATAATATAGATGACCAAATAATGATTTTCTAATGCCACTATGTATTTGAAAATCTGTGATGCATAATATCATATTTTGAAAGTTTCGAGTGGCAAATATGTAAAGATGCTATAAAACAATGGTGAGCATCAGAAAATGATCAAGCTTAAAAAGGAAGATGGTAGTTTATGGAAGATCAATAAATAAATAAGAGACTATTTAATAAATATTCAGGCAGACTATCTTCTGAAACAAACATTAAGCTGAACAACTATTTAGAAGTACATCTCAGGATATGTAGATTGGATAGGACATCAGGATATACAGATTGGATAAAACATCAGGATATGCAAATTGGAAAAGACATCTTGATGAATGATGTCATATCCTAAACTACAACGTATACCCAAGTAGGTTCCTAAAGACCAAATAATGATTTACCAGAAGCCTCACGTCATTTCCTAAACTACAACCTAACTGTCTACCAGAATAACAATGAAAAATATATCAGTTTCTTGTAGAATTCTCTAAAAGGAAGTCATTGATTTATCACTAGTTCAATCGCATGACAACCCCATAGCAATCATGTGTATATCATCTAATGCCTAAATGCCTTCAATTGTATCTACAATATTAAACATCGTGAGAAATCTCATTTCCAAATCATTCATAGCTTGTAGAAACTTAGATTTGATTCAATAGCCGGTTTAGATTGGAAACACAAGCAATAATTGCAAAACAATAAACTTCACAAAAAATAGTGCTGTTATCGTAACAGAAGATCATTCTATACCCAAGTAGGTTCCAAAATGAGTATCAATGTCCATCCCATGTTTGTTTGTCTCTGTTGAAGTACTTAAACAGATTTCACTTTTTTCGTAGTTGTTTAAGTATTATTCCTTTCATTACACTGATTTGTCTCTGTTTAAGTACTCACCTTGATAACATTCCAGACTGTCTTCATAATGTCTTCAAGACAAGCTGCATAGGCTTATGCAGGTCCAGCTTTGTTAACTATCAAAAGTCACTCACCACATACAAGGATCTATCATTACATTGTAGGAAATTAGCATGTATAGCTAAAGAAGAAGTGGCATGGCTAGTACATTCAATCTAACACCCCGATTAGTCCCATATCAAAAGTGGGCTATGACTAAAATTGACTTATAAAAATCTGATGAGTATACTACTAGTAACTTCAGCTTAAGCATTTTGATATGGTAGTTTGAGCTCAACGAAGTTAACGTACTAGTTATCCTATCAGGCCAGGTCATAACAATTGGTATTGGAGTCAAAACGACCCGACTTGATGGCATAATTGATCTGTTAGCTCAAAATGCTTATGCTGAAGTTATCAGTTTCGATGTAAGACTAATTATGGTGTTACATTCAATCTTAGAAAGGATTTCACAAGTATTCTAAAAAGTATAAACTCTAGTGAATCAACAAAAAAAATGTAACAAGAAGAAGTAATAATGATGAGATCAAAGATCATCACTATGACAAATGCAGACTAGTAACTGAGAATACTGACTTGGGCAGATCAGAATGTAGAACAAGTTGAGCAACATGGTGAAAAGCAGCATCGACATTGTAATCATCTTTTACAAAGGTTTCAAAGTAAGGTATATTACCACCGGAAGCACACCATTCTTCAGCTCTCTTCATGGAAACCTGCATGATATTAGGGAAAAAACAAACAAACAGAAGAATGGAAGATTTGGAATACAAAATTAATCAAATCTCTATAAAGAACTGAATTGAGCATCCAATATACCACTCTTTCTACCATCTACATCAATCTTGTTTCCAATTAAAATGAAAGGTCTTGTCTGATCTAGTAGGCTAGCCTGCAGAATCATAACGTACAGAATATAATATGAATTAAAAAACTTTTTAAAGCCTTAAACAAAACCATACACTATAAAGAAGCATGAAAAATCTAACTAAGAGAGATTCAAGTCCATCCGTTCATGTGTAATCTCAGAGCATAACTATGACAAATATCCACTTAACCAGAATGTTACTTTTTTTGGTATATTTTTTTTCTATGATGACTAAGAACTATATAAGCACCTCAGGGGTCACTAATTCAAGCTTATTTGAAGGCAAGCCTGATTAAAAAGTGGAAGGGACATCTTTTTGTCTCCATGAGGCCTTTCAGCAGAAAAAATCAAGCTTATTGTACCCATAATTTTATTTTTTAAATATGAGAAGACCTGGAAATTTGAGTCACATTATACATATAAGAGGGAAGACCTTTTGACAAAAAGCAAGTCATGGATTCCATGACACAAATATTACCCCATGCACCTTTAACAACAAAAAGGAAGTCTTTTTTTATTTCATTGGTTTTTCAGTTGAATTTCTTGTCAGCAATAAACGAAGATGATAGAGCTATGAGTCAAAATGTCATGAAATATGAAAAGCCAAGAACTACAGAAGCATTTATCAACAAGTGAGAGAATCATACACCATTGTCAAAATAAAGATTCGATACATGGTACAATATCTGTATGAGTATCTTAAGCCACACTGAGATCCAAGAAATAGTAAAAAGAAACTATAATCATTATGTTATATATACAGGTAAATTAAAGACCTAGACTATCTGATAAGAGGTGGTGAGACATATCAGGCAGATAATACCAAGCCTCCTGGATGGGCAGCCACCTCAAATATTTGATCTGCAGTTGTTCTCTCAAAACATGTAAAACTAAACAAAAGAGCAGCAAACTTGATCATGGTTATAGTCAACAGTATCAAGTTGTCACACTATTTTTTTTTCCTCAATGTTGATATGCCTTGTATGATTATTTAATTATGTACAACTTTCCATTAAGATACTAAACAGAAGAAAACAAATGCAAAAAAAAAAAAACCAACGGAACTATATCCACATGTTCTGTAAAGAAGAATCAGAAGTCTAAAAAATTTGCATCTTTTTACTTGTAACATTTTCATTCCTTTCATTTTAGAAGTAAATGAATCTTAGAAGCTAAAGCTTCAAAGAAACTGTAAAGCAGGAAATTTTTCATAAAAAGAAAACAAATGGCATACACAAAATCCAACAATATCATGTGCCACATGACATCTGAGCAGTGGGGATACCATCACCTCACCAGAGTTTGGTATCCAAATATTCTGATTTTCATTTTAATGATAGCTTGAGCAATTACATTGCACATAATCGTCCCAACATTTGAAGCTAAAAAAAACAGATTTAGTTTCAGGATTTTTGAAATTTAACAACATGATGAGGTAAAATTAAGAGGAAGTCTTAGGTAGTCAATCACTTTCATTTGCCTAAGAGTCATTCAATTTCTATGTATCTTCATGGTGACAAAGATGGGAACCAAATGGAAATCCAAATCTTAAATCCAGGCTATTCTAGCTCTACAAGTTTGATTAACTATGGACAGCACCTGGGGAAAGTGAGAAAGTGAACAACACCTTTTTCATGAAAAACTAAACCAATATGATACATAGAAGGTCCAGAATCAGGCACCTTCGAAGCAAAGAGACTCGGCTCATAACTCAAAAAAGTATTGTCACGACTAATGAGCATGCATGAAAAATAACCATGACAAACATAAACCTAAATGTTCACTAAACAAGTTAAATGATCCATAGACAAATGCATGACCATTCAAGCCACTGTGCAAAATATCAAGTGTCAATAAAGAGTCACCATAATGTACCTCTTAGATGAATATGCAGATACATGCATAGAAAATTAGTTCTATCATTCAAAAAGATTGTTATGCTTAGTAAGTAACGTCTATTTCTACCAGATTCGATTCAAATTTTTGAACCTCACAGAGTAAGTAAAACAGAGCCATTTCGGAGTTCGTTCTACAAACAAATCAAATAAGGTCATTTAATGATCATGAGAGGATTTAAAAGAAGCATTCCAAGAGCATTGTCATGGGCAAGGTTTAGCAAAATTAAAAGTAAAGCAAAAAAGGCATAAAAACAAGGCCATGGCACTATATACCTTCCTGAGAACTTCATCATGCCAGTCATCAAGAGTGTTAAACGTTCTACCAACATTGACATCATACACCAAGATGCAGCAGTTGGCCCCTCTATATAATGCACGACCATAGTTTTGAAACCTTTCCAGTCCTGCAGTATTCCAGATCCACAAAAGAAAACGGCTAAAATTTGCACAAATTTTAAAACGAAAATTCTTAAAATATCAAAGTAGAAGAGGTAAAGACTCTAGTGAGACCACCTGAAAGGTCACATGTCTGTCACTGACTTCAATTATCTTCTCGACATAATCAGGAATAGATGTAGCCTTATACTGCTCAGTGAACTCCTCGAGTACGAATCTAATGGTATCGTCAAAGGAATACTAAACAGAGAAAATGTTATTCCCTGGCCAAGTGCCAACAAGCCAGTGCAACTGATCGAACAGGACAGATGCATCAAAAAACAAAAAGATTGCAACATAACCAATATCCACACTGTAAAACAGAGATCAACAAATCAAGCCAAGAAAGGAATAGACAATCAAATGTTTTGAATATCTCATCCAGTTTCACAACAGGTCCAAATAATTAAAATCGAAACAAAAACACTCACGACGATACTAGCAACACGAAAAGAACGTATCTAAGTAGCTACTGGAACAGCTCATCAAATTAACAAAGTGGCAGCGAGGAATTGAAAGTAGAGTCACAAGAAACTTTCAAGGATGCCGATTCATCAATGACGTCTTCCCCACATTAAAAGATCAACGCAAAAGAAACAAAAGAAGAGTTAGAGGGCGAACCCTAGGAAACCAAACGACCCCAAACAAGAATTGGAGCAAGCAAAGAGAGATCAAAATGGGAAGAAGAAGAAGAAGAAGAAGCAGCAGCAGCAGTTGGGAGGAAATCTTAACCCTCTGCCGCCGACGAGGAAGGCTTTCCTCTGCCAGGCCATGGTGGGAGAAGGGATGAGTTCGTTACTGCATCGACCACAGGTCCGGAATGTCGCGTTAATTAATCAACATATTCTTCTCTTTTCTTTTTTTTATATTTATTTCTAAGTAATCTATGTCTATTTATTCTAACGTCATCGATTTTATCAATAAAAATATAATAATAAATAAAAAAAAAAATTTAATATTTCAGTTGATAATGATAAATGACATCGATGGTACTAAACAATAATGTCACTGGATCACCAATGGGTATTGTGGATAAAAAGAGCGATGTCGAAAGATAAGAATCGCTCTATATTTGCGTCAATACTGACATAGTTACCAAGCAGTCTTTTCGTTATTCTCCATCTGCATTGATGATTCTTTCATTGTTGAATTATTACATTGATGCTAATGCAAATGTAAAGAAGACGAAAAGGACTGTCAACAACTACGTCGGCATCGATGCAGATGAAGATACAAAACGACTCTCACCTCTCGTCATTGCCCTCTACATCCACAACAGTCATCCTCGATCCCCAATGGCACTGTCATTTATCACCACTGACATTGTTCGTCATCATCAACTAGAACATTAAAATTATTTTTTTACTTTTTATTTTTATATTTTCGATGAAAAAACTGATGATATTAAGATAAATAGATCTAGATATTTTACTTTCATAATTATAGAAATATCAATATAATTTTTTAAAGTATAGTAATAGCTAAATACATAAGATAATCTATAATTAACAGCAACATTATTCGAGCAGGACGATCGCTAAGGTGATCAGGACCGTGCACGATACAATTCAGTAACATTATGCAATTCAGCTTCAAATTATTTGGGTGTATTTTTTTTTTTTGGGATAAATCTGATTCGGATTTTTACCCCTATCTCACATTTCAAACCACACTTAGGGCAAGAGATATTTAGTGAATAGTTTTACCGTTCATGTTCAGAATTATTTACATAATGAAACTGTCACAACTTATATAACTCGTTAAGCAATTGTAATACCTTAATTTAATAGTGTATAAAGACTCATATTATATCTTATGAATATATTATTATTTAATTAAAACTTAAGCATTTTGACCTTATAAATCTTATTAAAAAAATAAGATGTATGGGTGAAAAACAGTTCAATAGTACTATGATAATACTTTCAAAAATATTTTATCTTGCGGCTCGATATGGTTGTGGATCCGACTATATTTTTAATGGATTTAGGATTCGAGTCTCAATCAAGCATATGAAGGCAGACGGAAGGATAGGTATTGCTGCAGGAAAGACGGGAAAAAAGGGACGTAAGAGTGGAAATTAATGATAAAGACACATTGGGGCGAGAGGAGTTCTTGTGTTCTTGATATTTAATTTATAATATTTCGACTAGTCAAAGTTTCATATTAAACAATATAATTAGTAATATTTGTAAGCTACGCACGCAGTGGTGTGAGCTCGGAGCCGTTTAAGATCGTAGGCAGTGGAATTATATGGTATCGCTTATCGTGTGGTGTTCTCCCTCTCTCCCATGCATGGCGTTCAAAGGGAGAAAACTACGAACTTGATTCATCTATTTATATGACGCTAAGGGACATGATTACCTCGCAGTAGGAACCTTCGTACCTCAGCGCGCACGGGGAACTTTCTTGGATGCAGACATGCAAGCATACTTCATCGTGATGTTTTGTTTAGCTCGGGAGCACGAAGGGTGACAAACGTTGACTTATCACAATGATGTTCTATCCAGAATCCTACTGGGTAGCATAAGACAATATGTTCCCCGTTCCCCTCTCTTTCTCTCGAGGAACAAGAGGAGACTTTTTTGCTCAGGACTGCATCTTCCCAGTGGTTTCCTGAGAGAAGAAGGAGAGGGACGCTTTTCACTTCCTTCTGCATGACCTCTCTCTGTTGGCCTCTACATTCAGTCATAGAGAGGATCGGTACAGTCAAGAAGCACGCAATCAGACAACCATAGTCAGCGCTTTTCCCCTTTCGAAGTAATTCCATGGTGACCTTCCGAGAAGACAGGTTCTTGACTGTGACCATTTCCCAGGATCAGAGGCGGCGTGTCATATCTGGAGGGGACTCCTCCATGCGTGGAAGCTTCTTGGCGGCTGAGGGAGCTCCGATCCATGCTTCTGGATGCACAACGGGAGAAGAAGATCTTAAGGATGCTGTTCGACTAACTCAGTCGAAGTGTACTCTCGATGTCACCTCCAACAAAGATAAGGATGTGATCACATACCCTTCTTCACCTCAGTAGTTTTCAAGCCACATAATTAAGCATCCTGTCAATTGATCTCTCTGATGTCAAGGTTCCTAGTTGAATACACTAGTAACTTGGAATTAGGTGCATCACCAGCTAATGTGCCATTCTTTTGGATAAGGAAGCCTTGATGGAACAGATTGTATACATAACTTCTGATGGAGCTGCTTTTGCATTCCTGGTGCCAAAAGAGGCACTCGTGGACCAGAACTGTTGAAGATGATATCTAAGCTGAATGGTCGAAGGCTGGAGATGAAAGGAAGACATGCTTGGATGTCCTTGCAGCCTCCGATCGGTTTCTGTGGAGCAGGTTGCCTTCTGTACCAATCCTTGCAACTTCATGATGCAAGCAGAATGATGCTCTCTTACCTCAGCTGAATGGACGGCCACAGGCGGCTGGCTTTCTTCGGGATACATGTGATCGTCGCCACCAAATCATTATCTGATGGCTACAAAACTCATGTGAGCGCCACTTTCATTGCAGCAAAGATCAAATTTGCGGGGCCACGTCCAAAGATCCGGTACCCGCGCCGCCGTAGCATACAACGAAAAATGAGAGATTAAACAGTGGCAGCCTACTCTTAAACTGTTTGAAGTCATGACATCAAGAAAGAGATTTATTATAACTGATAAGGCTTTGCTTTCCTAAATGATTCCCAGAAACACCCTTCACTTCTTCGAGATGCCTTTTTTTCGGCGGTTTGACTAACGGACCCCGGCGGTGACACATGGTCAGCTCATGACAGATGTCAGGTTCTGAGATAATGGCCAGAAAACATTTCATGCATGGTCCTTGCAGCTGATCCTTGAGTCGTGCGAAGACGAACGACCCAAGTCTGCGCGCAAGTGCAGCACGCTGCGGAGGTGAATGGAGATTGGAGGGCAGTGAAGCAGCAACTTGGAAGCTTCCAGCTTGAGCAAGGCAGCTCAGTGGAAAGGAACTTAGGCGAAGGAAGCTCAGTGGGAAGGTACTAATGGATACTGCAAACTCACTCCCAATTGTATGTCATTAAGCGCCTATGTTTTGCTGTTTTATACGTTGCTATAAATATATAAGAAGGTGAATTCTCGTAGATCATGGCGGCAGTCGGAGTTCCATTTCATGCCAAAGCCGGTAGCATGGCCCACTTCCCCTCCCGAAGCCAGGGTAGCAGCTCCTCCAACAGCACACCGCTCCACGCCGACGCAGCGGCGCCAGCGTTTGATCTCTCCGACTTCATCATGTTTGATCAGGCCGAGTTCGCGCCGCCGTCCTCCTTCGGTCCTGAGCCGCCAGTAGTTCCTCCGATGGTAGATGGCGGCCGCAGCAATGACCAGAATAGCAACCTGAGCAACATCACCATCAACAGCGGCGACATGACTGTGAATGCCAGGTGAATATGGTGTTCAATTCCTTCTTCTTTCCATTGCACCACTAGAATTCATGCGCAGTACATACTCTCAAGTTGGCCGTTGCTTAATCTGGGGAATGCCTTGGAAACACAGGAACACTGGTGTGGAAGGAGAAAGAAGGGAAGAGACATCTAGGATTGCATTCAGAATGAAGTCAGAGGTGGAGGTCCTCAACGACGGATTCAAGTGGAGGAAGTACGGGAAGAAATCAGTGAAGAACAGCCCCAACCCCAGGTATGCCAAGTGATTGTTTCCGAAATTGTTATGTGGAGGATCCGAGTTTTGCTTCATTAAGAATGATTTAATGCTATGCTTATGCCAACCCCCATTGTCCTGGATGCGAGAGCATGATCTCCCTCTCCCTGGTGAGAGGTTGTGATCACAATGATTTTGCTGCCAATAGTTCTGAGATTAAGAATCATGCAAATGGATCCATGTGATGGTCATATAGATCTTGTTCATGGATCATCAGAAAGCTGCAAGAACAGCTAGCTGCATGTTTGTTAGGAGATCGAGATCAAACGCAATTACACTGCTAGAACTTACTGGTTAAGAAGTATATCATCGGTTGACTAACTTCAGCACTGGGCAAAGCAGGAACTACTATCGGTGCTCCACAGAGGGTTGCTCGGTGAAGAAGAGGGTGGAAAGAGACAGAGAAGATCCCAGCTACGTGATAACAACATACGAAGGGATCCACAACCACATGAGCCCTGGCGTCGTCTACTACACAACCCAAGACAGCGTCTCCGGTCGATATTATGTTGCTGGCTGCCAAGTGCCTCCAGATTCCTGACCTCTGCATGCTGCTGCTCCACCCCACCAATGGAGTTGGCCGTCACTAGCGAGCAAAGAAGTACTTCTGCAGTGCTTTCTACTATCTTCTTTTCCCCTTCTTGGAACAGTGAGCAGTACATTGGTTCGTCGTCTCAGTCACTGGACCAACTTTAGTTCCAAGATTTGTGCCTCAAATCGCGCTTTCTTGCTATTGTCGACGCACACCTGTTACATTATGAATATGCGCAGTATAAGTTTCTCTGGATTCCTCGTGTGTCCTTTCTGATCGTTTCATCTCTTATGAAATGAATCGAGGCAATGCCTCGTTTTCCACAAAGAAGGGGAAGTGAGCATTCACTTCCTCGCAAGATCACTTCTGCCGATACTTGGAAGTTTTACGTATCAAGGGTTTAGTGTGAATCAAACATTTAGCTAAGCCAACTTTTCAAGTACACCACTTATATACAATAAATCTAAAGATTGAAATCTGAAACCAAAAAAAAGAAAAAGGAAGATAGATATGTTCTTTCGGAATCGATAAAAACTTTACAAGGAATTAAACCATCTATCAAATTCTCCAACGCAGTCTATGAGAGACGGCTTCCTCACAGGTTCCTGCATAGAGAATTGATGTCCACTGCAGAACGTCCATAGGGTTAAGTTCGAGAAGCACTTTAAGGGCTAAACGGAACATCACACCTCTGACCAATGCATTTCTGAACCCCAAAAAATCTGTGAAACTTTTCCCATGTGATGGTGAGTTGGAAGCCAAGAGGAAGGCGCTGAGAGAATTTTGCTTGCCATGCAATAGGTCGTGTTCACAATCCCCACTATGGTGGGTGGCCCATTTTTACTTTGAATTTGACTTTTGACCTATGACATTTTGACTTTCTGAGGTGGTTTGCACCAGCTTATGACGATTTTATTGCAACCTTGGCCACACTGGTCGTCAATTAAGTTACACCACAAAGGCAAGTCTCCAGAGTGACTTCTTTAGTGGTTAGAGTATCCTATAGGAATGCCACGTAATATTTGAATAAAAAATAAATTAAGAAAATGGATATGAAACCAGTCAATTAGTATACATGTAATTCCAAGAAAATATATATGTATTTTTTTCCTTCTAAACAGCTAAATATGCAAAAAAACATAAAGAGTGGGATGAATCGATCAGCATATCAAAGTTCATAAAAATAAAATAAAAGAGGACAAAATTAAACAATTAATTTTAAAAAAAAAGATAAAGGAAGAGGAAGAAGCTCTTGCACTATTGCAGTTTATATATATTTTTATATATCCATCGTCGCGTGGGAAGGGCAAGGAGAAAAGGGAGAGGCAAGCCATCGTCGATTCCTGCGGCTTCTTCGCCGTGGCGCCGAGGAACATAGGAAAAAGGTACCTTTTCCTTGCAACACTCCTGCTAACGCTTATCTGTTGCTCCGAAATCTATTCTTGTAGTATGACACACAAATTTCTTGGGATTCAGGTGAATCCATAGGATAAGGGCAGCGGGAAGCGGCGATTTTGGCTTGGGGTACTCTTCCGAGGGACGGACATCCGTCAGGGTCGTCAAGGAGCTCGAGATGGAGAAGGGCGCTGATCCTTTCCAAGGCAGCACCGCCTTGGCCGCCGTTGTCATCACCCCTGTCTGGCTTGTACGAACAGGTTACGTTATTTTTTCTTGAACATGTATGTTAGGGTTTGTGCAGAGTTTTTCTATTCCAAATTCTGAGAACATTTAGGTTATTGCTTGGATGGAATTTCCGCTTGCCTTTTCATATCAATTTTAGTTCTCAACTAGGGAACTTTGCGCACATATATAAAAGAATTAGATCGCATACGTGAATGACTCTCTGCTGAGACAAAATTATGCAGCACTTCGTTCCAATCCAGTTCTATTTGCCCTGACCTAGTGCACCTTGAGAAGTGGGGTTCCTTGCTGAGTCATTTCTGCTTCCGTTTAGATTGTGATAAACATATATGCTGTGGGGCTTCAGAATAATATCCACAAATGCAGTCGCAGCTTTCACCTGTACAGAGGGATGACACAGGAAAGGGAGGTTTAAGATATGTGGAATTGTGACAGAAATTGTGATATAAGATACCAGAGAGGCCAAAACCCTCTATGTAAGTTTGGCTTAAAATGGTTGTTCAAGAAAGAGAAAGTTATGATGAAAATGCTGCTTTAGAAAAGGAAAATATAAATAAAAATATCATCATTTAGAAATTGTAAGATATAAGATACCAGAGAGGCCAAAACCCTCTATGTAAGTTAGGCCTAAAATGGTTGCTCAACAAAGAGAAAGCTATGATTAAAATGTTTCTTTAGAAAAGGAAAATATAAATAAAAGTATCATCATTTAGGTTTTGGAATAGAAAAATTATGAATTGGTATTAAAAATTTACAGCTTACTATGTTGAAATTTTATTATTTAGCAATTTAGTTTTTCTAAGACCTTAGTTCAGATGATTCTTTGAGAGTTCATAGAATGATAGAAGACTAGTGCTTGATAGATCTGAAATAACATTTGAGCAGATACTGAGATAGTGACTGAATATTGACATTCAATATACTAAAAGCTTCATATTCGGTAACACGATCTGAAGCCTGCTTTTGAATTGGTCTCTTCAAAGTTCCTGACTCTGAACCTTTTTTATGGTGCTGCAGATACCTTTTGTTATGATTGCTTTAATTGGACAGAGAATTCCTATGTCCATGTCTATGTGAAGAGAATTCCATATCTTATTTCTACGAGTCAAGGATTAACCACTATAAACATTGAAAATCACACGAAAGAATTTCAGGTCATGGGTTATAGCCTGCTTTGGTTGAAGATTGGATGGTAATATATAACCAGAAGATATTAGTGACACATATGAGTGCACCACAGTAGAAATTAAGACATGCATGGAGGAACATTATTTCTATATGAGAAGATATTAGTGACGCATAGACTGCAACATAACTAGAAATTAAGACATGCATGGATGAACATTGTTGCTCTGTGAGAGCAGGACAAACAGGTGGATTATTTTTTTTTCTTGGTCTACTTAGCTAATTAATTAGATGGTTAAGACTGGAAATGAATTTACTGTTTGTTTGTTCTTGTTCTCAAAGTTATGCAGTGAAGATAATTAATTCTTACTCATGATTGCCTGCCACAGTTCTTGGCCTATAAACCATGTACCATGAAAGATTTTAAAGGCCATATAATTTGCTCACAGTTGAAAGATAGGTCCTAATTTTTGTTTTAAAAGAATGGCTATACTGCATCTTATGATAATTGAGAATGCTAGCTGTCAACGGTGGGAGTTTGTCAATTAGATGTAAAATCAGCTTGTATTCAAGATTCGTTGGTGTTTCCTGGCATGCCATTAATATGTTTAGAGGCTGTGGCAGACCTAACATACAATATATGCACTTGAATTTGGGTGGTAACAATGAATGTATTGAACCCTCACTCGAAAAAGATATTTTTCATATTTAATGATCACAAGTGTATATTTATCAGTGCAGTCCTTTTTCCAGAATGAAGCAGGTTTATTAAGTTTGCTGGTGGCAGACAGATCTTACATATATGACTTCTAAAGGCTCCCGGTAGTGACTGAACTTTTCTATATGCAAATTATTATGCTATAGGGAAATCCAGCAGCATGGCAAATTTCTACATTTCAAGAAAATTTCAAAAACTTCATTTCCATCAGACTAGCCGCTAGAGCATAGTTTATCGGTCTGGTTTCAAGTGACTCACGGTCTTTTTCTCATCATGTTCCAGAATTGGCTGTGGGCAAGATGTATCCTTATGAGGATGGGATGTATCCTCCCAAATATTTGCATCATCCATCAAAGATTGGAGTGTTAAATGTTACTGCTGGTTTGGATTTTCATGCAGAGTTAAACGATCCAGCTTACGTTTTGATATAGGATAAGTTTTGCTGCTTTAAGTGTAAAGAATTCATCCAGTTGTCCCAAGAAATATTGAGCATATTATGGAATACTTCAGGAACTGGTTTGCCAAAGATTGGAGTGTTAAATGTTACTGCTGGTTTGGATTTTCATGCAGAGTTAAACGATCCAGCTTACGTTTTGATATAGGATAAGCTTTGCTGCTTTTAAGTGTAAAGAATTCATCCAGTTGTCCCAAGAAATATTGAGCATATTATGGAATGCTTCAGGAAATGGTTTGCCAAAAGATAAATTTCTTCTGAGGATGGTGAGGTTGGGTAGGGATTCAGATAGTGTTTCTATTGATCAAGATAGCCCTGATGATATTGTGGGATGATAGTAGCATTTATGTATCTAAGACTTGGTGAAGCAGAATATGATATGAAAGTTCCTTGTGGTTTCTAACTTTCTATGATAAGGCCAGGAGTGTGCACTTTTCATGTCCTCTACATTCAAATGAATGTCATCTGAAGAACTGATTTCTGTAATTTACCATTGTCAATGTTCCTTGTGGTTATTTTTAGATGGTCAAGTGTGTGCATTTATCACGTCTTCTAGATCCAAATGAACATCAACTAGAGAACTGTTTTCTGTGATTTACTGTTGGTTAGTTTACATGTTTTCTACTGAATAATATGTGGGAAATCAGTTTATATATTTATTGGGAAGTACAAACTTAAACCTGTGGATCAGATTTTGTGGATTCAAACTGGATGCACATGGCCGAACAAATTAGTTTTCAGGATTTTCTACATGTATCATCACTGAAATTGTATCCAGAGAATTACTGCCATCGAGCACCATGTTCAAGTGAATCTTGTCATTGGATGCTTGCTGAAGCATCACCAGCAGCAGCTACTAAATCTATAAGTTGAGTATCAATTAACTGGCCAAAAGCAGTGTTTTGAACTGAGGTGCTTTTTTCTGTTCATCTTACACCACATGCCATCATAATCTATTTGGCAGGAGAGCATCATACAGTTTGGTGTGGAAAGTTAAGGACTAACAAACTATTCAAATGGATATCCAGTGGTCACTTGATCTTTTCTTATCAATTGCTGCAGGACCATTGTTAGTAATTGCTGATGGGTGGTTCCAGTGATTTGGATTCACAACCATCACTGTGAAACAAATAGCAGTTGTAATGTGCAAGCGCATTTGTTTGGCAGCCTCTATGCCATGGCTAGTAGTTGTGCTCATAGGACCATGATTTGTCTTAATTATGACATCGTAGGTAGCTTCAAAGTAGAGGTGGATCTTGTCTGTTGAATCTCAGATGTGCAGTTTGGAGCTTTTTAATTTGGTGGAACCATTTGCTGTGCAGATAGCTGCTAACAGATTGAAAAATGTTAAAAGGATTATGTTGGTGATAGATGATCTGACAGAGTAATTGGTATGTGCAAAAGCTTCTTAAAAGGAAATCCTGCACCATGAGACATTCAAATTATAGTGGTTCCTATAAGACAAATGGTGCTCCCTTCATCCAACTGGGAGGAACTGGAAATCAGATTATCCTGCAACACTGGGCATTTTTTTATGTTTTGGACAAGTTCTTGGGAACATCAGTCTGTGTGGATAATTATCAAGAGCCTTTCCTGATACTTTGGGACTTCCCCACAGATATCATCACCACCAACACATGCTATATACACCAGAAACAAAGTATGCCAGATGTACACATTTTTCATGCATACAATTTTACAGTATATCTCACATAATTTTGCAGGTACCATGCAATAACTTCAACTGAACTTTCATACGTATTAGCTTGTGGTGGATGCTATTCATAAAACTGAATCATTATGTGCATGCGTGATTTATGGTTCTCACTTGTGTCATTTATCATCATCTTGAACATCAACATGTTCTACTCCCTTTGCCCATTCTACTTTCTTGACATGGTCTCTCATTGTTGATGGATTTTTTTTTTTTCCCTGAAGTCAATTTTCTGGGCATACTGTGGGCATATTATTGTGGGCATAGTAGTCTACAGGAGATACAATCAGGGTACAAAGGAAGGCTTTTTAGCCATTACTGTGGGCATATTAGTCAACAGGAGACACAAGGATTTCATTTTGTTGCTTGTTGATCCTTTGTTTCACAACAATTGATTTTTTAGCTTGTTTGACTCTGCAGTCGAGTCACATGCTACAAGCAGTATTGATCTGTGCCTTTTAATATCTAAATAGTTAACCGGATTGATATTAGGCGTGTTAGGAGCGTCTGAGACCCTTGGTTTTGTTCGCTGGTGGGCCACCTGTTTTTTCTTTTCTAACATAATCTCTGGTTTCTTTTGTATTTAATTTTCAATAGCTGGAAAAACACGACCAAGCTGACCTAACTGAACTGGAATGTCCATCTCAGTCGAGGTTGTACATTTACTGGTCAGGTTTCGAGCTGTTACCATATTGGTAGTGTATAGGGTGTATAGCTGGGTTTATTCAGATAACTCATGATGAAGCCAAAACATTTTCGTGTTTTTTGGGTCAAAATAGTATTCTTTACTCTCTCATAAGCTTCATAAAAAAACTGCACAATCGTTCCTTGGCATTAAATATATTAGTAAAAGTGCTAATATTTTGGGCGGAAATGGGGAGAATAGGAAGTGCTGAACATAGGAAAAAGGAAGAAATAGGAAGTTATGAACATGAGAGAGAGAGAGAGAGTAGACTTTGGTGAAGAAGGGAAAGAGGAGGAAAAGGCCCGATCCCGTCTACTCATATTTCTCTGGTCCAGGCATCATTTGATCTATATAACCTCCGAGTATGGCACATCATTTGGTCTATTCAGCTCTGTTCTGAGAGTCGAAGTTATGTCTAGAGAGAGAGAGAGAGAGAGAGTAGAATTTGGTGAAGAAGAGAAGAGGAGGAAAAGGCCCGATCCCGTCTACTCATATTTCTCTGGTCCAGACATCATCTGGTCTATATAACCTCCGCGTGTAGCACATCATTTGTTCTATTCAGCTCTGCTCTGAGAGTCCAAGTTAGGTCTCACGTGCAGCGACCATCTGAACTAGTTTTCTCATTTTCTTCATTCGGTGCACCCATCGTTGGAGGGTAAATGGTCAGTTTCTGTAAATTTGAAAGCAATCAGCTTCTTACTGAAACATTTAGATCAGAAGAAAAAGCAAAAACACATCATTACTCTGTATTAGTTTCGGTTATCCAAACGACATGCATACTGTACAGTGTAGAACACAGAAATATAATATGCTCGAAGGGATTAAACAGCATTACCGAGACTTCACCTCAAGAGCCCGCATCATGCCATCAAGTGCTTCTTTTCACAGCCATCCGTGTCGCCGTAACCATCGCTGTCGAAGACGAACAGTGCGCAGAAGCCGCCGGTGACAGTGAACCCCGCCATGCACCAGACGATGACCGCCACGGCCGGTGGCATGACGGCGGCCACGCGGTAGCTGAACATGGCTACGAGCAAAGCTGAGAGGCACCACACCGCCTTCTTGAGGTTCTTCCTCATCTGGACTGCCGCCTCGGGGGTTCTCTCGAAGAGGCGGAGGCAGTAGAAGAGCGAGATCAAGTCCGCGTACGATGCGACGACGAAGGCGGCATTCCCGGGGTCGTCCGTGGATCGGTACAAGGCCAGCAGGAAGTTGAAGGTGAGGATAGCGAGCACCAACACCCGCATCCACGGGAAGCCGCCGTGCTCCCCAACATTGTCTGCCTCGGCAGCAAGTAAGCCGGCGGCGCCTCCATCGCCCTCGGTGCGCATAGGATCGTTGCCGGCGCCTGTTGCTGTCGACATGAAACAGAGCAAAAAAGAGAGAGGAAACGTACCGTGCCTCGAGTCGTGACGCACTACATCCGTCTTGTACTTATTTCGTTTCATTTTATCGAGTCGCCAGCGGTGTAGTACTCTCGCGTTTACACTCAAGCCAATACTGCTCTGCTAGTGAGCAAGACGATTGAACCAAATATAATTATAAAAGAAAAATCACAAATTGACAACTTTGGGTCCCAAATCTTGTGACCATGATTTATCTTTTATTATATCCCATCATGTCATTAATAGGCGTGACATTATTATGACGCTAGAATATTCGATTCAATAAAATGCTAATAAGAATTGCTTTTTATTTGAAGTCTATCATTGCATGTTAGTTCTAACATTTAAATCTACGAAGTGCTTACAGAAACGACAAAGTTGGAGTTATGCCCCTCGCTCCAAATAAGGGGTTGAATGTTTCTTTGTTTTAAATGTACTCTTTTTTGAGTCATTTTCTTTGTAGAAACATCAGATGGCAGAAGGCTGCGGATCCAACGGTAGTTGGAAAATACTTCATATAAATTATTCATACACTTGTAAGCCTAAGCAGCACAAGAGCTGCTTAGGCTTAAAAGCTCCATAGGAATGTGCTACCGCGCGAAGTTTCGCGGAACCTTCGCGACTGACTTTTGTTTGTCGTGATGTGAGCGGTCACGTTCTCGAACATGGACATTGGACCACATCGACAATATTATATATAGTATATTGTAATTTTTTAAGACGTAAATTTTATAAACTATGATGTCATGCAATTTGAAGCAGTCTTATTCGGTTCGGATTTACATGCGGTTAAATTAATTTTTTAATAAAAAAAATTGAATAAATAATAATTAATATCGATAACAATGGATCGAAGAGCTTTTAACTCACCCAAAAGAATATCTTATGATATTGATAGAATATTCTTTCAAGATTTTTCATTCGAGCATTGTGGATGTATTGCTGATTGGGTTCGCATGTTGAATCATGATTGAAAGTAAATATTAAAGTAGATACATGTTCTTACAATTGATCCTCATTAGCTGAAATCTAGATAGTATCGTACAATGACGATAAGGGTTTTTACGGAACGGCACCTTCAATTTCTATTTAAATCTGGAAAACCAATATCTTGGCTTTATTAGAGAAAAAGACTAAGAGTATTCAAATTATTTGAATTGTTATATTTTTCCAAGTCAAGGAAGATGTTTCTGGCACGCTGGTTTACATTGAGTGGATGGGTTTGTCCTATGGATGACTTCAATATCTAAAGGCTGACTCTCAATTTCATAATTGACTTACTTTGGAATACAATTTGGAACCATACATTTATTTATATATTTGTTAATTGATGAACATGATCTATATAGACATATGGAACCATACATCTTGATCGAAAAAGAATCAATAAAAAAAAAATCGAATGCTGCCTCGAAATATAAATCATGATCAAATAAGGGTTGATCCTATTCATACGAATTTCATAAATATCTCATTTCAAAAATAGAAAGTTTGAAATGATTTAGATATATATAATAAATTTTGAACATTTCCATTATGTTTCTCAATTTTTCCCATATTATTTTTATAAATAATACAAATATACTTAGGACAAGTTCAAGAAACAGTTAATCTTATACGTTCTATAACTATTAATATTAAAATTTGTATTAAAGTTTGCAACATTTTAAATAAATAGATAAATGGATCTAAAAATTATAAAAATTATTTATTTTTTTCAAAATCAAAATGAAAATTTGATAAATTAAACACACATAACAATATTTTTTTAATTTTATAAGAAGTAATAGAATCGTTCAGTTCATGGAGGAATAAATATTGGTAAAGTTTTATTTTGTTAAAATAATCAGATAAAATCATTTTGTTAAAAATTCCTAAATTAATTATATTTTGAAATATTGTTACGTACACAATTTACGAGAATCAACTCGTAAATGTGGCAACTAAACACTGTAACAATTTATCAATGCACCGAATCGTAAGATTGAATTATTATTATTATTATTATTATTATTATTATTATTATTATTATTATTATTATTATTATTATTATGTTATACTTTAGGCATTAGAGAGGCTATATTTCAAGCCCCTCTCAATATCATGACGTTTAGCGGTGGTGTCGTACTCAATGCCTTCCCTACTTTTACGAGATGGTACTGCACTTTATCGGTGCCATTTCGATCTTTATGGGATGACGGCGTTGTACTTGGTCGGTGTCGTCCCGACTTTCGCAGGACGGCATGGTACTCAGTCGGCGCCCTCCCGATCTTTGCGATATGACATTGTACTTGGTCGGTAACGTCTCGACTTTCGTAAGACTGCACGGTACTCGGTTGGCATCGTCCCGATCTTTGCAGAACTACATTGACCGAGGGGTGTGATCCGGTATGTTGATCTTGACATTGATGTGACTGTGAATAGTGGTTGAACGGTAGGTTACCAAAATATGTCCTATCAAAAGTATATTTAATATCTCTTAAGTCTCCGCTTCTGAATGTTGTTGGAAACTTGCACATTCAGATATGTTATTGTATCTCTATCGAAATCCATTTCACATGAGGCGTTCTCTCCGCATTGAATAATTAAATATTAAGTATGTTGGCTAATGTATTTGGTAAAAACATCGATAGATTATTATAAGATAATCGAGCGAATCTTATGTTCGTCGCTTATTTTTTTTAATTAATAAATAAAACAGAAGGAAAGCATATTTGATAAGCCTTTTACAAGCTTATTACTTTTCACCCTTCTTTGCTGTCATGAGAAGCAACCCCACATGAAGAAAGAGATCAAGAAAGACCACAGGGGTTAGTGGAAAGTTTGGTCCTTCTAAACTGTTATCTCATGATCGTAATTTTGTAGGAATGGAAAAAGAAAGTTGGGCATAGAGATTTTAATGTCAAAATTGATCATATCATGTTTGATCGATTTCATCAATAATAATTATTGTCGTCCATTTCTCGAACTCAATCGTCCTTTAAAAAACAAAAGATTTTGGTAACGTTATATAAGTAATTTGATATATTGTCTTACATATACATGTTCTTCATACAGGGTAAATTAAAAAAGAACATACAATCCATTTTCTTATCTTAGTTGAAATTATAGTATAAACACTAATCTCTATGTAAATGTGAAAGAGATTTTTGAGTCGCGAGCTGAGGAACAGACACATACAGCACCTCCTGAGAAGGGTGACGGAGTATTGCGGATGTATGCCATCAACATTACAAAAGCATTAGCAAAAAAGCATGGCATAAAACATTTTTCACTCACTCAAAAAAATTCTTTAATTATTTTTTCCATTATCTTCTCTCTCTTTTTTATTTTTATTTTTGACCAAAAGAAGAAAAATTTATAAATCAAAACTTAATACAACCTTTTGAATCAAAAAATCTAGATTAAGAGATAAATTCGTCTACCAATTACAAGTAGAACTTAGATAGAATTCCTATCAAAGTCGACAAGTCAATTTATCACAAGAGCTACTATGTTTTTAATTAAAGCAAAATTACTTCAAAACAATACTGACTTATTATTTAAGATACCAATAATAGTTTTAAAATTTGATTCTATTATCAATAGAATTACTCGTATGTCCACAGTCTATCCCCGCTTGAATGACTTGCGCCTCACACAAAATATCATCTTTTTCCTTGAGCCTCTCGAAACCATGTAAAACACATGAGTTATTAGAATTTCTAAAAATAAAATCACAAGTCAGTTAATTTTTTTGGATTTATTCTATCTTTCTTTTCTTTATTCCATCCATAAAGTTGTAGAGACGCCCATAAAAATAACAAGACTCAAATATTTATATACCAAATTGAAATATTTGAGAGATTATTTTTATTTAAAAACTATTTATTAGTCCTTGATTCACTTACCATGAGTCATTTTACAGAAGCAAATTTTTTCTCTCTCTCTCTTTAGGAAACATAGACTATAATAAAAGAGAGCGATGGGTATGGTTTAATTATTAATTTTTTATATATTTTTTTAATTTAATGCTATACTTTAGGCATTAGAGATGCCCCCTCTCAATGTAATTCTTTAACAATTTACTATCATATCGAGAGCTTTCAGTACTCAAATATAATATTAATTTTTTCTCACCCAAGTCAAGTCCAAACCAAAATGGATTGATTGTCCTACTTGAATATGATCATCACTATCCGAAGATACCACTACTACTGTATATTTAAATTAAATTAAAAAAAGCTAATTTTAGGATAATAGCAGTCTCAAGAGTATTGCTTCATATTCTTATTAAACTCAAAATACAAGGTTTCAGGGAACATGACATGTAAAGAGCCACAACCATATGATACTACAATATGATGGGAATAAGGATCCAGAATTTATTGTTGAACTGATTCCAACAGAAATGTGTACAAAACAAAGAAGGTAATCTTGCTTCCTATTATTGTAATCATGATCATGATGGTGTCTCCAGCTACTACAACAACCAAAAAGATAAACTCTCTTTTAAATCTCATCATTGTCATTGAAACAAAATAAATTTATAGAAATTATCTAGCAGAAATATTCAACTAAAATTATCTACCCAATCCAAACTTGACTTGTACGAGAAAAATATAAATTTAGAATGAGCATTGTAGGCTTAGTAGAGATTATTTCAACTAAAATCTTTCAAAGATGGTACAAGAAGATGTAAATTAGTTTAATCGATAAAGACTTTAAATCTCATCTTTATTATTTATTCTTAAATATATATATATATAATTTATCGAAAATCGATATAAAATATATTATAATATGCCCGTATCCATTAAGATACTAATCCCATCTTAACGTGTTAATTGATAATAGCTCGTTTTTTGTATTCGTTTTCTCTTTTTAATCAATTATCTTCTCTTTCTCTCTTATTTTTTTTTCCCTTCCTCTCTCTCTCTTCCTCTCTCTCTCTCTCTCTCTCTCTCTAACCCGCGGACTGCATCAGCCTATGGGCTGCTCGACTAATTGACCGCGGTCCGCTGAGCTACAAGTGAGCTTCTGGCCATCGGACTACCGGTGGTGGGCCTCTTCGGCTACGTTGCATTGGGTTATTAGGCCTTCTTCTAAAAGAGTCCAAATAATATGAATCAGCGTTTCCTCGACTGTTATAAGGGAGTGCATGGATCGGTCAAAGGTTATACATCTAGGAAATAATCTACTTTAGGATATATCCGCGAAATAAAAAAATATATATTCAAATATCAACAATCAAATACAAATCAAAAAGGTCAAGGGAAGATCCAAGTGGTGGTACCATAATTCTTACTCAAAAAATCAAATTATATTTTTATTTTTATTAATTTAATCTCCACTCGAGCATAATCAACCACCAAAACACACTTTTTTACACGAAATCCAAAGGATTTTGTATCATGTTTTCGCTTATCCTTAATAAATCTAATAAAAGATAAGCTTAGAAGTCATGTTTTTCATATCTCCCACGGAAACGTAGGTAGACAGACAAAGCATATTCATATTCATATTCATATCTTCTAATAGTTGAGCTTTTTGTTGGACAAGGACACAAGTATTAGAAATCTAAACGATACATATGATCGCTTGGGTTTCTACCCAAGTTGTAGACTAAAATCCCACCCGAACGACTAAAATATAGAGACTAAAATCCTACCCAAGTTGGTCAAGGATACCGTTAAGGCAGATTTTCGATACTCAAATATAATATTATTTATTCCTTGTGCAAGTCAAATATAATATTATATCAAGACGGATTGATCGTGAAATGATTGTCACCGTTAGATTACTGATCTTCGAGAAGTTTCTTGTTATCTTATTTTATGATATTTTTATTTATAATTTTGATTTTGATTTTGATTTTTTGGTTTGTTTGTCATTGTAGGTTGATTATCTTCCAATTATTCTTAACTATTTTATCAACTAGAGAGACTTTCTAATCCCATTATTTTTTTTTTGCTTTCCTCCAAATGGATTTAACGTAAATTTCATTCCCAAATAATATGAAGGCGAAGCCAAATGACAAGTACATACGCGTCGAGCGCCCTATAAATATGCTGCCCCATTTGCTTCTCGTTAGAACTTGCACTCCGACATGCTAAGCGCACGGGAAGCGTTGGTTCGCTGGCAAGAGGTGGCCGCCGGTCGGCCTGACATGGAGCTTGGTTACCCCGACACCGGCACGAACAACGGCTTCCCGTCGATTTACGTGTTGGTACAGGCTTTCTTTACTCTCCTCATCTTCCTGTTGGTCGTGTACCTCTGCAGGAACGACCCTTGGCTTGCTGCACCCTTCATCGCTGTGCTCTTCTACTGCCTTCGCCTCTTCGAGAGGAGGCCCGCGGAGTCCGTCCAGAGGCGGAGGAACCCCATGATCGCAGTCTGGTTCCTCTCCGCAATCATGAACGCCATGTTATCCTACAACTTCCCCGCCATCATGCCGCCGCATGTAGCGGTCCTCGCATGGTTCCTCTCCGTCACCGTTCCGCGCCGCGCACGTTGTCTCTTTCATGCTCTCTTCACCTACGGGAGCGACGATAGCTACGGAAGGCCCTCCGAGGTCCGACGCTCGACCAGGTTTTCTGTGAGGCTTGGGGTGCAAGCATGGCTGTCCATCATCCAGAACACAATCCACCTTGAGCACCCACTTCGCCATGGGGACCTTGACATCGATGAAGTGTTCACTGAGGAGATAGTGTAACTATGTAATGAGATTTCTCGCAGACATTGTTAACATTAGATATATATGGTGCTTTACTACGATCCAAATCTTTATGATATAGTGAGGATAACTAAAGGGTCTTATAATTGATTTTAAATTTTTAATTTCATCTCGATGAGATATATCGTTGTTCTGATATGCTTTCGATTGTTAATCTCTGGATTTTTTTTTTCTTTGATTTTGGAATTCTTCTTTCACTTGTGTTTTACATTTGTTCAGTCAATTGATACTTAATTGTCTGTTTGTCGCACGCAGCTGTGTTGTTTCAATAAAAAAATATTGTTCGATTAGTTTCTGGACGGTTTTCAATAGGATCACTCGAACTATTAGTTCAACCTATACTTTCTATCATCAACCTCTTTGTCCGAATGGATAGAGAGGTATTTGAAGATCGATTCTTCTATTTCTGGTTTTCTATGCTTACCTAATGATGCCGCATGAATTAATTGAAATCATGATATCAACAAAAGTTCTCGGGTTCTGATTTTTTATAGAAGAAATTATCATGTAATATGTACTACCAAACAATCATACATGCTTAATGTAATTATAATTTCTAATTAAAAAAATATTCACACATCCACTCGAAGCCTTTTTCAACGGCTCGACTTGAAAGCATCCTTTTCAACACGACCTTGAAAGCATCCTTTTCAACTGGCCATCTTCAAATAGTCAATGTGAACAAGTCTATGTGAAGTGCCCTTTTTGTACAAAGCCTTGCAATCCCCTCCAACAACACTAAGCGATTGACTTCTTCTTTATGTTAAATGATTTAATTGATGAACTCTTGTGTTAAATAAAAAGTACAAACAAATTAACTTGATTTGGTCTCGATAAACAGTTTTTCCACTCATCTGACTACAAACAAACACTTTTTTAACCCGAGTTTAATATTTTAATTGAAGATCAATAAATGACACCTAAAATGCCACAACCATATGATACCGCATTATTCCCATACAAGTCCGCTGAAGAAAATTCATGTCCACCCAACCATTCATGAAGAGTTGATTTCATAGAACGCAATCCACACAACATCCGACGAGCACAGGGCATTCGCACGAATGGACGGGGGGTGGGTGGCTTTGATTGCCATCTTCGCATCGTTTTCATTTTTAGGCCTTCTTGGGGTTGTTTAATTTTTTTGATCCCGATTGAATCATCTTCAAGTCGTTTTCATTTTTTCGATCGAATCATCTTCACATCGTTTTCATTTTCTTGGATGATCACAATAAACAACGCTTAGCACCTCACATTCGATCGAATCATCTCGGATGGCACAGCATTGACCGTCACTTTGACACTTTCTCGCGCAGTCAAAATTGACCCAGTCGAAATGAAATATTTGAAAGATTATTTTTATTAAAAAACTATATATTATTCCTCCCATGAGTCATTTTTCAGCTAACAATGTTTTCGTTTTTCTCGCTATTTTCGGAAACCATGAGCTATATAAAAGATTGATGGAGATGATTTAATTGTTAACCTTTTAGACCTCATTTTTTTTATATATAATTTGGAGTTACTACTAATATAGGCATTAGAGAGACCATATTATTTACTATTGTATCAAAAGGTTTCAATATTTAAAAAATAATATTAATTTTTTCTCATGCGAGTCAGGTCTAGACCAAGTTAGATTGATCGTCCCACTTGAAAATGATCACCACTACTTTACATTAAGTTAAATAGGAAGGAAGCTAATTTTCGAACAACTAATTCTAACATAAATGTGTATAAAACAAAGAAGAAGGTAATCTTACTTCCAAATAGTAATCATGATGGTTTCTCCAACTACAGAAACAACTAAAAAAACATATACTCTCCTTTAAGTCTCATCATTGCCGTCGAAATAAAATAAATTTATAGAAATTATCTAGCAGAAATATTCGTCCAAAAGATCTTCGTTTGTACCCAATCTAAACTCAGACCATATATCAAACGGTTCTATAAGAGCATAGAAATTAGAAAGATCATATAATTGATTTAAATATGATCTTCATTAATTTGTCGTATGTTACTCTTGACACCATGGTTCATGTTTGAAAGGTTTCTTGTTAGATTAATGATCTTTGAAAAGTTACTTATTATTTTATTTTATAATATTTTTATTTATAATTTTGATTTTTTTTTTTTTTTGTTTGTCATTGTAGGTTGATTATCTTCCAATTATTGTTGACTATTTTATCAACTAGAGAGACTTTCTAATCCCATTATTATTATTATTGTTGTTGTTGTTGTTGTTGTTGTTATTCCTCCTCCAAATGGTTTTAACGTAAATTTCATTCCCAAAAGCGCAGTATAAAATATGCTAATCCCGTTCCATTTGCTTCTTGGCCTCCGACATGCGAAACGCGCGGGAAGCGTTGGTTCGCTGGCAAGAGGCGGCCACCGGTTGGCCTGACATGGAGCTTGGTTACCCCGACACCGGCACGAACAACGGCTTCCCGTCGATTTACGGGTTGGTACCGGCTTTCTTTACTCTCCTCATCTTCCCGTTGGCCGTGAACCTCTGCAGGAACGACCCTTGGCTTGCTGCATCCTTCATCGCCGTGCTCTTCTACTGCCGTCGCCTCTTCGAGGGGAGGCCTACGGAGTTCGTCCAAAGGTGGAGGGAACCCAAGCGCCGTGCTCTTCTACTGCCTTCGCCTCTTCGAGGGGAGGCCTACAGAGTTCGTCCAAAGGTGGAGGGAACCCAAGATCGCACTCTGGTTACTCTCCACAATCATGATCGCTATGTTATCCTACAGCTTCCCCGCCATCATGCCGCCGTATGTAGCGGTCCTCGCATGGTTCCTCTCCGTCACCGTTCCGCGCCGCGCACGTTGTCTCTTTCATGCTCTCTTCACCTACGGGAGCGACGATAGCTACGGAAGGCCCTCCGAGGTGCGACGCTGGACCAGGTTTTCTGTGAGGCTTGGGGTGCAAGCATGGCTATCCATCACCCAGAACACAATCCACCTTGAGCACCCACTTCGCCATGGCTACCTTGACATCGATGAAGTGTTCAGTGAGGAGACAGTGTAACCACGTAACGCAGGCATTGTTAACATTAGATATATATGGTGCTTTACCAGTAAGGATTGTGAGAGATTTAAGTGAGAGGTGTTCAAGGGGAGTCTTTCAAATGGAGACTCCATGTGAAGTGGCCTTTTGTTACAAAAGCGATTGACTTCTTTTTTATGCTAAATGATTGAATCGATGAACTCGTGTTAAATAAAAGTACAAACAAATTAACTTGATTTGGTCTCAAGAAACAGTTTCTCCACTCATCTGACTACAAACAAACACTTTTTTAACCCAAGTTTAATATTTTAATTGAAGATCAATAAATGACACCTAAAATGCCACAACTATATGATACCGCATTATTCCCATACAAGTCCGCTGAAGAAAATTCATGTCCACCCAACTATTCATGAAGAGTTGATTTCATAGAACGCAACCCACAGACCATCCGACGAGCACAGGGCATTCTGTCAGCACACTGCTTCAAATTTTCAGACATGTAATATGATGAGGTTGTCAATAACTACGATCGACCGGAGAACTTCTAGTGAAACAGCTGGTGGTAATCATGTCATGCGTCTCAAAAATGAAGAAGAGAGATCGTGCATAAAAACAAGATGATCTTGCTTCTTATTGCTGCTTCTGCATTCAGTTTCAGATACAGCAGCATTGCACGCTGCACGCCCCCCTGACAGTCCGTCGTCCTCTAGAACTAGCACCACCACCACCGGCAGTAACTATTAACTTCCCAAACGAAAAAATGGTAATCATGGTGGTCTCTCCAACTTACTAGAAACTCGTTTCTAGGACATCTACAGAACAAACATGAAGGTGGATAAACATAGTTTTGGGCCGTCAAGACTACAAAAAGTAGTCGGGAGTTTTGCGAGTTGTATCAGGTTCAATTTGTCGTGGTGCTGGATCAAACTGAAGGAAGTTCTGATCCATGTTCTCCCCAATCTCTAATATAGCTGCCATATTACCACACCGGTAACAGTAGTTTGGGGCGCTAAATACTGTGACAACGTTTCTTTCCTGCAGCCATGACAAAAATATACAAAATCTATGAATCAAGTTGCGACTTCTAAATATTCAATCAATAGTACTATGCTCTATGGCAGAGAATCTTTGCAAATGTGCTGAACATCTTCCTATAATTGAAAAATGCATGAGCTATGATGCACAAATCCAAGATTACACTTGAATCTTTTCCTTTAGGAAAATGCAACAAATTAATTGTATAGGCAAAGGCAAAGTTACAACAAAACATGCTACAGTATTATCATACATGGACACATTCAGTCTGGCTAGCCTTAGTATTGTAGTTTGATAAGCATCAGGAAGACACTAAACGAAATGATCAAGGAGAAGATATCCAAAGTTACCACACATGCCTCATAATTATCATACATGGAAAACATACAGCCCTGAAATCCGGCTATCCTAGCTTTAAAGCTTGAACAAGATGCTAAACAAGAAGGAGTAGATATCACAAGATAGAAATTTGAAGTATCATATGAAAGTTGGAGAATAACTATGCTTTTGAGTTTAATCTTATTTTTCCAGCATTCCTTATATGACCATTTCTGTTTCGTGCTTCTATGACTTATTTACCAAACTGCTCATTTGTCTATCACATGTTAATCCTGCAGTTGGTGTGATAACATCAATCTTTAAGAAATGCACTTTATGGTAACCATTAGGTATCAGAAATCTACAAATTGACCAGATATTTAACTGACATTTCAACCCACCTGGCACCAATTAAAACCCTCCATAACAAGTTGATGGGCTCTCGCAATAAGAGTCAGACCATTATTATGATTAAATTGCTGCGCAATGTCTTGTCCAAATGTGTATCCTGCTCCCCTCGGCGATATACCCCATCCACATCGATCATCAGGATCGGACCAGAGCAAATCACACATAGGACCTTCATGTGGAACCTATATAAGAATAAACATTTAAGTTATTGTATATGGAAAGGTAAGACTGCATACATTGATCCTCAGACCTTGCATTGGCGGAGCCTTGTGCACTGGGTACGTTTTTATTTTTAATATGGAAACCATGTAAAGCATCTTATATGTCAGAAACACAAATAACATAACAAATACTTAGGAGAAGAATATAAGGAATAACTTTTAAAAAATTCCCAAATCACAATTGCATAATAAACGAAGAAAAAATTAAGTTGTTGAGATATTTCTGATGGACATAATTTATTATGATCACCCTGCAACTCACAGCTAAGTGTACAAGCTATTGCTTCAGAACATCTTGTTGATGTCTGAGCTAATCTCACAATGATATCATCCTTCAACTTTTACTAACATAATTATTATGTGTTCTAGAATTAACCCACATGCACGAAATCGATATTATGATGAAGACAAACCACTACTGAATCAAGTACCAGCTGGATCATGAGAAATTGGATCTCATGTTGCTTAATTCCAAATCATTTAGATGGATTAGTCATGAGAGAACAAACTTGATAGAGCATGGTCAGGATTTTATCAGAAGGTACTGGGTTTCGATGTATTCCCATCTCATTGATCCAGATCAGCACTGGCAGAAAGTGTATGTAGAGTAATCCTGCATTCTGCCTCGCTTTTTGGATCAGTTTGAATATTTATTTCTATAATATCTAGAGTATCTAGATTCCAGCCAGTTGGGTTAGTTATCCATTTCCAGCATGTGAAAAGCAAACAACCTATTAAAAATATATCAATTACTTGAACAGAGTTCCAATTTGGATTTGTGTGAACTGTGAAGAATATATAATAACTTTAAATATCATATGGACCAACCAGAAAAGTTGTTCAAAAGGAAGTGACTACTGACTGGATTAAGAAATTGAGAGAAAAGTTTAAGAGCAAAAAATTAAACCAAGGACCAGTATATCAAAATTTTAATAAAAGCAGAAAATATTTGCTATTTATGGGCCTGGATAATGAACATAGTATAATGCCATCCAGTTAATTTAGTTCTAACTTACAAATGAAAGTCAGAAATGTTACAGTTCCATTCACCAAATAGAACTACAATCAGAACATCCGACATTAACGAAAAGATTGTCACAACAAGATACAACCTCTAACTCTTGAGACCTCTTATTGTTGTATCATAAAAGGAGAGCCTGCTAAGTTCTAGCAAAAAATTATTTTGATGATGAATACAAAGTTTCAGGGTCAGCACAAAGTAATCAAAGGCCTAAGATGATAAAGATGATAGATCTTCTAAAGCCTAGGAAATGTGTGACACACACCTCAATAAAAATGAGACATGCATACTAAGACAGACTATGAATTTAATGAAAAGATAGCACAGAAACTTAAAGAAACACAGCCAGCTGTGCCTCAAAAATAAACGGCAGACTATCATGGCTGTCTTCAGGCTCTGGTAAGGCGCATGAGGTGCATGCCTCAAGCATGCTTAATTGAATACCACAGGGCTCTCTTGCCTCACCTCGCCTTGAACATAGGCACACCTCAAATGCACTTTTCATGAGACTGGATGAGTTTTTGTTCCATAAGTGTTCCTCCATTAGAACTTGTATTACATGTTCAACTCATGTAAACAACAATTCTATTTGGATGGGAGTAAGACTATATTATGTCTCCAAAAACTTGAAATGGCAGTACATATGGAATGCACTAATCATCTTCTGGCAGGGTAAGATTGAACATTGATCCTCTTTAGACGTTACATTGGAGGAACCTCATGTACGGGGCTGCCCTTGTGCAGTGTAGTAATCTATCCTTCTAGTGATGGTCTAAATAGTTGACATAATCTGAGGCATTGATTGCTACACAACATAGATGTATAGACAAAGCAATAATATAAATTAATACATACCTCCTGTATACGATTTAGATCACGGATATTATCTAGTGTATCCAGCGATGGAGACAGGCCACCGTGCAAACAGAATATCTATGACAGGAAAAAAGTCTGCTTATAAGAAATTGAAAATGGCTAAATTAGTAATTCAAAATTCGAGGAAACAAGAGTAGGAAACTAGACCTGGCTCTCGATAAGAGCTGTAAGAGGCAGATAATCAAACAGATCAGTAAAATGCTTCCACACATTTGCATTTCCATACTTTCTCAAGCATTCATCATAAAAGCCATACCTGAAACCAAATCCCATGACAGATGAACTCGTAATAGGTGTTAATAAATCTCAAATATCAAGAAATTTATCCAACTACTGACAATTGGATGTCAAACTAAAGTCATTTTTTGTATAGTAAAAGGATCCAAGAGCCTAAAAACACTTTGAATGGCACATCCAGCATGCACTGGATCGGCCAGCACAGAATTCACTGGATTCCAATATATTTTCTTTTAGTTAATTAAACTAGGTATTGATTGATAGACTCATGTACTTCGACCTAGGCCGATACTTATAGTTCTCTATTTAGTGTTTCACGATGCTTACTAGTGGCAAATACCAGTTGCTGTATAAGAATGGACAAACCCTATTATCAAGCAGTAGCTGGTTGTGGTAAGTATGAACTATTGTCATTAGATGTCCAAATCGGTGCATATTGATTAGTCTTGGTATGGGGTCTCAGAGTGTGCCAAGGGGATGCTGACACACACTTGAAAATGTGATTGACATACTGATCATCAGGGAATCATGTCATACATTTGATAGGTACTCGTTAGTCTGCCTAGAAACATGTAAGATATTGGTATATTGAATGGCAACGATTGCTGGTAAGAAGGTCTATTGACTACAACACCAGGATTATCCAGTACTCAATTACCCATTGCCCATATAACAAAAATAAATCTTAAATAATAATTTTTAATTGGCAATGAATCATAAACAAGATCATGCTAGACAAAAAATATCACAATATCAACTACAAATTCAGTCTTCTATTATGAAAGAAAACCAAACGCCACCAATTTCATCATATGAACTAAATGCTGTAAAGCATAATGACCATAATTGAACGTGAAAAGAAAAATAGTCACTTACACTTGAGTTATTTGCCGGCTCTCATGATTTCCTCTAAGGATTGTAATTCTATCTCTGTAACGAACTTTCAAGGCTACTAAAAGTGTGACTGTCTCAACAGAGTAATAGCCACGATCTGCACGAAACATAGTAGTTAAAAGAAAGAAAAGACCTTTGGAGTATCTAAAGACAGGCACAAAAAAGGAAAAAAAATACAGCAAGTCCAAACCCAATAATGTAATTTGGATTTTGGACAACAGTACACAAATGAAAATCAAAATCTCCTAAAAATTACTGAATTTATCAACAAAAACAAAGATTGAATATCTAGCTAAGTAGCAGTATGTCACACTGTGTTGAGAACATATAAAGGAACAGGAAAGCAAAAGCTCGGGAAGAGAAACGTCATAATCCTTGCTGCAGCAAAACACAACCAAGGCAAGCTGTAGGTGGAGGGAAATAACTCGTGTAAATGGACATATAGAATACAAACGATCATACCTAAAATTCCACTTATTCCCGTATAAGATAGAACTTAATCTTATATGACTTGCACATACTGAAGTGAACCTTCTTTCAAAATTATTCATGGCAAAGAAATTAATCTAGTACAATGGTGAGGATGCTAGTCTACTACGTTATGTTTTTCAAGCAGAACACCATAATGTTTGGACTTTGGAAGGAGCTTTATAGAATAAACAAAAGAATTCAAATGCATTTATTCATTACAATTGTTGGGAGTTACTTACCTGTTACATCAATTTTTTGACAAATTTGAATATTTGGACTTGAGCACTCTTTTCAAACTTTTGAATTTTGCCATACACTTCATGATCATGGTATTATTTTATCAGGATGCTTGTGGTTATTATGGTTATTTGTTATGCCTACAAAACAAAGATGTCAATAGAGCACGAACCAGCTTGATTTGGGTAAAATAAGGTAGATCAAGTATCTTATAGGAGATTGAACATCAATATAACCCAAAGCTTATGAAGATTTAAGTTATATCATGGATGAACAACATAACAAATCTTGCTTGCAAAGCAGCATGCTAGAAACTAATTTTTCATACATTGAACAGGCAGAAGTCATATCTTCCCCCTCAGTAAAATAAGGTGGACCAAGTGTCTCACAGGAGATTGAACATTAATAGAACCCAAAACTTATGACGATTTCAGTTTATCATGGGGTTGCATGTCCACAAAACAACCAGAATCAGGAGAACTATCTCACATAGCTGTTTGGGATTTTTTATTTTCAATTAATGCTTCTTTCATCAATTGTTAACATCTTCCATGTCATACTTTCCAAATTCTACCATTCAGGGTGTTCTTAGACCTACTCATTCCTCTTTCTTGACCTTCATGTTACTCAAGCTCCTTGTCGGATGAGAAGCTCCTTATATCTTCTTTGCACATGGGACTGCAAATGAACTATAACCAGAACAAATATTGCTCACAAAGTAGCATGCTAGAAGCTAATTGCTTCCAACTAAGCTTAAACAAATTCAAGAGCAAGAAAATTTGTTCTCAAACCCCACAAGCTAATTCAAGCAGTTAAGTTCAAACCAGCTTAAATTCATTTCAATTAATCCAACTGAAATCCAAAAACCTCAGAGCTTGTATCCAAAAGTTGTAAAACGCCACTAGTATCATGTAACACAAGCAAGTAGTAAGGTCAACCATTCTTGCTCGCCCTTTAGTTCCTAATTTACATATCCACCAAAGCACATTCATATTTTGAGCTTTGTCTTCCTTTCTTAAGTTCTTTATGTAAATCACACAACACTGTGAGCCTATTCTTAAAACCATTGTGAAATATGATGATGATGCAATTCCAATAACATTCAAGGAGAAGCCACCTACCCATTATTTTTATGAAAAATATTTTATCTCTCTTAAATGCAAATCTAAAAAGACTCTGTTAGCACATACTTTAACTGTTGAATTTCACAAGATTTTTGAGTAGTTTTTGTCCCAAATATACTGACTATTTTTATACCAATGAAATCAAGCATCAGAAAGGAAACTTCATCCGAAGCTACAGTTTACTGTAATCCATACTATACTTTCACCCCCATATGACAAAAAAAAACTTGCTCAGTAGTAAAACAACATGTGCGCTATATACTTTCAGTTGTCAGCCACTGCCATCAAGTGATATGCCTTTCATCCAAGTATAATTTTCAGAATTAAGACTGTATAACTTGCAAAAAGCCAACTAGGATGTGTTGTGACATGTGAAGAGTTGCTAAGTCCAAGTGCCTGGCATAGCAAGTAAAGGACTTTTCCGGTGTGACTGTCGGAAATACATATTGTCAACGAACGATGTCATTCATTATGATGCCAAGTATATACTCTTTTACGGAAAGCTTTCCGAATTATATTTGGGTGCTCGAATAATTATCCGTCAATAAATATAGAAAGGTTGTCACCCAGCCAGCTAAAACTTGTACCACATAATTTCAACTCTCATGGGCAGAACACGAATATAAATCTCTTCCGTACGCGAAAATGATCTACTTGTGAGCACCATAAAACTGCAAGGGGAGAACAGTTGTGAATTTAAGGCACAAAAGGAATCATCAACCAACCAGGAAGCGAAATCAAATCAGACAAACAACGGGATAACAAGCCACCAAAGTAACACAAACGAAGCGAAAGATCCCTTCTTTAGAATGCCATGCCCTAGAGACTGACCGACATAGTCCCCCATAAAGAGGTAATTGGTATCGGGCGCCTCGCCGCCGATCTTGAAGAGCTCGACGAGATCGTAGAACTGCCCATGGATGTCGCCACAGACCGTGACGGGACACCTCACCGGCTGCACGTTCCACTCCTCGACGAGGATCGCCCGCGCCTGGTCGCAGAGGGCCTTCACCTCCGCCTCCGACAAGAACTTGCATTCCCTGAGCTGCTCGATCTGGCGGTCCAGGTCCACGTACGACGGCATCTTCCACTCCGCCGACCTCCGGTCCGTCCGATCTGCGTGCGACGGGAGCCGATCTGGGCGACCGGAATTCGGGCGGAGAGTCGGCGACGGCGTACCTCCGGCACGCGAGGATCAGGCGGATCGAAGCTTCAAAACAAGGGTTAGGGTTAGGAAGAGGAGGAAACGAGGGAAAGGGGGAGAGGTAGGAGTCGATCCGGAGTCGCCTTTGCTTGCGTCATTCCTCGCAGACTCCGTTCCCTTCTTTTTATTCTATTATTTGTTTTTCTTTTTTTATTTACGCAGAGCAGAGCAAGTCTGTCTCGCCCGAGCCAGGGAAGACGATTCCAACCCCACGGTGATGCCAGGGAACTCAATGACATCAGCAAAACATTGTGGGGCCGACATCGTCTAATTGGCGTGAATTACGCGTTTCCTGTCGAGACGACACGGGTGATGAGAAATCATATGTTTTATATCACGCATTTATATCTCTCAGACGCGTTGAAGATTGTGGACGTAAAATTGGAGTGGGGGAAGTAAATTGGTGGGCCTATTCTGACCCGCGGAGAAGTATATGTACCTCTCCGACGCGTGGCATGTGACCATCGTTTTTAAGATTCGTGCTCGGGAAATCTTCCAGTCAACTAACAGTGCTGATGGTAAGTCTGTGTTCCTCTGTCCAACCAGCTCGAATCAGAAAAGGATGGGTATTATTTGGATTTTGGAACAAATATATCTAGAAAATTAGGTAGTCTGTCCTTAAATCATTAGTCTGGCATTGGAAACAAAATTCTGGCCATTTGGAAGCTATTTATGGTCAGTTAATCGCCTGAGAATTCATCCATGGATCATTGTTGGTGATGGCGGCAAAGGTACTGGAGTTGGAGCTACTCGCCATAGCATGGCTTTGGTGACGAGCTCGTAATGGGGATTCGAACGAGCGAGTAGCCGCGGGAGGGTGGCGAGGAAGTCGGCCATCGGCTGGTGGGTGTTACAGTCATTAACACCGGTGAAGCCAGACAGCAGCTTCGTCGTTGAAGCTGACCACCACCGACGGGTAGAAATCATCTAGGCTACATGAAGATGGATGTTAGTGGAATTCAGTGTGTTGGGGTTGAGAAATATGGAGAAATACTTGTTGCATAGGATGGAATGGGGATTGAGAATGCTTTGCTTCTCCTCTGGGGAGATTTGGCCTCAAGTAGTTCTTCTATCTTAGCCGCATCTATTAAGTCCTACAGGAGTCATTAGATCGATAGATAGGTAGATAGATGAATAGAGAGAGGAGAGAGATCTCCAGCTGCCATGGACATGGCTCTGAATGTATCTTCTGGTCTTCTTCAGGCGTCCGGTAACCCTTCCTACCGCCATCATCATCACTGCAAGGAAACCTCCCCATCTAAATCTTAGTGGCTTGGATACTGTGACGACTTCCTTAGACAAGCCTTGCTTACTTTACACACTTCCTGGCTTTGTTTACCATGCACGTAAACCTCGTCACGGAGTGAGATCAGAAGACTTCCCCATGCACGCATCGTTAAGATAAAGAAGACGACCTCATCGCCTTTCCTATTTTAATACAACACTTCCATTTTTACAAGCTTCAAAAAGGTCTCAAGTTACTCTTTTTTTCATTTTCATTTTTTTCTGTTTTTTTTACTTGGATTAATCAGAAATAGATCTTTGTTCCCCAAGTCCAATAGATGAGATTGAACTATTCAAAATTTTATCATATCATTGGAAATTTGCTTAGAAGACTTACAACAAAATGTAATCATCACATATCAGAGGAGAAATAGAAGAAGACTTCAAAAAAGATTTTTATAAAAAAAAAAATGAATATTATATGATTCTTTATAAATCTTGTTGTTGTTATAATATTATGCCATTCTATTACCAAAATCTCAAAAGATTTGGAATTAGTAATTGAAGTAATATTATAAAAAATAGGAATTTAATTAATGCATAATTTTTTAGTCCCCTCTCATCTGGAGATTGTTGAGGCCCACCATCTTTCATCATGGTATGCTAATATAAGTAATACTTTAACTAAGGTGAGAGAAGTGAGCAATAATAAGAAACTTAAATTAGGTTAAGCAAGGTGATACACAAACCTTTACTTGACAGAATGAAGATGGATCAAAGGATTTAGAATGGAGATATAAAAAAAAACATCAGAACAATGGGAAGGCAATTATATCACTTTAAAATGAGATGTCAAAAAATTCTTATGTATGAGACAGATATTGAAATAAAATAAAAATAATTAGATAATGAACTGAGTTTTAAATTCAAATATTAGCTCACAAAGGAATGACTTTAAGCTTTTGATCAATTATTTTGATATCAACATATCATATATAGTGACTTTGACTAATTAGCTTTTGTATAATATCAAATATAGTGACTTTAAGCTTTTAAGTTCAATATCTAATCTTTTCACTTCGGCCCAATTAATTCCTTCTACTTTAATCAATTTATCTTTTCTAATCGAAGTTAGTTCTACGTCACTTAAAATACAAATTAGATCGTTAACTTGATTTCATTGTCAAAATTTAAGATTCAACAGAAAAAAAATATTTACTTCATAATTAAGCTAATTCTCTTATATTTTTCTTTTAAGATTAATGTTTAATAATGATTAAGATGGATATGTGAAGAAAAAACAAAGAAATAAATTAAGAGGAACATAAGTTTAGCCATCATATCGATATTTCATTTCCTTACAAACTTGCATCGAATACAATGGGTCCACTTGCAAATCCTTATTGTGCCTAATGGAAGATTTTTCCCTCATGTAATGCATCAATTAGGATAAGAATAATGTAGGATTCGAATTCATCATATGATTGGAGGATCAATAAATTCCAAAAACATATATTATTAGACTAAGACGTAAAATATTTATAAACTTTAATTCAAAGAATTACAAAAGATCATATGGGCCCTATAAATGTTAGGGTGCTCTATCATGCTATGGAGCTACTAGTGATTATGATGCGATTCAATCTACCAAATGAGACGGTTAATTTTGTGATCCAATTCATGATATTATATTGACATTAATATCTGTGGTGAAAGATTAAGCATATATTAGATTTAGCCCACAATCGAAAGAATCAAATTTGATTTCTAACAATGATCAAACGAGAGGACTTCTGATTCTTTGTGATGGAGGTTGGTGGGGAAGAGGTAACTAAAGTATGTGCTTCCTATTAAGTGAGCCACAAACACTACTTGTTGATGATGATAACCATGCGGAAAGTGATGCTCGGTAGGACATCACCATGTTTTAGTCCTTATATTCCATGGTTGATTAAGATTAGGATATTAGGTGAATCAATAGCACCGATGATGATGGAGACATGCTTCGTGTTGACACGAATTGCGATGCTCATCCCATGAGTGCTAAATTGTGGATTAAAATGACATCAACCAAAAAGAAAATTTAAGCTTTTGGATTGAAAGAGAATGATCACTTTATATATGTAAATAATTTGATTAGCTTAATTTTTAAGTTTAATTTATACTTATTATTATTTGGTTTCTAATATAATATAATAACCATATGGACAAAAAAAAAAAACATATCTCATAATTTGATTAGCTTAATTTTTAAGTTTGATTTATACTTATTATTATTTAGTTTCTAACATAATATAATAATCATATGGACAAAAATTTGATTCTAGCGAGTCAAAATTAAATAACCAAGTTTAAGTTATGGTTTGACTGAACCGAAAGCAGTGCTACAAATAAGATTTAAAGAGTCATAATCTTGGCCTGTTTAATTATTATTATTATTATTATTATTATTATATCTAACAAAGAAAACTTAAAAACTTTTCTCCAAAAAAAAATTAACTTCTTTTAAAAATCCACTTTTCTTCTTCTTTAAATATATTAGAGTAATTTTTAATGATAGCAAAACAACAATCAAATTGCAGAAATTGACATTTTGAGTAGAGAAAAACCACTATACAGGACAAAAAAAAAAGAAAAAAAGAAATTTTCCTAAAGAATTATTCCAAAACAAAATCTTACTCCACATTATACTAAACGGAGTTAAAAACAAAAAACAAAATACAAATGTATCTCAAGTGATGCCAAATTGTCATATGAGCAAAGAAGGAGAGAGTCATCAAAGTCAAGAGAAATGAGATCCATGTGCGACCTTTTGGAAACAGAGGTAGACTTGCTGAGTAGACTCTGCTCCACTGTGGCGGCGAAGGCTGCCGCCGGAACCGCCGGCTTTACCGTCTCCGGTCTCCACCGGTCGACCTCATCACTCAATTCAGTCAACTTTACTTGGTATCACGTTCTTCACATCTATTGCTCTTTCCTCCTGCAGAGCTTCCACTAAAACAATTACTGTTCACAGTCAGATAAAGGAAGCTTTAACCAAATTAATAGAAGCCACTCTGTGGAGCACAGATCAACAGACAAGAAAGCTGCCACTTCTTTTTGCCCACAAGTATCACAAGTAACTCGTGCAGTCGATTTGCTCTCACAGTTTTATATTTGAGGACTCGACATGTGACAGCATAATTAAGACTGAGAAAACAAATCTATAGACTATTTCGTTTAAGTTGAGAGCATAACAATTAATGTCAATCATTATTCAGATTGATCTAAATATCACCAACTTCACCACAATCAACATGTCTATTCCAGTAGAAGACATACAAAAATTATCTATAGGTTTGACGTCATTTGATCCTCTCATGTTCATTCTCATTGAGCATGATCATAGAACACCTGAAAGAATTGACATGAGGAACTCTTCTTCTAACTCTCGTTGTAATATGGAGTAAGCAAACCAACGCACGGCATCAGTCAAAGTCCACCAGCCCCACCACCATTGATTTGGCCGCTTCCAGTCACCTCACCTGACCTCGCCACCCACAGCTGGCTTCATTATATATCTCCCTCCCTTGCAGCTTCGTCCTCAACCCATTAGCCAGCACAGCACGATGGCCGCCTCCCCCACCTTGCTCCTCTTCTCGTTGCTCCTGGTCTTGTCCTACAGCGCTGCGGCAGCTGTACCAGGAAGGAAGCTTGTCCTGGTGCAGCAGCCGCCTCTCGTCCTCAAGTACCATAATGGCCCCCTCCTCCGAGGCAACTACACGTTGAGCTTGCTGTTCTATGGCCGCTTCTCAGCCGCCCAGCGGTCCATCGTTGCCGACTTCGTCCGGTCCCTCTCCCCCTCCGGGGCCTCGCCACAGCCACCCTCCGCCGCCAGCTGGTGGCGCACCACCGCCCGTTATGGCGGCTCCGCCGTGCACTTCTCCCTCGGCCCGCAGCTCCTCGACGAGTCCTACTCCAAGGGAAAGCTCCTCTCCTCGCCCGACGTGGTCGCCTTGGCTAGTAGAGCGGCGGCGGCGAGCGGCCCCAGGGCCATCGCCGTCGTCGTCACCGCGGCGGACGTGGCGGTCGAGGGCTTCTGCTCGAGCCGGTGCGGGACGCACGGGCGGCTCGACGGATCTGCCGGGTTCGTCTGGGTGGGGGACTCGGCCAGCCAATGCCCGGGCCAGTGCGCCTGGCCCTTCCACCAGCCGCTCTACGGTCCGCAGACGCCGCCGCTGGTGTCCCCCAACGGCGACGTGGGGATGGAGGGCGTCGTCATCAACCTTGCGACGCTGCTGGCCGGTGCCGCCACGAACCCCGACGGCCATGGCTACTTCCAGGGGCCGGCGGACGCCCCGCTGGAGGCGGTGACGGCCTGCACGGGGGTGTTCGGCAGCGGAGCCTACCCGGGGTACCCGGGCAAGGTCCTGGTGGACCCCGCGACCGGGGCCAGCTACAACGCCTGGGGCTTGGCCGGGAGGAAGTACTTGTTGCCCGCGATGTGGGACCCGGCGACGTCCGAGTGCTCCACGTTGGTCTAAAAGCCAGAGATTGCGAGTACAGAAGCGGGTACGGGCGTTTAAGTTTATAGAAAGAGTTGCTTTTAACATGTGGCCCACCTGCTGTGACATATTAATATGAAGAATTGTTGTAGTAGGGAATAAGGTTGCTGCTCTCCTTTAATAAAAGGAGAAAGAATGGTGTCATTTATTGTGGTCTTTAAAGGTTCTCTGGCTGGAGGGAATGTTTACTATAGAAAGCTGTGTGTTGTCAACTTGTCACTAATTAGAAAGCAAATGCAAATGATATGCATCTTGAAACTTTTTCTTATTCACATCTTGAAGCAAATGAAAACTTTTTCTTTGATGACATAAATAGTGATAAAAGTGGTATGGGAACCCCTCAAAAAAAGTGAATCTCCTGTATGTGAAAATTATAATAGACACAATCTTCAATGAAAATTTTGATCTCAAAATATAGAAAGTTTATCCTCTCTTTCGTAAAGGTATGATAAATTTGATCTCAAATTTAAAAGATTAAAATTTTCTTTTAAAGAGGGGAGAAGGTAATATTTCTTTTTTAAAAATTTTATAAAAAATATTTATAAATATAAGGATTATTTAATAATTTTATATTAAAATTTTATGACTATGAACCTAAATATGAATCTTAAAAAATTGATATGATTTATCTTATATGGATATAGAGGAGTTTACTCAGATTATTGAAAAGAAAAAAAAGATTCTAAGGAATTGAATCATCCCACTTTAACGCGGAGGTATGTTATATATTTTTCCTCATATCCACTAGAATATTATGAACCAATAAGAATCTCAACCATACACATGAAATACTTGAAAACTTCAGTAACAGACATAACATGATACAACATTGATCAAACTCATGGCTATTAGTCATATATGATAGTGGTTTTCTAAACTATTAAAATCACTATTGTTGTTAATATACCCATCAAAAGTTTAGTAAATATTATCTTACACGAAAAGGTTAGCAAACATTGTTCAAGATATTAATTATTTTTATTCATTGAGTAGCCCACCACATGTGTTCCTTTATACGGTGAGAATGAAGAACGGATTTATATGAATCAAGTGAAAGAATTGTGGTGAAGGAAAAGAAGAACCATCACTACTACTAATCTTGAACACCTCCCTCCATAATGGTATAGGCAGTTAAATATGGTTCCTTATGTACACTTAAGAATTATGACAAGTGCATATACTTTTTGGAGTTTGGAGATGGCTTGTTCAATGACTTTCCTATATGCTCTTACATAGTGATAGAATACCCTCATTACTAGCGAGAACATGTGTGAGATAAAATAGAAGTTGAGGAGTCCTGTAGTCTTATCTATTGTGATGATGATGAGAGTGTGTCATTTATATGTTCAAGGATCACATGTATATATATAATAGCTAGTCTTGGTTGCCATAGTCATGAAAGCAACACCAATAGAGAGACAATGTAATTGTTTCTCTATTGTTTGTTTGATGCATGAGTTATATATGCTTTCTTGGATTCATGGAGAAGAAGGAGGATTTTTACTACAAGATGGAGAGGTGTAATATAATTTTAATTGCATAAAAATGTCGTGAGCACAATTATGAGAGAAAACAACCTTAGACTAAAAAGATGCATGTGATGGTAAGCACCAAATCCAAATACAATGAATATATTTAAATTCAAAGGTGTGGTTATATAGATTGATTTTTTTCATCTTGCATATCGAATTCGACCTTTTTATCTTTGAAGATAGTGATGCATCTTTTTTTTTTCTTGCACAAGTTAAATCGGATAAATTTATGCTATAATCTTATTTTCATATGTTTTACAATTTTTTTTATTTTTTAAAGTTATAAAGTGATATGAAAATATTTAAATAAAACTTTATATAAAATTAAAATAAGTTATGTAAAATCTCAATTCAAACCCTATATCTAAAACAAATGCGATGTGTAATAACATAATCTAGTTTGGAAAACACAAATTCCTAAACTTCATATTGGCATAATTATAGTGCATTGAATTCATCCTTTTTGTTTTTTATTTTTTTTGAACAAATTAAATCATGTAAAATTAAGTTATCACTTTTATAATTCTTTTTATTTTAAGAGTTATAAAGAGATAATAAAAAAGCTTCGAATAAAGACATTAAAATTGTCTTTTCCCTCTTTTGCTTCCGTTCTGGATAGATATTATGACATCAGCTTATTGGTGCACGTGCGAGGCGTGTCGGCAAGCTTATCCATGCTTTCGCACGCGCGCCGATCCATTCATTCCCTCACCTCCGACGTCATCCAAAGACCAACGGTTGACCATGTCTGCGGCACGAGCTCCTTGTGCTGTCGTTATCCTCCCTCCGACGACCCGACTCCCTCCATGTCGGCCACGCCCCGTGTCTTCCTTATCCCTCCCCATAACCCTCATGCTGTTCTCCGTCCCCAGACTCTCTTTTGCCTCTAAGCTGTTCCAAGTCTCTTTCACCAGCCTCCTAGCTGCCATCTTGTGCATGTATTTATATCATCAAAGCGAAGAACGATGCATTAATTGAGATCGATTGTCTACTATTTGCAGATGCTACACTTGAAGCTAATCTGATATATGTCTCCCTCCAAGTTGTTGGAGAACTACAGAAGTTTGATGGTGCGATGAGCAGCATTTCAAGAACTGCACTGTTTCTTTCCCTGTTTAACTTTACTTTCAGTATGAGAGAAGAGAGCTGAACTCTCATTGGTCAAGAGCCATCTCCAGGTCACGAAGTCCATTGAAGAAGACCTTATCATCAATTTGTGTTAATAATATGGTCTTGGCCGCATGCAAGTGGCCAATCAACTGTATCAATCTTTCGGATGTCATTTATGGGGTTAGGCGGATTTCAAGTGACAGGACACACAGTTCATTGGATATTCATCATGTCAACTCCATCAACACTGTTCAGAGTTTTACAGGCCATGAAAGCTTTGATGGTGCAGCACGCAAGACTTGGAAAAATAATTGAAATGTTTCATACAGACTCAATGGATATAATTTGAGCTTGAACATGACAATTTCATCTGAAGAGCTCAACAGAAGTGTAGTTACTATTAGTGTTTTGGTGTATCTGAATCTTCTCATTAGAATAGGCTAAATGGTAAGTAGCATAAGTCAAAGATATTGATCAGCTCAAAGTATATTGTCTGCATCAGATAGGCCTCACCACATGTTCTCAACACAAAGTATGCATTTTAATTGCACTATATCTACTCAGATTGATGACGAGCAGCATTTATCAGCAAAACTGACACACAGATGGCCTCCATATGTATAGATCCTCTATCATCTGAAAGAGGAAAACAATGACTGGGAATATATAATTCTTGTGAAAACCATGTTTGATCCATTGTGGATATGAACAAAGACCAAGGAGTAGTTGGTGTGTCATCTTCAGAAAAGATTCAAAATATAATAGATTTTTCAAACTGATTTGACACACAAAGTTAGACCATTCTTGATTGCAGAAGTTGATGGAGCATTCAGCTTTGCATGACTAATATTAGATGAGTGACAAGTTGATGACAGGAGAGGTTGGAAGATTAAGCAGATAAGTCTAAGAGAACAGGAAGAAGGTGACTCCAAATTGATGATGGCTGCCTGATGTGAGATCGACTATGTCATGATATTTCAACATCCAATGTGTGAGAAACAAAAGAAAGTTTTTGCACAAAACTTAGGTCTTTAACATCTTCCTGACAATTTTACTGAAATAAAAGCATATTAGTTAGCTACTTGATGAGATGCATCCTTCAATAAGGTGGCAACAGCTCTCATGAGTTCTTTTAACTACAAATTTTCCATAGCAGACCACTAAGTGCAATGTTTGAACATGGATGTTTAGGATTAAAGTTGAGATTAATGATGAGAATCAACAATCTAGATTAGATATCGATGAAGAGACAACCATTGGTATATTTTTTCTTATTTGGTGACACAAAATCTTAAGTTAATAGATATGTGAGGATTTTATCATTTACATTATGTCAAGTTATACATCAAAAAATTATTCATGATCTATAATCGCAAAAATGTTATCGAGCTATAAATACGGTTATATTATGCTTTCCTTCAACAAAAATTAGTATGATAAACTCAGATTAGTAAGACCTTTCCTTCCAATATTTTAAGCTTATATTTAGAGAACTATTGAAATATATTTTATCATGCTAATTAACATAGAATCCACTCATAAAAAGAAATTGGGGGTGAAGATTGAACCTAAATCGGTCCAATGCTATTAAAAACCCAATGCCATACATTTGAACTTGCATCCTACTATTTTGGGCCTATTTAATTATGATTTTTTGAATTAACCTTGTTTTGTTCAAAGTTTAGGCTCAATCATAAACAACTAATAATGCAAGCCAATATATCATCAATAACAATTTGTTTGTAAAAGTATTTTTCATGTTCTCAAGTTTTTTTATTATTTGGAGAGTTGCTCTTATATTCATAAAAGGAAGAAAGAGAGGAAATGTAATGCATAGTGATTTAATGCATAATTCATAAGATACAATATATAGTATGAAATTTATATTATGTAACTGAATTATACTATACGATGTATACTTTGTAATTAATACATAATCCAAGAAGAAAGGACTTCCAACAATTTCGCTATGATTCCAATTGGGTTCTTCTAGAACCTTCCCCGTTCTCCAGAAGCTACTATGATACACCCCAACTGCTCTATTTAAACCCGACCTCGCCTGTTCCGTCTCTTTGATTCCGTTTGCTGCACACGGCGACAATGGTCGCCCTCTTTGCCGCCAGGAGAACTGCTGCGTCCAAGCTCTTGGAGAAGCTTCCCATCTCCCCTAGTCGCCCTCCGTGGCAGCTGTCGCCATCGTCACCCGCTCCCCCAACACCAACGCCGCCCCCGGCCCGAGTTCGACGACAAGGACGACCGCGGCCTCGACTCCTTCCTAGGTAATCTTCACCTCTTTCCGTATTAGGATCGTCGTCTCTTCTTCCTTTTCGCTGTAGATAGGATCGAGATGCTAAACCGAGAATGACGATTTTGTTTGGCCGCTGAGGTGTTCGAGCTATTGTCTGAGCCACAAACGGGCTGTTGGACGCTTGGCTAGTGTGAATTCCCCAAGTTGGTTGGACCATGGGATGACGCACAAACCAACGGTCGGATCAATTGGGTCACACCACCAATTAAGTCGAGCACGCTAGAGTCACCTGCGTAGCGCTAATCCAATGTTGGGAAAGCGATCGCTTAAACTCACCCGATCAGTGTGGCCCTTAAGAGGCCGAATTAATATGGCCCATGTATTGGGTCGGACACCTATGCCCGCCCACATTGGTTCGAGTGCCTGAGAACGCTTGGTTTAGGTCAGACTTGGCATGCCCATGCTGGGTTTGACTTACATTGTGCCTACTTGCTCAAGACAGACTATATCTGACCCAAGCTTGATCTAGTCGGTGTCAAACCGCACCGACATTGACTAGATTAAATCGGATCATCTCAACATTTCTAGTCGACAATTGACTTTGGGGCTAACAATAGAATTTTAATGTTAATTATGAAATAAATAAATTATATATTATCAATCACAATCCATTTGGTAAATGCAATTATCATGGTAATATTTAAACAAACTAGATAGAAAACATGATTTAGTAACACACGCCATGAATTAAATTTCCACTAATTAATAATAAACATCAAATCCAAGTATTCAACTGGTTTAAAACATAACATCATAGGCATAATTCATTTTCTTAAATTTTATTATTTTCTCACAAACACAAAGGAAAACAAAAAAAATAATAAATTAATATTTCAATTTATCAAATAAACAAATCTATCTAAGTAAAGAAAATATCTAAGAAGGTAGGTCATAGGTGCGCAAAATAGGTACCCTTGGAACACAATAGTTGAGTTTAGGAATGCATATAGTAATTTTGAATGACAATTATTTGAGATGTTTTATGTGTTTATGTTTACTCAATTGCTTAAGTTTTTTTAAGAAAAAAGAAAACGTCCTAAAAGTTAAGTCCCTTTCTTTAGGTCGAATAAAGGTACTCATAACCATTAATGTTGAGATGACAATCGATATTCACGTCAATCTACCCCCTCTTAAGCCAAATAAATGCATATGTTAATTTTAATCAAGATAACCACAACAAGAAAATATTAATGTTGAATTTGAGAAAACATTTGGAGCACTTAAATACTTTACCAAGTTTGAGAAAGGGTAAAGTAAAATTCACAAATATCCTACCCTTTGCTTGTTGAAAGCTTTACATTTTGAAGTGACATTCAATAAAAATCTGATAAAGGAGTAAATGCAATGTTCATCTACATATAGTTGACAAGTCATACAATTGGGGTCTAGTTTTGTCCTCATCTCCTATTAGGTGTGTTGGATGCTTGATATTTTTGAGGGACACTTGATAGTAATCTAACAAACACTCGGATGTGCTGATTGTTTGAGTATATTTACCAAGACATGGTACATTAAGTCTTCTCATTAATGGTCGTACATTTGAGTTATATTCTTTTGTCCACATCAATAAAGTGGAGGACCATTAAAAAGATGAGAACAATCTTAGCCAACTCCTGACAAACAATCCATGCTCTACAAACAAATTATTCAACATTTTTATCTTTTTTTTTTGTTAAATAGACAATATTTATTGCATAATAAAATTTGCATTAGGTTTTCGTTGACGTTATAAACCTACATGATGGGTAAAATGTTATCAAGTTCATCAAATCATCATGAAAATTTTGGGTTAGATCTTTAATAGGCACGATGTGATAAGACCTCTGAACGACTGGCTCAACACTCAATTAATGGTTTAGAAACAAAGTATTAGATGCTTTGTTTTCTTCTTTTTTTTTTTCATTGGAATCACAGTGTCCATTGCATAGTACAGTAATGTGTATTATGATGCAAGAAGTTAAGTTATTACTGTCCAACATGTAGGATAAAGAAGCGTTGCCCATTTTCAAAAGCTGGCACAAAACTTCTCCTGTCGTATCATCATTTCTGTTCCGCAATCACTGATGCGAAAACACAGCGTCTGAAAACAGAGTGAGAGACCAACGGCCATCACTAAATTTGAAATTCAATAATTATCAGCACCAAAAGTCAACGGTGAGAAAAATAGAGATGCGATGGCCCTTTACCGCATGTGAGAAAAATAGAGACGTGGATCCGATGCTAAATCAACAATATCAATCATTTTTTATATCAGTGTGGTCATGTTAACTATAGTTGTAATATTGGATAGTTCAACCGCATGTCTTCACGGTTAAGTAAAAATTGATGATTTTATATAATCATCTTCTAGATTAGTTCTCTCCACCTCAATTCGATACTTACTCAACCTCACTCATCAGGTACATCCTTTGATTTATGTGAAAATACTATGCATTTATTCTCTTGAATCCTAGGAAACTTCATTGACTTTTGTTAGGTACACTTTCTATGTATTTCCTATAAGATCACCTACTAAATCTCTTATTTTCTTAACATCGGACTTATGATAAACTTAGATGTAAGATGTAATTTAGCTTTGAAATCATTAATCTCGATCAGATGGAAATGACATTTTTTAAGTGATTCTTTTTCATCTAAGCATACCTTAGTCTTTATATGCCAAATCAATATAAGCATTAAGGTTCTAGAAGACATAAAGGCAAAATCTTATAAAACAACTCATCAAGCAAGATTTTAAACATCTATTTTCAAGCCGTATAAAGAGTAAGTCAAGGATTCAATTATCTAATATCATGAATTTCAATAGGCATATCAAATTATCAACATCACATTAAAAAGATAAATCAAAAAGATATATGTGATTCATTTGTATCATTTCATTCATTCGGATGATTCTCCTCTTTGCTAACTACGATATTTCTTAAGACATTTACTGCAACTTTCTCCGGTGCGTCAATCGCTTCTTCCGGCGAACATCCGACGAACCTTCGGTGATGCTCCAACGGACTTCCGGCAAACTCTTAGACTTGCGATGATCCACTTGGTGAGTTCCCACGAGCTTTTTTGGCAAGCTCTTGGACTTCTCGAATTTGTTCTCGCAGAACCTCCGACGACCGTCCGGACTTTCGTCGAACTCTCAAACTCCCAACGTGATCATAGTCTTAACTCCGGCACAACTCCTACTGCATGTCTTGACTCTGCAACTCCGATATCCTTGGCACAATACCCGCTCTTCTTGGCCCGATGTCCGAGTCCACGGCTCGAAGCCTTCTGTCGATACGTCGACCGATCCACCGGCCCGACGTCCAATCTTCTTACATGTTCCTCCGGCACAACATGATTTTTCCTGCTTTAATTGTCTCATCCCGATCGATGGATCCTGCGTCACTCAAAATGTAGATTAAATCATAAACATATATCAAGTGGTTTCATCATCAAAACGAGATTCAACATGAAAGTCAACATATACCTGACACCACCCTTATACTGAACATGAGCTGGACTCCAAAGGTCCGAATGAATATAGTCAAGAGTACCTTTTGTTTTGTGAACTGCTAGAGAATTGAAGCTGACTCTTTTCTGCTTTCTAAAATGCGTGTTCACAAAAATCTAGTGGTCAAATACTCTGTTCGCAAAGAAGATCCCTTTTGCTCAATATGCTTAAATCTTTTTCACTCATATGACCCAAACGCATATGCCATAATTTAATGATATCAGAATCAGATAATGATGATGACGAGACTGCAACTGAGCCTGTGACAGTAGTTCCCTGCAAAATATACAAGCTACTAGACCTACAAGCTTTCATAACAATAAGAGCACTTCTAGAAGCTTTCATAACTCCACCTTCAGCTGCGTATTTACACCCAAGAGCCTCTAGGGTGCCTAAAGAGATGAGATTCTTTTTTAAATCATGAATATGTCTAACATTAGTGAGCGTCCTTACATACTATCATGCATTTTAATTCGGATTGTGCCTCTACCAACAACATCACACGAGGTATTATTGCCCATCAAAATAATTCCACCATTACAAGATTCATATGTAGAAAACATATCTCTATTATGACACATGTGATAAGAACAACTCGAATCTAAAATTCATTTATTTTTAGACCTCATCCTGTCATCAGTAGCAAAGAAAATATTTCCAACATTTTCATCAGCTGCTACACTAGCTTCAGCGGACTCAGTAGTTTTCTCAATAATTTTTTCTTTTTGCTTTAATTTATTTTTCAATTTAAAGCAATCAGCTTTAATGTGTCCCATTTTATGACAATATCTGCACTCTAAATTTCTATATCTTGATTTAGATCTAGATTTAGATCTACTACTGTCAAATTTTCTTTTATCCGTTCTACCCCTGACAATCAGACCTTCAGCCTGATTCCCTCTCCAGTGATATCCCTGTCTATCTGCTCCTTAGATTTTAGTGCAGATTTAATTTCCTGATATGAAATTATTATTTTTTTCATAAATCATAGTATCATGGAAATACTTAAAGGATTGGGGAAGAGAACACAAAAGTAATAGGGCCTTATCCTCGTCATCAATTTTTGCATCTATATTCTCCAAATCCATAACTAAGGAATCAAATTTATCAAGATGTGAGAGCATAGATATATCTTTAGTCATCCGAAGCGTATAAAAACTATGCTTCAAGAGACGATTCTCCACTATCCTCTTCATATATAAGGCTTTAAGTTTGTCCCACATGCTCTTAACCATAGTCTCCGTAGCTACCTCCCGTAAAACCTCATTAGAGAGATTTAGAATAATGCTTGATCGGGCCTTCTTATCCATACCCACAAGATCTTCCTTTGACGTACCATTTGGAATATTCTCAGCTCCCTATAGTACCAAATCAACTTCATCTTGAACCAGAATAGTCTCCATCTTGAGTTGTCACATGCCGAAATCGATCTTTGTTATTGTCATCGTTGCCAAAAGATCCCGAAACCAGGCTCTGATACCAGTTTGTTAGAGCTAGCCCTAGAAAATTTACCAAAGGGTAATTTGGCAACCCAAAAAAAGATAATAAAGCAGAAAAATAAAAGAAGACACGAACACCAGATTTACGTGGTTCGGTCAATTGACATGCATCTACGGACGAAGGAGGAGCAAATTACTACTATAAAAGAGGGACTATTACAAATGCATGTTCCTAGGCCATAAAACACGAAACTACTAAATAAGAAAAGCCTAAAGCAAACAATTATGTGTTCTTGTGGTGCATCTGACTTGAAAACCCATGCCCTTATTTATAGTTTAAACAGGAGATACCAAACTTGATTTTCCTGATGTGGGATTATGTGGGACTTGCTAAACTAACACCTTCGACACAAACCTAATCGATGCTGATGCCACTGCTACTGAAGAAGAAGAAAAAGAAGACATCAATGATCTTTATGGTAACTTACCTTTCATGCTCAAGTCTCGACCATCTAATGCCTTCTGGTTTTGGAGTGGCAACTCACAATCATCTTTTGCTGCTTATGGCAGGGAGATCGACATCATTCACGCTGTAATTGGCAGTCATGTCTAATATGATCATTGTAAATGGAGCTAACCATGGAAAGTCCGAGACTTCTGAGCGAAAATGCAGATCGAGATGAGAGGTTGGTTGCGACTAATGCTACATTCCCATTATATGGTGACAATATACAGAGGATATGAAATATTAACTAGCAGACTCATCAATACCCTGTGATGAGTCTCATTATAAGGCCAATATGAATAATCTAATATCCATATAATTGATTAACTAGCAAACTAATTCACGAAGCCTTTAGTCTATAACTATTTTTGTTGGATCGATCCAAGATCGATATTCTTGATAAGAGCTCGATCTTATAAAGACATGATAATTAAGATATTTTTTTAACTGCATTGCAAATGAGATTTTCTCAACTGCACAAGGAAATATTATAATCTTCTCTTTCACCATATATAAATAAATACCATATGATACTAATTAAATTTTTTTATCTTTTTAATTTCACTCTTTACATGAACGATGGGCTCAACATTCAATTAATGATTTAGAAACAAAGTAGTAGATGCTTTGTTTTCTTTTTTTTTTTTTCTCATTGGAATCACAGTGTTCATTGCATAGTACTGTACTGTGTTTTTTTATTGCAAGAAGTGACGTTGTTACTGTCCAACATGATAAAGAAGCGTTGCCCATTTTCAAAAGCTGGCACAAAACTTCTCCTGTCATATCATCATTTCTGTTCCGCAATCACTGATGCGAAAACACAGCGTCCGAAAACAGAGTGAGGGACCAACGGCCATCACTAAATTTGAGATTCAACAGTTATGAGCACCATAAGTCAACGGTGAGAAAAATAGAGACGTGGATGGCCCTTCACCGCATGTGAGAAAAATAGAGACGTGGATCCGATGCTAAATCAACAATATCAATCATTTTTTATATCAGTGTGGTCATGTTAACTATAATTGTAATATTGGATAGTTCAACCGCATGTCTTCACGGTTAAGTAAAAATTGATGATCTTATATAATCATCTTCTAGATTAGTTCTCTCCACCTCAATTCGATACTTACTCAACCTCACTCATCAGGTACATCCTTTAATTTATGTGAAAATACTATGCATTTATTCTCTTGAATCCTAGGAAACTTCATTGACTTTTGTTAGGTACACTTTCTATGTATTTCCTATAAGATCACCTACTAAATCTCTTATTTTCTTAACATCGGACTTGTGATAAACTTAGATGTAGGATGTAACTTAGCTTTGAATCCCCTGTCAAATAATCAAAATCTAAAATAATAATATTAAAATAACATCTTTTTTATGTATTGTGCACCCAAAAAATAAAATAAAAAATCATCGATAATGACTCTGTAGGACGTAAATTAGCTTAATAGTATATTTTCTTAAGTATACTGTACCAAAAAAATTATAAAAAAATCATCGATAATGGCTCACACACAAAACACGCAACATACATAAATTGAGATTTGGGCAAAGATCCACAAACGAGGTTACAAGAAAATAAGTATTATCTATTAAGGAAATTTAAATCAGTAATCCCTTAGAAAGAGAGTCATCCAAGCTAATGGACATCTCTTTAGTACTAGTTTTCACATTATAAAGTTGAAGAGCCAAATTATAATAGGAGGTTGGCACATGAAGCACTCGATGTAAACCATACTGAGATACCATACCGTCCTAAAACATCCATCAACGAGGGCGAAAGAAATAGATGTCACGGTAATCATCCAAGCTAGCGGATACATCGGTAGCTTTGTGCCAATGTTTTTGGTCTGGTGGAGAACTAATTTTGAGATCATACGGTGGAAAAGTCGTCTCCCAAAACGCACACATTGCACGTTTGTTACTGTTCCAGATAGCTTGATTGAAAGCCCCAAAATGGTTGCGTTGATTTATCTCACAGACACTATTCTGCACCGTTTAACTGAGAAGATCCCAGATTCAAGGGTGGAAGAGAGACAAAACAGATGCATACGGTGGACTCCAAACAGTAGTATTGACTGACGAGAGGAGAGAAAAGGAAACATCAATCAAATGAAAGATAAGAAATGTGACATCATGATAAAAATGACCATGAAGAAAAAAAAAATGCATGGATTATAAGAACTAAAAAGTCAACAGTAAATTTCATAGATTATACATGGTAATAAAAGTGTAATTAAGGATTGCAACTCCCATCTATAATTCTATGTGCTATAAATAGATGAGATTCTCATGATACACGATAGACGGAGAGTTGGTGAAGTATGAGAATCCATCTATATTTGTTTGTTACATTAATTTTCTTAGTATTCTTCCTCTCCATCTCTCCTTTCCATTTGTTATGTCAACAGCGGGACTTCTCGCCTGCAGTCCCCTTCTGCCGCCCGATTATTTCTCGCGCCATTAATTATGGGTACCAAAAGCATAGCGACGTTTTCATCGATCATGTGTCTCATGCACCACAAGTCGAAGACGAAGTCTTCTTTCGTTGGCTACATAAGACGATGGAAGCTTGAACGTTCAACCATCTCTCGCCTCTTTGCTTCTCTGCTCTTCGTCTCCCGTTCGTAAGCTCGATGGCGGTGGAGATGGCGCAGGAGATGGGAGTGGTGGGCGGGACGGCGGACCATGTGGTTCGGGTGGGGTCGGCTGATGTCGGGGTTCACTTGACGTGGCAGGATCTGTGGGTGACCGCATCCAACAGTAAGGATGCGTCGCACGTCATCCTTTCCGGCATAACCGGCTACGCCCAGCCCGGCGCCGTCTTGGCCATCATGGGCCCCTCCGGCTGCGGCAAGACGACCCTACTTAACGCTTTAGCAGGTGATCGCATGAGATGGTGTAAATTACAACTATTAATTTAGATCTTTATTGCATGAAAGTCGAGCAACTCATGCAAGGACTACGGCAGGGAGGCTCGGCGCAAGAACGAAGCAATCCGGCCACATTTTGGTGAATGGCCGACGACAGCGACTGTCTTTTGGGAACTCGGTAATAGTAGTTCTCATCACACAGCCCCTTCTTCTGCTCCATCTCACAGTAATCTCTTTCGATTTCGATTCAGGCCTACGTGACACAAGACGACATCCTGATGACCACGCTCACAGTAAGAGAAGCGGTGTACTACTCGGCGGAGCTGCAGCTCCCCAAGACCATGACCAGGTCGGAGAAGAGGGAGAGAGCAGAGACGACCATCAGGGACATGGGTCTGCAGGCAGCCATGGACGCCAGGATCGGAGGCAACTTCTCGTCCACAGGGATCAGCGGTGGGCAGAAGAGACGAGTGAGCATATGTATTCAGATCTTGACCCACCCCAAGCTCCTCTTCTTGGACGAACCCACGAGCGGCCTCGACAGCGCGGCGTCGTACCATGTCATGAGCCGCATCGTCAACCTTGCCAAGCATGACGGCCGGACCGTGCTCGCGTCAATTCATCAACCTGGCAGTGATGTCTTCGAGCTGTTCGACGATTTGTGCCTTTTGTCTGATGGCAAAACAGTATACTTTGGACCGACTTCGGGAACCAACGAGGTACGAGTGATACGGAGGGAGATCAAGAACACTAATAAATTTACTTCATCTATTAACTTAAGATATCTCTTTGCAGTTCTTTGCTCTGAATGGTTTTGCATGCCCGACCTTCATAAACCCATCCGACCACTTCCTTAGAACAATAAACAAGGACTTCGACGAGGTATTCGATGAGTTCTTCCTTTGCGTTGTGAAGCTTTCGGAACTTGTATTCCAAGTTTCAGGCTCGTTCATTTCGACTAAAAGCTTACGCTGAATAGGAACGGGAAGAAGGCTCCAGTGCCGGCTTGATGAATGCCACGAAGGCGATCGATGTGCTGACAACCGCATACAAGCAGTACAAGACATGCCAATACGTGGAGCGACGAGTAGCTGAGATCTGTAACATGGTGAGCTTGTCACGCTTATCACCAACACTTGATCATGATCTTGTCTCGCTGATACTAATAAATCACCATTGCTTTCGCAGGATAGGGATCTTGTAGAGAACAGAGCGCAAGTCAGTTTCTTCACCCAGGTGCTTGTCCTCACAAAGAGATCCTTGGTAAACATGCACAGGGATTTGGGTTACTACTGGCTTCGGCTTGCAGTATACCTCATATTGGGTATATGCATCGGTACTCTATTCCACGATATTGGACACAGTTATGGGTCAATTCAGGTGAGTTGATTCCCCACGTAGCTTTCTTTGACATGATCTTGATTTCTCCTTTTGCTAAGATGGCGGAAGAAAGTCTATTGTGCGTCACATACATGCATCCATTAATGAAACTCATTTTGATGAATTGCAAGTCACATACATGCATCTATTAATGAAATGGTTCCAGGCCAGAGGTTCCGTGCTCATGTTTGTTGGAGGCTTTCTCACTTTCATGGCGATCGGAGGATTTCCTTCCTTTGTGGAAGATATGAAGGTAAAACACTTCAAGATTTATCGTACATGCACGAAGCTAATTGCTAACTCTTTCTTCTCCAACAACAAGATCTTTGGAGCGGAAAGACTAAATGGACACTACGGCGTCGCTGCGTTCATGATCAGCAACACGCTATCCTCGGCGCCATTTCTGGCTCTCGTCTCGTTGATTCCGGCGGCCTCCGGTTACTTCCTGATCGGCCTCCAGAGAGGGTTTGATCACTTCCTCTTCTTCTGCCTGGTGCTCTTCGCGTCCATGATGGTGGTGGAAGGACTGATGATGATCGTAGCAAGCGTCGTGCCCAACTATCTCATGGGCATCATCTCCGGTGCCGGAATCCAAGGATTGATGATGCTATCAGGTGGCTTCTTCCGGTTGCCCGGCGACCTGCCGAAGCCAGTGTGGAAGTACCCAATGTACTATATTTCCTTCCACAAGTATGCCAACCAAGGGTACTACAAGAACGAGTTCGCAGGGCTGACCTTCCCCAGCAACCAAGCAGGTGGAGCAGCCACCATCACCGGGGAGGAGGTTGTGAAGGATTACTGGCAGATGGAGGTGGGATATTCCAAGTGGGTCGATCTTGCCATACTGTTTGCCATGGTGATTATTTACAGGCTCTTGTTCTTGGTGGTCGTGAAGATGACCGAGAAGGTGAAGCCACTGCTGGTGGAGTTGCTGAATGCGCCACCCAAGAGGACCATGCAGGTCGTGGGACAGCCTCTTGAAGATTAAGCAGAGCCAAAGCAACGATGATATCAGCTCTATCCATTATCACTGATGTTTATGGCACTGCAGGGTTTGTGTTTGTGTACTCTTTAGCACTGTATGGTTTTTGTACGTTTGATGGATAAGTATCGATGTTTATGGATTGTGTACGCTTATGTGTTTACGCTAAAATTTTATATTAGCTCATATAATTAATTTTTTTTTAATTATATTAGGATCTTTATATTTATGAAAATAAAATATTAATATTTTTATACAAGATTAAAAAGATAATTTCATAGAGTTAAAAATCAAAATAAAGATTTTGTTGGAATAACAGAGTTAAATAGATATAAGAATCTCAATATAATTCTTGAAAGTACAATAATCAAAATATTAAAGATAATTAATTATAGGAATAATATATAATTAACATAATTTTAAGATAAAACTATGACATAGATGATAAATTCTCAACTTTTTTGAAAAGATATTTTAGTGGTTATTACATTATTACATAAGTGATAAGCTTAAGACTGTTTAATATAATAAAAAAATTCTAATTAATTTTATAAACGAAGACCTCAACGTGACAATGCAACCATTTACATTGAACATGACCCACAATAGGCTTATTGAAGACCCTCTTTGGCAACACATTTTGATGATTAAAATGCCTTTTATGTCCGTTCACTTCCACTGTAGACGCGTAGACGTCTGATGGTTACTCTATAGTCTCATTGAGATTAATATATACATATACTATTTATAATTGAGATATCTCTTTCTGGCCAGCTGTGTACATTCATGCTTTATAGTGTCATGCTTGCTTTCCTAAAAGACCAAAGAGATCATATATATATATATATATATCGTATATGTGTATATAGGTATATTGGTGGGCTCATATGTACCTCTAATTACGAGGTAGGTAGGCGAGACAGGTCGGTTTCGGCCGTGCGGGGAAAGGTCATTTAATACCCAAACTTTTCTCCTTGCTAACGTGGGGCCACAATCGTGTGGGTCCCACTTGCGTTAATGAAATGCGAGACGGTCGGTCCCGACTGTCACGCGACCAAGACGGGGCGGGGCCCATGACTCGTGAGATTAGGATTTTGATAAAAAGATCGGGGCCCTCCTCCAACTTGCGTGACCCAATTCTGCACCCGCAAGTTGGAAACCGGAGAGACCGCCTCGAGGAGAGACACGAGTCAGAGGAGGCTGGTCTCGACTGTGACGCGACTCGGGTGGGGCCAAGAATCGGGTGAGTCTAGGAATTTTGTTAAAAGATGGGTCGTTCACTCCCCAACGCCCCCCCCTCCCACCCCGCGCCAGCGTCACCTAATTGTCGCACCCGCCGCACGAAACCGGCAAGGCCAGGCCGTCACAGGATGCGTCCTTATGGGGTGACGAGCCCCGCTCGGTTGACTTCCCCGACGCGAAACCGACGACCTCTGTTGCTTCGCCTCCCTCTCCGCCTCTCGCCGACGGCAGGCGATTGGAGCGTCGTCGTCCTTCGCTTGTCCTCCGCCGCCCGATCACACCTAGATTCGCCTCCCGATGGCTCCCTACCGTCGGATCCTCTCCGGGGACGACCACCCGGCGCCTCCTCCGCTTTCTCGCGACGGACACTCGGGGCTCCCCTTCACCCACATCATACTGATCGCGGCTGCCGTCTTCGCCGGCGTCCTTCTCTTCTTCACCTACTACGCTGTCCTCCGCCGACGGCGCCGCCCCTTCGGCGCCGCTACAGCGGGTGTGGGGCCGGAATACGACGATGCTGCGTCGCTTGACGACGGGGAGCCGTTCCACCATGTGTGGTACATCCGGACCGTCGGGCTCGACGAGTCCACCATTGGTTCCATCGCGGTGGCTGAGTTCAAGGCTGGCGATGGCCTCCTCGACGGCGCCTCCGACTGCTCCGTCTGCCTCGGCGAGTTCCGCGACGGGGAGCTGGTCCGTTTGCTCCCCAAGTGCGGCCATGCGTTCCACATTTCCTGTATCGATACCTGGCTCCGGGATCACGCTAATTGCCCCCTTTGCCGGTCTCACATCGTCGATCCCGACGCCGAACCTGCGATCCCAGCTGCTGCCCCAGCCCTTCCTACCGCTGCCGCCGGTGAGTCAGTGGACTTGGACTCTGGCTCCTTTGCTCCGGTGGAGACTTCCCAGATGGGAATCCAAGCACTGGAGGAGGAGGAGGACGGAGGAGGACCGGGGAGCGTAATTGAAATTGGGATTCCGGTCAATTCCCTGCAAGTGTTTGATTCATGGTCTGAAAGTTCTGTGTCGCGTGTGCAGAGTGATCTGGTGGAATGTGGATTACAGCCGGTTTGGCGATCGGTTTCCATGGACACTCCATCGATGGATGCTGTCATCTTCCGAGTGAGGCCAGAAGAAGGTCCCATTGATGAGGAGGGGGAAGATCTGAATTTTGAGAAAGACAGCATGCCCAATAACAGAGGAAAGCAGGGGAATTCCTCCAATGGGGTTGAGGACCAAAAGGATGATTCCGGTATAGGAAGATCATTATCTAGCAGTGGGAGAGGGTTCTTCTTCTCAAGACATGGACGAGTTAATAGAATCCACAGTATGCCTCTATAAGCGGGTATTTTCTTTGTCTTGAGTTGGTAGCATCTGAGAATTTTGAATAACTTACTGGTCCGAGGCATGTCAGGAGCTGCTTGATTCTATTTATGAAACTCATGAAAGGGTTTCAGAATGTTAACTTTCCTGGTGGACTCAAATTGACAGTAATGAAAATAAGTGCATCTTTGGTTTTATGTCGGTCGGATGCATGAATTAATTATCTTTTTGCTTTTCTACCTAAAGTAATATCTGTATTGTTAGAGGTTGCAAATGAAACTTAGGTTTGCTTCTTTAGCCACCTTTGCTTGTTTATATGGTTCTTTTTTTTTCTTTTTGCCATCGCTTTGCGCATGCAGGATGTCTTTGGTTTTGTTGTTTGCCAGATTTGTCTGGAAGAAGTTTTGCTTGTGATTTTTTTTGTTGCCTTTGAATTCAATTCATTGTCATTGATAGATAAATTTGAATATGTTCCAAAACATCTTATCCATTTGCTTTTAATCAGTGCATCAATGCTGACTTACTATCTCGAGTCCTGAATTTTCTTTGGCGAGAGCCTCAATTATCTGGCTGCCCTTGATAGAGAACTAGTTTGCTTCGGTTTTTCAATTGTCACTATTACATGGTGTCGTTCCTTGTGGAATCATTTACAGTTGGAAAATCTAAAATTTGTAATTGTTTACTTATTGTCCTTCTTCATAGTATGAATACGTATTATCAATAATGTAAGACATGCAAATTTAGTTTGTGTCCATGAACTAAGGGGGTGATCATCAATGGAATAAGATATGACTCAACTTAAATTGTCTAGAGAATATGACTAAAAGACTAGAATTTCTCATTGTTAGATTCATATTTAGGCCCTATCACATCTACATTGCATTCTTAGTACTTGTTTATATTTCTGTTTGAACATCTTTGGTGAAACTTTTTGATACTTCCATAACATGAATAGTAGTTAATGGGTCGTCATTTGTTTTATGATGAGTTTAAATAGCTGGATTAGGCGATAGAGTTATATATGCACCATTGGAGTATTCGATCCATGTGTCTTCTTCTTTTATCAATCCAACATGATCGTTCTTGCCATGAAGATGAGGCTTGCTAATACACATAATAACCATTTAAATAAATTGTTTATTAATTTGATACTTTTCTACTTTTGTTGTATCATAACTGTCTCTAGCTGTCATGGCAAACAAGATAGTTGCATGGCACGTGATCTTCCTGATGAGATTAACTAGGTCATCAAAAAAAGGATGCTAAGTTGTCAAGGTAAGAGGCCTATAATACTAAGAAGTTAGAAGGGTGTTTCTGTTTTCTTTGCCAGGATGTCTTTTATGCTTAACTTAGACAGATGTAGTTTATATATACACATCCAAATCATTGATTCAGAGAGAATGAACAATGAAGCTCTTAGAATGGCTCTATGTGGAGGGGCTGTCAGTTGTGGTGGCAAGCCTCCAACCAATTCTGCCCAAAGGGTGTTGAGGTCCCCAAATATGCCCGAGAACCGTTGACCATGATCCAGACTGAGTTTGGGAGGACTAGAATTGCTTGAAAGGAAAGCAACAGATCCTGATTACTCAAGGACATGATCTGAGCTTGTAGGGTCAATAGTTCTCGGGCATGTTTGGGAACCTCAACACCCAAGATGGTTACCATGAAGGGCCCTCAGTTGAGAAATTCTCAAGCATGGCTGAGGCCATCTTAGATCCAGCACTGCCATGGTTTGTGAGGTATTGAGTATCGCGACATACATTTACTCATAGCATATATGTATATATTTGCATCACATAAGTCTTTATATTATGTGTAGCATGGATTTAAATACTGGTTGGTACGGTGCATACCGGCTGATGTTTGCCAGTCGGCCAAGGACCAATATCAGACCATACACATGGATTTAGATACTGGTGACAATGCAAAAAACTATATCACAACAATTCATGAAGTCAAATTTCAAAGAATAAAGTACAGTTAACTGTTTTTATGTATCTATCTGCTAATGGAATAGGCTAACCAGGACACTTTAGTAGTACACAAGTTATTATTTACTCTCAATTATCCAAAAAATTATGTTATCAAATATGATGTAATTCCTCCTTAAGAAACACTAAAGGTTTTTAGTCGAATACAAATTTAGTTCAGTAATCAGATATACTCATGATGAAACAATGACTTCTAGTCGAATACAAATTTAGTTCAGTAATCAGATATACTCATGATGAAACAATGACTTCTAAATCAATCAGATGGTAAGCTATCTCAACTATGAAGCAGAGACACTTTAAAATGTATGTTTTGTTCGTGGCATGCATTCTTGTTTAAACACTGACATTTATCTTGTGCTTCCGTAGACATGTCAGTTACTTGAAGATACGAGACAAGCATGTTTTCTACACAAGGCTTCTAGACATGTTGATTAATGGAAATTTAATGTAAGTTGGTTTTAATTTAGAATAACTATATGTAGTTCTAAAATATTCTAATTTTCATTTGAAGTAAATTTGTGAACGATTGTTGTTCTTATGATCTCAAATTGTCTAATTAGTATGAACAATATTTTTGTACATATCAGTTTCCATCTTCACTCCATGTTGTTTCATGAAGTTTTAAGATTGTTGTGCTAGTCAGACTTATCATGTGTTCATATCTCCTATTTTTGTCCATGCTTCATAGTGATTCAATGCAGATCATGTTAATGAGATAATTTGGTTTCATTACTGAAGATCATAATATTTTATTATGATTTGACATTAAATTCTGGAAAGCTGTGCACTTTCTGCATAGAAAAGTTCGTGGATGGATAACCCCGTGTCTGATACCAAGATAATTGGTTCTAAGGCTTCTACAGCTATGAAAATATGGCTTTCCTCTTGCATTATGTTGTATCTTCAGCTTAGTAGCATGATCCTAAAACGCATAACTGCACCATTGTCTTTTCTCAAGCCTTTTTAGATCCTTCTGTGTTACTTGGATGTTGACCATGCTGCCACTTGTAAGATAAGTTCATCCACTGGTGCTGCTTTCCTCAAAAGGTTTAATTGCTTCTTGGACTGGTGGATAGTTATACTACTTCACGGTATTATACAGATGCCTTCTGGGGGTTCTTTGAAGCTGATTAATGTTATTACCAGGAAAAGTATATCCTAACTATTAAAGTAGATTTTGCTGATGCAAGATGTGGCCCCATAATGCTGCAAGAGTCAATCCATTGAAGGATCATAAGGCTCTTTTTTCTTACTTTGTGCTTTCCTTTTTCTCATGTTTTGTGTGGCCACCATTCGCAATGAATTTGACTGTGACCACAACTATCCCTTGTCGGCTTCCTGCATTGAACCTTCATTCTTTGTGGAGCTTTCAGCTGATTCCTGAGGTGCTATATACATGATGAATGCATTTTTCTCTGTGAAATTGTAGTGCTTGTGGTAGGATTTTATCAATAGGATCTTGTTTGATTGGTGGGATATTTATTTTATGTTAGTGTCAAATTTGATCGTCAATCCCGATTCGACTATTTTTCGAGAGATGTCATCTTCAAGAATTAGGATTTTATCAATATGATCTTGTTTGATCGGTGACATATTTAGTATATGTTAGCGTCAAATTGGATCGAGAACCGTCTATTTTTCGAGAGGTGTAATCTTTGAGAATTAAGATTTTATCAATAGAATCTTATTTGATTTGTGGGACATTTAGCATATGTTAGTGTCAAATTTGATCGTCTGTTGTCGAGCAGATTTGACTATTTTTCACGAGGTGTGAATTAGATGTTTGTCCTCCAAATGTTTTAGATATTAGACAGAATATGATTGATTGGGTTTCATGTGTTAAATCTCAATTAGATATTAAGCATATGAACACAAGAACAATTTCCAGCCCATGGGAAACATATAATACATTTTATCCACCCAAACTAGTGCGAATGATTTAAAGGACCAAAGTAGGCACAGACTTCTCTTGGACTGTAGACTTGTTTCCATGTAAACTAAAACGCTATGACGTAACACCTTCTATCTTGCTTTTGTCTCTCTCGTTAATGCGCCACGCGAGTAAGCCGGTACAAAACCACTGCTCTCTCTTGTGCTCAATGCCGACTCACCGGTGCGGTCGTCTTTGACCGCCCGCCCTATAAGAAACGTTGACGATACGTCCAAAATTAGTGAGACGGACTCTGAGACATTTATCAACACCCGGTGATTCACCGTTGTCAAATGGCATCACAAAGTGAAACCGTGTGTAAATTAATACAATTAATTCAAAATATCTAAATCAAATTCTTATAAATCAATTTAAATGTTTATCTGCTTCCTGTTGATAGGATAATTGACTAATTAATCTTGTTCAGGATAAATCGTTAATAATATTGTGTTAGGGCATACAGTGAATGATATATGCATTTATAATTAGTTGTAAAAAAATATATATGCTTAATTAAAATAACAAAAGTAATAGTCGGTACGTTCAGTGAGTGTGAAGGATGATTCTTATAAGCGTCGGAGAAAGTGACAAGCACGACGGCTGGCAATGAGTGTGTGAAACCAAAGCCAAACTTGAATGGGAAGAAGGATTGGATGCCCATCTTATCTCTTCTTTAAAAAGGAGATGGAAGAGCTGATGCTGTTCTGTCACTGCAATTGGTCGAAGCTTCCAGCTTTATTATTTGATTAAAGAAGCCTTTACGTAAAGCCATATTGACCAAAAACCGCCCTCTCCAATGTTCCATGATGAGTTGATTCCTTTCCCACCATCTCCCTATACCAGTAAGACAACATCCTGGGAACCGGTCAGCTCCAATCTTCTCATCCATCTCAATCATTACCCTCACTTTTGCCACTTTACACTTGTAAGTAGCTGGAAACTCGTCAAATATACATAATTCTCTCAAAACTCAAAGTTATTATTATTTATTATTATTTTTTTATTTTTGTAGCACACCGCTTTTTATTTTATTTCTATAGAGCATCTCTTATTTTTCTAAAAGGCAAAATTATCTTTGATTTTTGCCTCATCAATTGTCACCTCTCCCTTGCCCCTCACCCTTTCATGCTAGAGGTGCCCATCATCCATTTGTGATCTTCGACCCCTTTGTCCTATCATGTCGGAAGAGTCTGTCATTCATTTGAGACTTCTATCATTCAGTTTAATATGTTTGATACCCTATCACTTTTGATATAGCATAACAACTCGAGAGTAAGTGATGGGCTCCTCTTGTATGGAAGGGCAAGGGGGCGAGACGGAGGCGGGGACCTGTAGGGCAAAGGCAATAGTCAGTAAAACAAATATGACAACTAATAGGGTAAAGGCTAAAGGTACCATCATCTCTTACCTATAAATAAAATAAAAAGAAAACTCTATATGAGAAAATAAAAAATCATAAAGTTTCTTAAGAATATATATATATATATATATATATATATATATATATATATATATATATATATATATATATATATTAGTCTCTAGTGATGTTAAAAAGACCATTTTTAATCTTGCATCATTCGAACCCATCATTATTGTTATTTTTGAGTCGATCCTCCATCGGACCTCACTAGACCTAGTGACGAAGGCAAAACCTTTACGACTATCACTATCGCTCGTTGCCCCTCATCGTCATCAACTATGGGCGAGGAAGCGGGAGGGAGTAGCCCACCTTGTCCGTAATCTCTGTTGATGATTGCACAGTCTCCTCATGCCCCATTATTATCATCTATCACTTGCAGCCCCATCGTCGTTGGTCACAAGTGAGGAGGGAGGGGGTTGGCTCTACCTTACCCTTAGCCTTCATCATTGGATGTAGAGGTTGTCTTTATTTTTGTTCCAATAGAGTCCAACAAGGACTACTACATCTTTATTACTTGATGAGTTTGACAAAGAGGAGCAATCGACGTTATAGAGACATGGGCAGAGACTAGGCGAAGGATGATGATCGGCGAAGATAAAATAATTATAAAAAATTTTTAAACCTATTACATTATATGAAAAATTCATGCTTAGAATTTATTTTTGAAAAGTCATCCCATAAATAATTGATCTTATATATGAAAAATTTTTATACTAGCAAAATTTTCAAGAATTCTCTCAATAAATAATTGATCTCATAATTAGATGGTGAGCTGGACCTCATTTGCAAGCCCAACGTCATCATTGTTAGCCCAATAAGAGGCAAATGATCTTTACCGACCATGTAAAATGATCGCAATCTTATATTTAATATAATTAAAAAAAATATAAGATTGAGATAGGTAGCTAATTACATATGTGTAATTAGCCCAAAGCGCTGCCATCTATTCGCTTATCATCGCCCTTGGCATCATCGAACTCATTATTTCGCCCCCCGCCATCACTCCTCCTCGTAGATGGCGACGACGCTCCGTCGCCGTTCGATCGCTGCCCTCAGCAACGGTCGAGGCGTCATGGCCGTCCTCTTCCTGCTCGCGCTGCTTCCTCTCACCCCCCGGTGCGCCGCCCAGTCCTCGACCCCGAGCTCCCACGATAGCGGCCCGACCAACCCCACCACCCTAAGCCCTTCGACGGCCACCATCATCGCAGTCCTCATCAGTGCCTTCTTCTTCCTCGCCTTCTTCTTTGTCTACATCCGCCAGTGCGCCAACGACAACGACCCGTCGAACCAGCATGTGGGGTACGAAGCGGTGGCCCGGTCGGGGCGGCGGCGCGGGGCGGTGGGGATGAGCCCGGAGGTGCTGGAGATGTTCCCGATGATGTCGTACTCGGACGCGAAGGCCCTCAAGGTGGGGCGCGGCACGCTGGAATGCGCGGTGTGCCTCAGCGAGTTCGAGGACGACGAGACACTCCGCCTGCTCCCGGGCTGCTGCCACGTCTTCCACCCCGAGTGCATCGGCGCCTGGCTCGCCTCCCACGTTACTTGCCCCGTCTGCCGCTCCGACCTCTCCACCGTCTCTCTCGAGCAGCCCCCCGCATCCTCCGCCGCGGCGCCGGCGCCGGATCACGTCGTCGTCGTCGATCAGTCCCCGACAGAGGAGGAGACGATCGAATTGACCCGGATAGGGAGCGAGAGGCGGGAGGCGCGGTCCAGAAGGGGGCGGCGGTCGACGAAGCTTCCACGATCTCACTCGACCGGGCACTCAGTGGCGCAGCCCCAGGAAGGGGAGGACGTCGACCGATACACGCTGCGGCTACCGGAGCACATACGGCGGGAGATCTTCGCTGCCCGTAAATTCCACCGGTCCACGAGCTGCGTCGCGTTCCCGGTCGCCGGGGAAGGGAGCTCGCGTCCGGGGTACCGCGGCGGTGCTGCCGCGGGAGGTGAGGGGAGCAGCCGCGGGGGGCGGAGCGTGCGGGCAGGGGTTTCAGACCGGTGGCCGTCGTTCCTCATCCGGACGCTCTCCTTCACCATCCCGGCCTGGAAGAGAGGGGACAACGAAGGGTCGGTGAAGAAGGGGGAGGCGGAGGGTTCCTCGAGGGGGAGGTTCGGTGGCGTGAGGACCCCTTTCGACTGCCTGGGCGGCGGCGGAAGGGGCGACGCTCCAGGTGACGAGCGGGGGCCCACGCAGTGACCCGGTGATTTTGACCGAGTCAAGATAATTTTGGTATGTGTTCTCTTCTCATGCTCGATTTTTCGGATATAAATTGAAAGTTAAAAGGTGACGTGGTCGGGTTTCGGATATCGGTTGAAGCCTCATAAAAAGCGCATGACTTTGGGTTTTTCGTGTAGAGTATTTTTCTTTTCAGAAATAATTATTTTACTCCCGTCGGTCATCGCATTTCGTCGTGCCTCCACTCGCGCCTGGCCGCACCTACGCCCCGCCGGTCGCCCCCCTCCGCCCGGCTCCTGGTAACCTCGCTCGTCGGCCACCGTCGTGGTCGACTACGGCCCTCACGCAAGGAACTCCGGGTGGAGCACGACCGTCGTGCGAGGAAGGAGGGATCGCCCGTAAGCCTTCACACGATCGGCGTGTTGGCAATCATTGGCGAGGGAGGAGGCAGAGAAGTACGGAGAGGGAGAAGGCGGCGGTGGGTCGGGTCCGACAACGAGGAACGAGGCCAGTGGGGTCTTCGGACGTGCCCGTGGCCGTCGTGTCCCCTCTTAGCTTGTGTGAGGGCCGCGGTACACGACAAGGATTGGTGGGCCAGGTGGTCACTGTCGGCTAGGGCTTGGTTTACAGTGTTCGGAGGTAAAATAGTCTTTTCACTGCGAGAAAAACTCTTTAAGTTAGAAACTTGTTTCAAAAAATTGCCCCATATATTATGATACAAGCTTAATTATATATTTTTTTCGTTGGAGTATGATTTGATGTGATATGATTTGATGTGATATAACTCGATCGAGGAAGGATGTTGGTATGTTTTTTTTTAATTATATTATCCTTTCAAAGTTGGTAACATTTATATTTTTAGATTAATTTTTATTCATTATATTATACGATTTTTTTTTGGGTGGATTAGGGCATAAGACATACTAAGTATTCAACGGTGCATTCATCGCTAGATATCTCCAATATTTTATATATTTATCATTCTAAATTTAAATTTAACATATGCTTCATGTTCTAGCTAAAAAAATTGCCTATTAGTCAGGACCTCTAATTGATATTTACGCTATTTCAAAATATATTTTATGATAAGAATATTAAAGTGGTTTTTGGTATCATGGTTAGGAGTGATTGATGGAGTTTTTTTTTTATGTATGTTAACCAAGGATGTATGTGAAAAATCTTAATATTGGAGGGATAAATTTGTCACACTAAGATTTTGTGAGGACAAATATATTATTTCTATTTTTTTTTGAATTAAAAAGATTTTGTCACACTAGGATGACGGCTATTTAAAGATGGGCTGAGTTCTTATAAAAAAACCCATAAATTTGAGAATTTCCTATGAAGCGTTTAAATTTTGAGAAATTCTCGCATAACACTCGTAGTAAGATCACACCCGTGCCTCCGTTGGATCGATCATCACCTCCTCCTCCCTACACCATCGTCTTGCGTCGCCTACAACGAACCAAATGTTACCTCCTCTCCTTGCACTGCTATCTTGTGTCGCCTTCGCCTTCGCTATCGCCCTTGTAGCCTCGTTAAACCCCAGCAATCGCTTCCCCTCTCTTCTACCTCTTTGGATATGTTGCTCGCAATCGTCGCGCAAGGAGGGGGCACAAGGGCTATCTTGTTTTTGCAAATTTTATCAACCCCACCCATAACCTTCATGTGAGGAAGGAGGTGGTGATGGCCTTTATACCCCTACCTTTCTCGTGCAAGGGTGCGAGTCCAATGGAACAGAGGGGAAAGGAGGCCGATCGTCATTGGTCACCTCCACGCGTGGTTGCACCTACCCCACATGCAATGAGCAACCCTTTGGGACAGAAGGACAGTCACGGATTGGGTGGAGGATAATGGTTGATAGGGGTAGAATGATCATTTTGAGAAAAAAAAAAAGAGAAACTCTATAAGAAATTCTAAAAGATACTGTTTGCAATCCGGGAAATTCTAAAAGATGAGATGTTTTTTTTGAAAATTCACTCTTTAAAGATTAGAGAATTTTATTTTTCTATTATGAAAAAGAGCATCAAATATTTACCTAAAATATTCAGATATTTAGAAGATCAGTTACCATCAAGGAAATAGCCAAACCACCAAATCACACATCTCCAGAAACCAAATAGAGCTTCAAGGAGACACTCCTTGCAAAATTAGTTTCTCTGTTTTGGTTTTTTGATTTTCTTATGAGCTACTGAAAGTTTAGCTTTTCTTGAGAAGATCACATTAACAAAGTTGATGACCCTCATATGTTCTTCACCTTCATTACATTGCCAACAGTCAACCTGATGCCAAAAATCCCCAACCCTGACAAGGCGGCTTATCTTGGATCCTTAATCTGCTTTGGATGGCCAACCACAGCATGAAGGAATGTGTAGTGTATGTACGATGAGCTTCTGCCACACCACCATGTTGAGCCACAAAACAACAGCAATTCTACATCTGATTTCTTCCTCCAGACTTAAATCTGACACTTGCTCCACTTTGTCCCATAGAGTAGCAGAAACAGCATGCAGACATCATCCACTAACTACATTGCAGCAGCTCCTGTAATATTAATTTTTAGTTTATGCATTACTAGGACGAGGAAGAGAAGTAATGAGAGATGTAGAATGCATTAAAGTCAGACGGAACTTTTGACACTGAAACCTAATCTTCACACAGGTTTTGTAAAAAGTTAGCTTGGGGGGCACTTGGAATGAAGTTGATTGTTAGCTTCATCATTTAAACTCCACCTTGATTGACTTGGATGAAGTGTAACACTTTGATGCACCTGGCAATCAGAATTATCAGGAACACTGTCAAGAGGAATAGCTGGTTTGGTTGCTCCCTGTGAAAAGTCATGTCTTGAAGCTGATTTCTGTGAAGTTAGAAGAATAAATATACAATTTCCGAACACGTAAAAAACATAATCTAATTTAGAACTCTACTTTTGAGCAGAGCAAAGCAAGCAACAGTGTGCGATGGTATTTGACTTCTTCATTGAAACTGAGGCTTCTGCATGCTTGATTTTTATTCTTCAGGACAATTTGGCGGCTGCAGGTTGCTCAACAAGGAAACTCAGCTCGGTCCTTCTTGCAGAAAGTGTAGCTATTTTGGAAACCCTCCTCTCTGCTGTGTGAGACAAGGATTAAGGAAGACTTACCATGATTTTTGAGGGACACTCTTTGTGATTGTCTTCTGCTTTTTGATGAAGTCTCAGTTGTCATATGTGATTTTTTGTCTCGAGAATATAGCAGGAAAGCTCTGTTTTTGCTAGGCGTGAGGGTGAGTCTTGTACATGGGCTGCTGACTCACCCAGTTATCAGGACTTGGTTGACCATTTTGTACTCTTATGAGTAGTTCATAATATAATGCTTACTCAAAAGTAAAAACAGTATGTGATGGTATGCAGGAAGCGCACAACCTCTCATGTCAGTCGCATACAGTCATGCGAGCAAGCTTTTGAATGTTATATATATATATATATATATATATATATATATATATATATATATATATATATATATATATATATATATGAATTCTTAAAAAGAAGTGCCTCTCATCTTTAAAATTTCTAATAATTTTTTTCCTAATACCTATAATACCCCTAACAGCCTATCACTTTTCCTCCAATTTTCTTATGGGTCAGTTTGTAAGGTGAATTAATCAAGTTATAATATTTTTATATCATGTTATAGTGTTTTTAGTAATACTAGAATAACAGTAATTAATATAAAAAATATTATATTTTTATAAAATTTATATAGAAATATTATATTTCTATAGTATTATATTTTTATATTATTATTAAAAAAATACTATGATATAATATAAAGATAATATAAATATATCGATCCATAAGAAAAGGAAGAAAACTAATTTATAAAAGAGTGAGTAGGTGACTAATTTATATATTGGACAAGCAGAGAGCATTTCTTGAGAAAAATAAAAAAAGAGTATTTTTCTAAAATTCACTGTTATATATTCGTTCTAACGAATATATCATCTTATATTTAATCTTCTTAGCTTACATGAGCTGATTAATAGCTGAAAAACATTAATTAAAAATAATATTTTGATTTGAAAAATATTAAACAATTGGATGGAAGTAAATTTTTTGATTTTGTAATGATAAATATATTATTGTCAGAAATTTGCTAGAATGTATATATGAAGACTCCGAGGAGAAGACCGCTTCCGGGACTGCACCATGCTGTATCGTCTTCATCCACCCAGGCGCATCAAAGTACGTGTCGACTGTTAAGGTTCGTGCGAGCCGGTTCAGTAGAGTCAGTCCTGTACGCGATCCTACGCATCCCTGTCGATGTTAAGCGGGTTACCGCCCGCCATGGCCACGCTCTCTGCGCTCGCATGTGAAGCAGTCAAAAAGTAAAAGACGAAGGCATCAGTAACTTTAGGAATTTAGAGCGACGCTCTCTCTCTCTCTTCTTTGGAACCTCTCCCCCCCCCCCCCCGTGTTGTCTTAATCAAGTGAGATGGTGTTTGTGGCGTCAGAAACGTCCCCTCCGTTCGCAGCACAACAACATCTCGTTGTTCTCGCCCGCAATCGAGTGCTGCGCCAGCATGAACAGCAGACGTGTGTTAGTGTGCATACAAATAAACGGATTGTTTTCTTCATTTGCAGAGAAGATGGGCACCGATCTGCTATCGACTCTGTAGGTGTAATGGGCGAAAGTGTGGGCTAACATGTCAATCCAAACCTGGAAATGACCGATCATGATACCAAGGAAAGCATTCCCACTCCCTTCTTGACGTTCCTCCTCCTTCCGACATATATAGCTCGAAAGGACACAGATTTCTAGCCCACCAACTCTTCTTCTCCCTTTTGTTTCTTACGAAGGTGTTGGGATCGATGGCCATTCATGTCTGAGAAGCTGTGTAGTGGTTGTGTGTGAAGAACATGAAACATGAGGGTGGAAGAGGGACTCTTAGATCAGGAACAAGGCAACGTTCAAGTTGATTGGTTGGAGATGCCATAGAGAGAGAGAGAGAGAGAGAGAGAGAGAGAGGTGTAAAGTGAATAATAGAAATGGAATATTACGGTCAGACTCCCTTTTATCGTCTTGTCCACATCCACCATCCTTTTCCCCCACAATACCCTAATGCTGCACTCACTCTCTCTCTTTCTATCTCCTGGAACGATGAGGGATTCCATGAAAAGAGAAGGCGATAACATCACCTCCTATTCTCTAAGAAGCCACATGGGGGCGAATCGGTGCACAAGGCTGCGGGAGCAACATCACCTCTTGTTACCGCTGCTGCTCCCCAGTCTGTCACCATTCTTACCTTCGCTGCATCTGCAAGCAAGCATAATCCATCCTCTCTCTTTGGAATAATATATTGCTCGTCAAATCCTCTCCTTCGCTTTCTCCCTCATCACTTCACGCCCTGCGTTTGTTTCCTGGCAGCTGACACGCCTGACGTACCTCCTCAGACCATGGCGTCCAGCTGAGTACATGATCCCACCTGCATGGCACCGGACAGATCAACCAATAAGCGTGCATGGCAGATGGGGCTGATGAGAAACAGCTGGTGGCAACCAGTTAATCCTCCATGTCCTCCCCTTCCCGTATCACGGCCTGGCATGCATACCTTGCCATCGACCGATATTTTTAGGGTCTTACTCTCTGTTTCTATGCCATCCATTCTCTGTATTTGGCCTCGACGATGTCCACCAAGTTCCAAGACGCAATGCCTCCCCCTCAGCGTTATCACTTCAATCCTTCGGCTTTTCCACGACGATAATGCACGCTCTGAGCTAGAAAACAAAGTGAGATACGGCGGTACACTCGGGAGCATGAGGGCATGATAACAAGAGCTTCACTTTCATCATCCTGCTGACTTGGTCACATATACGTCCAACCAACCTAAATAGCGGCACTTCTGACCTCAACTGTGCTCCGTTGCTACAAGATTTCTATACGAGGCGGTCAAAAAAGAGTCGTTACGTCGGTGAGGTGCGCTCAAGTAACACATTTTTTTACCCTCATATAATTTTTTTACCCTATAAAAGGTAGAATTACCGATCACCACACCTTAGCTTCCAATCATTTATGGAATTATGAATACTATAAATGGTAGCCCAATCAATTCAGAATATATAATAGACGGTAGCATTATCTGTACATATATGTAATAGTAGATTTATTGTGGTCTCCTGTTTTAGTTCTTGTCAGGGGGGTCATTTCTTGTGGGCACGACGGTGCGGCTTGTGGGTTCAACGAGGGGTGTGAGTGAAATGGTAAAAGCTATTGGGAGGAATCACTAAGTGGGGAGGGCGGCCTAAGTGAGGGATTGGTGGTGGTGTTTAGGGCTGGGCTTTGGCTGCCGGGATGGATGTGGCCGGCAGCCACCGGAAGCAAGGGAGGGGGCACTTCAATCGGCGGTGACAAGGGAGCTCGTGGAACGAGAGAGAGGGGGGAACAGGGAGAGTCGTCACGAAGCTCTCATGGTCTTAAGCCCGAGTTGAAGAGGAAGAGAGAAGAAGGGGGAGACGAGTAGGCGGAGGAGCCGTTGTGGAGATCTGGCGGCGGAAAAGCCGGTGGACATGGATTTCGACGACCATGATGAGGGGGATGAGGAGATAGGCTTGCCGGTGGGGTCGAGTTACGACACAGTGATGGAGAATTTGGGTGGAGGAGGAGGAGAAGGAGGAGGAGCTAAGATGAGCGAAGGAGGGGAGTCGGTGGCGGCGACGGCCGGTGTGGCGGTGGGAGGTTCAGGACACCGGAAGGCGCACGGTGGCGGAAGCGGAGGAGGAGTGAGGTACAGGGAATGCTTGAAGAACCACGCTGTGGGGATCGGGGGGCATGCGGTGGACGGATGCAGGGAGTTCATGGCGGCGGGGGAGGAGGGGACTCTCGATGCCCTCAGCTGCGCGGCCTGTGGGTGCCACCGCAACTTTCACCGGAAGGACTCGGGGGGAAGCGGCGCCGGGGGAGGAGCCGCCGGTGGTGGTGGTGCAATGGAGGTCACCGGGTACCATCCTCAGTTCTCGCCCTATTACAGGACGCTGACGGGGTATCTGCACCACCCCCCCTACCCGCCGGCCACATTTGCGCAGCAGCATAGGCCGTCGCCGCTGGCGCTGCCCTCGACGTCGGGGGTTGGAGGGCACAGCAGGGAAGACCACGACGACGTGTCGAACCCGACGATGGGAGGCGGCGGAGGAGGCACGCGGGCCTCGGGATCGGGGGTGAGGAAGAGGTTTCGGACCAAGTTCACGCAAGAGCAGAAGGAGAAGATGCTGGCCTTCGCGGAGCGGCTGGGTTGGCGGATCCAGAAGCACGACGAGGCGGCGGTGCAGCAGTTCTGCGAGGAGACCTGCATCAAGCGGCACGTCCTCAAGGTGTGGATGCACAACAACAAGCACACCCTCGGTAAGAAACCCTAGAGCTTCCTTCTTTTCTCCAACCACTCCACACCATGACTTGTCGATCTTATTAGAGAATCGAGTTAGGGACTTCTTCTTTCTTTGGTTTATTCCTTTATGTCCCGCTAGCTAGCAGTTCTTATTTTTATCTTCTTCGTCGATTTATCTGCGTAGTGCTGTTGACTGCTGTTCCAGCTCCTTTGCGATGATTGTTGAATGGGGTGGTGGAGAAGTAAGATTGTTTGGTTTTGATCAATGTAGCTTTACTATGGAGAAGAATGTGAGTTCAGCAATAACACATGCTGGAACAGCAAGGAATAGAGGTGATCAGCTAGGAGAATGAGAGGGAGTGGAAAGAGATGCCCATAGTGTTACTGTTGGATTCATTCTCCAAGCTTATCTTCTTCTCCCTTGTGCTGATCTATTAACAACGACAAAGGGCGGACAGTACCAGTAGTTTTATGATCCCCCTTTAAACTGACTTAACCATGTTTTCCTTTTCCTGCATCCATAATACTGTAATGTAAGAATGAGAAGTTGCTGCAGTGGGGTGTATTCATGGAGAACGAATTGAATGAAGAGCCGCAGGAAATGTATTCCTTTACTCCCCCCTCGTCTTTAGTGGTTTAGCGTTCAGAGGCCGCCTCAGCCTTTCTGGTTTTACTCGCTGCCATTACTGTACAGTTCTACTCTCTCTCTCTCTCTCGCTCTCTCTCTCTCAGAGATGAGGTTCTTTACACCGTCAGGCGTTGGCAGCCACGAGCTGCAGCTCGCTTGCATTTATTACGAGTACAGTATCGCCTTCTGATGCAATGCATGGTCTGATTCCTCGCCATTAACGCACACAGGTGTTTGTTGTTGGGAGGAGGCTCAGCATTTGTCGCCCTCCCACCGATTCCAAACCAAGTCCCACAGTACCACAGCACTGATGCATGTAGAGCTCATGCCGCATCTGCTTCTTCGTCTCTACCAAACAAAACGAAAAGAAAAGATCCAATATTTCTTGTGACCTTCGACAAGGATACTGCTTCGTCTTTTCGATCACTCTTGCCATCTTTTTACCATTTCTTTCTTTTGTTCAAGTTGGTCGAAGACCAAAAGAATTGAGAGAGAGAGAGAGAGAGAGAGAGAGAGAGAGAGAGAGAGAGAGGGGTGTGATCTCTGGGAGATTCGAAGAGTACAGCTTAGTGGGAAGCATGGGGCCGTTGAAGGTGATGCGGCTTCTACCATGGGGATATGATGAGTTATTAATGGAACTGGTGCATGTCGTCGGCGTTGGCACATTCCTGGGCCCATGCCGAACCCATCGCCCAGAGTAGAGCAGGAGAGGATGATGAGCTTATGGATCCGAGGCACTGGACCAGTAGCGATGGACCACACCCGCAGAGACGTAGGACACGGGAAGAAAAGAAGACCTCTGATCTGGCCTTTCATGGATTTGCCTGTGCCCCGCCTCCCAAGATCTGGACGCAGCTCTCCGATGACCTACACCATTAGCTCCGGGCGGAGCTAATGGTGATGCGGTTTCATACAAACACGAAGGCCATGTCGAGGATGCAAAACGCGTTGCGCAACTGCGGGATGTACTTGTGACAGACATGTTGATCCTTATCATATGACCAAGAAGTGATATCAAGTCGAGAATGCAGAATGCATTCTGCAGCTTCTGCAGGCAGTACTTACGACAGACACACTGATGCTTTTCATATGACAAAGGAGATGAAGAATGCAGGATGAGTTCTGCAATACAAGGGTGCAGCGATAGATGGCAGGGTCAATTTGCGGTCCCATGTACATACCTTTCAGATTGAGCATGATGTTCCAACTGACATGAAGCATGCATACTTTTCATTGTTCTTCTCCTCACAACCAAGTCCAACCAGAAGTTAAAAGCTTGATTAGAGGAGCAACACATTATTTTTTCATTTGGCATGATCATTAATGATTGCTTTATACTGCAAACATAATTATATTAAAAAACTTGGACATGAAAATTGAGATCCTCCACCCATGTCACTATCATTAATACCCATTTGCAACACTCAAGTCAATCACTCCTAACATTATTACTTTGTTTGAGTAAAAAATAATTTAAAATATAAATATCTAAATATCCCATTAACTTCTACATTAACAATATTTTCATATATATATACACACACAAATATAAATATCTATATATATATATATATATATATATATATATACATACATGCACACGCGCGCGCACACACACATATATATATTTGATCTGTATAGATCAGATTATTTTCATCAGGGAAAAAAAAAAAATCAATTATGCCTTGGTTCTAATGTCATTTAACACAAAGAGTGAGAGAATTTTTATCCAAATAGAAAAAAGAGGCAGCCCAAATTAAAAATAATTATGAAGGACATCATCTGATAAAAATAAATAATAATTTTGTAGTAAATTATATATAGAAATATAATTTTGCTTTATATTTTTACCCAACTATCAAATATAAATTGAAAAGAAATAATCCTTATAGTTAATTTTTGGCTAAAAATTAACTTATAGTAAGGTATGGTATTTTTGACCTATATCAAAAGAAGGGAAACTGGTTGAGATGTCAAACATGATGGCCTACAACCTATTCCAAACACATTTCTTATGTTAATATCAAATCGTGTCCCTCCTTAGGTCCATTGGTTTATATACAATAATTTAATGAAAAGGTGTGGTTGCCTTTATGCGACGTCAAAAACATAATTTTACCAATCAAATCAAGATAGAATAATATATAACTTGTCACACATCCTTTTTTGTTTCATGTGAAGCCTACAAACTTTGAGACATGTGATAAATGTAATATATCCTAATCGTCCTATTATCGGGGATGTCTCAAACACAGTGCATAGCTAAATCACAAGCATCCTAATTGATGCACACCTCAGGTGACTCCGTTAAATAAAATTAAGGGTATATGACCGATACAGTAAGAGTCAACAAGGGGAAAAAAATATAAGAACACAAGAGACAAAAGAATGGACATATCAAGGTTTTCCGATTTGATTAAAGTAGAGCTCAGATATACTCAGATGCTGCTGATGTAGCAAACAATGTCCTCGTGATTGATGCACTTTGGAGATAAAGAAGAATCATTTAATAAAGGGGCTTTACATGTCTATCCATTTAAGCTCAGAAATATCCTATATATATATATATATATGTATATTTGTCCGATTAATATTCATAAGAAAAACTCAGATTAACCATGCTCTATTATAGTTAATATTAATTAGTTTGAATTAAAAATATTTAAATATATTAAATTATTATATAATATTATTTAGAGTTATATATTAAAATAATTATAAATTATTAAATATTATAAAAATATAACATAAGGATACTTATATGCCATGTCACTATCTTGTCATTATAACATAAGGACACTTATATGTAATGTCATCATCTTACTATCTCAATACATTAGCCAAAATATTTGTGTGATCAATGTGGCATCATAATTATAACAATTCATACGATTTATGTAACGTTCAATATTTATATAAAACTATTTCTCATTAGAGAATCAGTTATAAAGACTTTCAAGTATATTGATTTATGGAAAACTCTTTAAGACTTTTGAATGGCTAATTATATTTCTTACTAATGTAAGAAATCATTATAATTTTTGAGGGATAGGAAACTGATTCAACTATATGTCCATTAAATAAATGATTAACTTCACAACCTAATCAAACTTTTGCTTTAAGACTATGTACATCAAGTTTTTAGGTTTGATCATAAAATATATGCCAAACTTAGATTTAGAGATACAAATATCAACGCTACTTATTTTGAAAGGATATATGTATGCGTGTAATCTTGGCCTCATAATGGCGGTGGCCATTGTCTTATTGTCAGCATAATGCATGTAGGTCAGAGGAGGGGGGCTCAACCCAAAGCAATGCATATGTGGAGGAGTTTGAGGCAACGTGGCATCACCATCATCCACCAGTCTTCTTCACATCCCCCATTCCCTTAACCAAAGGTGGGTTGAGGTTTTTCTTTTATATTAATTTTTTTTTCTTTTTATTCATTGGAATTAATAATACTTAATCTTCAAAAAAAATCACTGATTAAAAGTAGATTAAATCCCCTAAAAAGGATGCCTGTAGTTATTTCATCTATACACTGCTCAATTAAACTTTGCTGTAGAACACATTGTCCAATCAATGTCGAAGGAAAAGTATATAGCATATTTAACATGCATGTATTTATATAATTTCTCAATAATATATATGTGCATTTTAAATATGAAATTTGTCTGGCATTCGAACTGTTTCATACTCTGCCCACCAACAGTACATTGATCGAAAGCTCATTTCATTTCTTGGTGTCATAACTTTTTGCTGCTATATTGTTCACATCACCAGACCTTCATGGATCAGTATAATTGTCCTGACGGCATGAACTTTTACTGCCAAACGTCAATTTTGTTGGAGGGATGCACAACGCAGCAGCTCTGCAAAAGACAGTCAAATTATGATCCTTTGTAGTCAACTTCATCGTGCCATTATGTTGTGGGCCCCACGCTGGTCCCATCTCAATGGGAAGGGCTTGGACCCAAGCATGGTCAACCTGAAAGGAGATCTGGCAAAGCCTCACCCAAGAGAGGGGGAGATAGAGAAGCGTTACGTGGACACTCATCCGTGGTGTGTCAAATCACGAGGGGATCCACAACACTTGCCTCTCAAAAAATGGGCGATGTGAGAGGTTCCTGATTCCCACCATCATAGTAGTTTCCATTAGAACATGGATGTTTCATCTGCATCAACTGTCTCGAACTTACAGAGAGAATGTGCAGGCTGTTTCCACGCATTGAGCCGTGTCGTAAGAGAGTGATAGAACAAATCTACATTCTGCAGACAGAAAAGTTTCCCTGTTACATGGATGAACAGAAAATGAGGGGTATTGGAGGGGTAGATCCACCACTGCAGATGCAAGAAAAGTGACCCGCCATTGGTAGAAACAAACAGGAAAAAAAGCTACAGAAAGACATAGCTGAAAGATTGAGATTGGTGAAGTAAACACAGCCATATATCCTTTGATCAGAAACAAAAATAGTTTACAATCCATGGAAGCAAGCAAAAATACATGAGAGAGTGCCCATGATCCTACAGCCTCGACAAGTCCAGATAACACCAAACATCCCATGTGATATCATTCTCCACTCCTTCATCAGCACCAAGGTATATCTGGCCTCCCTCCCCTTCGCTCTCTCTCTCTCTGGTGAACTCAGCTGTAACTTCTGCTCTGTGGGTAGCCTCTCTTGCGCTTAATCTTCATCTCTGTAAGTCTTCATGAGCTCAGCTGAAGAGTGTTCTCATCCTTTATGAGGTTGAAGCTGGTCTCTCCGCTTCGTGCTTAGCCCCTCACTTCTGAAGGTCTAAACTTTGTTGTGGCTCGGATCTTTGGTATCTTGTTCTTCGGTAAGTTTCATCTCCAATCTTTTTCCCGGCAATTGTTCCAAGGTTATTGGCTAACTCTGGGCCGCCTCCTGCTGGTCTCTCGTTCTCAGCCCGACCATGTGGGAATCCGAGAGCGACGGCCGTGGCGGAGGGAGAGACCTTGAGCCTGACAAGCACGACGGCCTCAAGACCGATGGCTTCGAGCGCAGAGACCAGTCCTGGTACCTCTTGTACTTCGTTTCAGTAGCCTCTCGCGGTTGCTCCTTCAGTAGATCTCGTGAACTCCATGATTCGACCAACGTAATGACAAAAAGCCCATATGAAAATTCTGTACAGGTTTGTTTCCAGTGATATCCCCAGTGATTTGCTGGTTAAAGTGGGAGGTGTCAGCTTCCACCTGCACAAGGTTGTTCCCTTTCCTTTGTTATTTACTTGTAGTCTTGCATGTGTTCTGTATCCTCAACAAGATTCTTGCGGTGTTCGTAAGTATGCAATGACTTGACTAAGAATCTGCTTTGTTCTACTTCGATTCTCAAGTATCCTTTGCTCTCAAGGAGTGGAAGAATGAACAGGATCATATACGAGTCATCCCGGGAATCAGAACCAAGCCTGGTGGAATTGGATGATCTCCCGGGAGGCCCGGAAGCATTCGAACTGGCGGCCAAGTTTTGTTACGGCATAGCGGTGGATCTGACGGCCTCCAACATCTCCGGGCTGCGCTGCGCCGCGGAGTACCTGGAGATGACAGAGGACTTGGAGGAGGGCAACTTGATCTTCAAAACAGAAGCCTTCCTCAGCTACGTCGTCTTGTCCTCTTGGCGAGACTCGATCGTGGTGCTGAAGAGCTGCGAGAGCCTCTCGCCGTGGGCAGAGAACCTCCAGATCGTGCGACGGTGCAGCGAGTCCATCGCCTGGAAGGCCTGCGCCAACCCGAGAGGCATTCGGTGGGCGTACACCGGGAGGCCTGCGCGAGCTTCCAGCCCCAGGTGGAATGGTGACTCCAAGGAATCCAGCCCGAGCCGGAGCCAGCCGGTCCCCCCGGACTGGTGGTTCGAGGACGTGTCGATTCTCCGGATCGATCACTTCGTGCGAGTGGTCACTGCCATCAAGGTGAAGGGGATGAGGTTCGAGCTGATCGGAGCCGCGATCATGCACTACGCATCGAAGTGGTTGCCGGGGCTGACGAAAGAAGGGGCGCAGGGGGGCGAGGAGCCGTGGAGTCACCAAGGAGGACTGCATCTGATCGTCGCAGGAAGTGGCAGCAAGGATGACTTGTCGAGCGGTCAGATCCGAGAGCAGCGCATGGTGATCGAAAGCCTCATAAGCATAATTCCACCGCAGAAGGACTGCGTCACCTGCAGCTTCCTCCTCCGGTTGCTCAGACTAGCGAACATGCTGAAGGTGGCACCTGCGCTGGTGACGGAACTGGAGAAGCGAGTCGGCATGCAGCTGGAGCAGGCGACTCTGCCGGACCTTCTCATCCCTTCCTTCCATAAGAGCGAGACGCTGTACGATGTGGATTTGGTTCAGAGGCTGCTTGAGCACTTCCTGGTTCAAGAGCAAACAGAGTCTTCCAGCCCAGGTAGGGAGCCATACCCAGATAAGCACAGTTATGAGGCCAATCAAAGAGCCAGCGGACCCAATGCCAAGACCCGAGTTGCAAGACTGCTCGATAGCTATCTCACAGAGGTCTCCAGGGACAGGAACCTCTCGCTGACCAAGTTTCAGGTTCTGGCAGAAGCATTGCCGGAGTCCACCAGGACATGCGACGACGGGCTCTATCGAGCAGTCGACTCTTATCTCAAGGTATGAACCCTGAAACTGATATCTAACTCACTGCAATCAACATTTGCAATCTCCTCCATCGATGAGTTCATCTCTTGATTTGTCTGACCATGATATCAATTAGGCACACCCGGCGCTGACCGAGCACGAGAGGAAGAGGCTGTGCCGCGTGATGGACTGCCAGAAGCTGTCCATCGACGCCTGCATGCACGCGGCGCAGAACGAGCGCCTGCCGCTGCGGGTGGTGGTGCAGGTGCTCTTCTCCGAGCAAGTCAAGATAAGCAACGCCATCGCGAGCTCGTCGCTGAAGGAGGCGGTGGAGTCGCACTACCAGCCCGTGATCTCGGCACGGAGACAGCTACTGGAAGGGACGCCCCAGTCGTTCCAGGAAGGATGGGCGGCCGCCAAGAAGGACATCAACACGCTCAAGTTCGAGCTGGAAAGCATGAAGGCCAAGTACCTGGAGCTCCAGAACGACATGGACAACCTGCAGAGGCAGTTCGAGAAGATGTCGTCGACGAAGCCCAGCAAGCAGTCGTCGTCGCCGTGGAGCACCGGGTGGAAGAAACTGAGCAAGCTGACCAAGATGACCAGCGAGGCGAACGAGATCGGGGCTCCCATGCCGGGCACCGCAGCAACGGAGGCGACAAAGAAGGGACCAAGGAGATGGAGGAATTCAATCTCGTGAGTGGCTCCGGCATGACGATGAGCACGCGCAGCAGAGTGCCTTCCTTTCCTCTCTTCTTCCTGTTTGTGCCAGAACAGAGTCCAGAGTAGATGTTGAGGTGGTAGACAAAGCTTGGCTTTGCAGATGTTGTAATGCTGCATGCATGTAATAATGATGTTCATTATTCTGAATTTGTCTTGCAAATCAAAAGGAGAAGTAATGGATGAGTGCAATGAGAAGATGAGAGGTTCTAAGTCAGATTAGTCTGTGCATGAAACATCAGAGAAGGGATACAAGAAATTGACAGATAAATAGGCACTTAATGGTCCAAAATTGTAATGGGAAGAATTAACTTTTCTGAACAGACTACAAATGCGATGGTGCTCAAAATCGTCATGAAGAGGAAGAGAAGAAGAAATTGTTTATACTTTGCTGAAGACTCTGATGCAATAACTCAAAAATATAAATATAGAGAATTAATTAGTAAAACTGGTTCTTATTAACATAGTATTTCGATATATTGATCTCGATATCATGCTCTCTGAATTAATCGGCATAGATCTTTAAGATTTAAGATTTTTTCTTCTGTTCAATTTTTCTCTCTGATTTCTTAAAAGACTCTTTGATATCTCGAAACCCATTGGTTTTCATATGATATTATTAATATCCTCTAATTAATCTAGAAAAAAAAAATGATATTTGTAATCTTATTATTTTATAGTAAAAGATTGATCTAGTTTGTGAGTAATTTTTTTTTCTTTATGATTTGCTTAATATTCAATTACTAATTTGATTAGCCTATATTATTAGATTATTTATAATATATTCAGTATTAAATTATATATTATTTAATTATATAAAAAATTCTAATATTTATCGTTTTTATAGATTCAAAACTTTATATCTAATCTTTCACTAATATTTTATAGAGAGGCAAATTAAGCGCTTACGAGAGAGAGAGAGAGAGAGAGAGAGAGAAGAGGTGATTAGATTGTGTATGACAGGGTAATAAAGGCCCGGGAGACTTTTGAGATTATTGGGTAATTAGAGATTATCTCGTATAGTTAACTATGATTAGTATATTGATCCATATACTTTAAAAAGTAGTATTACAGTTCATATACTTATGAAGATAAAATATTTAATTCTAATTATCCATATATCGTTAACTTCGTCGATGAAAAAAATCGAACATGCAATAAAAATCACAAATAAAAATGATAAAAATATAATTTTATTATTTTTAAAATATAAATTTTATATAAACTTTACTAATTTTCTCTTTTTCTCTTTTCAAACTGCTCGTATACCGTATCTCACCTTCCTACTCGCCTGACACACCCTATCTCACTTTCTTGCTCGCGAGTGTAGCTTGCTACACTCGCTTGCCCATTGCGCTAGCTTTCTAGTCGTTGCAAGCGGATGAGCGAGTGCAACGAGCGAGAGGTGGGTGAGATGGTGTGGCAGGCGAGTAGAAAGGCACGATTGACTACGGGCGAGCAGTTTGGAATTATGATCAAGCAGTTTGGAAAGATAATGAAATTATATTTTTATCCCTTCTATTCATATTTTTTATATGTACGATTTTTTTCCGTTGACGAAGTTAACGTATAAAAAAAATTAGGGTTAAATGTTTCACCTTCGTAAATATAGGAACCTCGATATTATTTTTTAAATATATAAATTAGGATGCTAATCATAACTATAGTGGGTACACATTATCCCTGATGAACAATTGTATTGATGTGACCTTTTGTCTAACAAGATGGTCATCATTATAAATTAAAAAAATTAAATAGTTGTAAGGATTTAGCACGCCGACAATTGAGCATCATAACACTATCAGTTTGACATATGCTTGGAGCGACTTTTTCATGTTCGACAGACGATTTCATATAATTATTTATTAAAAAATAATTTTTATTGACTTTAAATAATTATTAAAGCTTATTATAAATTATTTTTGGCACACTACTTTTTAACTTTCCATTTATGGAATCCTCCCAACTCCTTGTCTTCTTAGTACCAACTTAAGATCAGTGGGGCCCGGCCCATATGTAGTTTTTATTTGAATAGACCAAATTAGCTCCAAATCATTGACATCTCCTATAATTAAAAATAATGATGTCTAACCTAAAATGAGTTTTCCAAAATATGATTTATAATTGAATAAAAGTGATACCAAGAATTGAGTTGATGAGAGTTTCTGTCTCTCTTATCCTCTAACTAAAGATCTAAAAATAGAGTGTGAAATAGTAAAACAAGGTTGAAGAAAATAAATGCCTTATGAATGCAAGTCAATCACAAGCATATTAATTAATGATTTAATCTTCCAAAATTGAATCATAAGGAGCAAATCGGGCTCAATGAGACTTAATTGATGATGTTAGAATGGTTGGTTCACATATTCCTCCAGTAACTTTCAACTTCTCAAGACCTAAGCACAAAGGCAATTCAATTCTATAGAGCTTTAATTTGATGAGAAGATACATGATTTAAATAGAAAAAGGGATAAAGTTGGTAAACATGAGACCATAAATACATGACATAGATATGAAATCATATGTATATAAGCACATCATTAAAACACCTTTAGCATAAAAGATGGTGTTTACTTAATGTGAAGTCATACTTTGAATGAGCTAGACATTAATTTACGAGTAGAAGTTTTATGGTCTACAATAACTTCACATAATTTCTCTTGGTTATCTTATTTAATGATGATGTATGAACAACTAAATTTCTTTTACTTATTGGCATTTCAATCAAGAGCATAAATTAGTGGTGAAGATATATAGAACTCTCCTATTTCATCGATTCTATTAGCAAGAAGTAAATCTATGCCTTGTAAATAGCCAATTCAGAATTCTCAAATGATGTACTAGCAGTGCATCAAAGATGCAGTCATCGATTTTCCCGATAGGCCACAAATTACCGCGAGCAAACATATTAATGACGAGGAACGCATTTTTGCTATGCTGCTAATACTTTGGAGAAATGGAAGGAACATGTATCATACGTGCAAACTCTGATACTTTACACTTCAATTCTTCACCTCATGTAGCGTAATGACCTATGTACTTTTTTTTAATTTTTTTTGATGATGATGATGATGGATTGGTGTATTTCTCACTTTTAATTGTTCATCGTAAACTTATTATCGTAGGTCTAATAAATCGTGCATTGGGTCTCATTGTATATAGGAAAGTTGTTATTGTTTAAATCATATGAGTATAAGAAATCATCCTTAGTATCGAAGTAGATTAATGAAAAAAAGAAGTATCATTCTTTTCTCAAAAAAAAAAGAAAAAGAAAAAAGTCTTAATAATTATAGTATGATTGGCCGATCAATTGGTCACACAAAATATATCTTAAAGATTCTATCAATTAAGTAGTGATCAAGCAACAACACATTTTTTGTATATCATAGAAATGATAATCGTTAAGTTAGATTCAATTCGGATCTTCCTTACATCATAAAATGTAATCATGATAATCTGGCCTCATCATTAGCTAGGATTGTTGCAACTGTTCTATGTAAAATCTTATTAGGAGAGGAGACAATCTGATTAAAAATTATATCATTCCTTGCACGTTAGATCCATGAATGGCTAATAGCAATCAAAGCCTGAAAATTTTGACCACCCAAACTACTATCATCGAGCCATTTATCATCCACCCAATCTACAAAGAAGCAAAAATTCGCTTGGATTCAAAGAGATACCATATGGAAACAATGAAAGAACATTTAAAAAAATAAATGATCAATTGATTCCACAATAAAATCATAAAAGGGATATGAATGAGTACTACAAATATAAATCAAGACAAAAGACTTGAAAAAAAAAGAAGATGAGTTGATAGTGTAAAAGTTTTTTATAAAATATTTTAATTCGAGATAATACTGAGAGCTACCACAAACAATGTCGTCAATCCGTCTTAGTGTCATTCATTCAACCTTAGCAGAAATGAAAAACATATACAGATTTGGTAGAACATATTCCCTTATTATTAATTATTATACGATTATAGAAAAAATTTGATATCTCAAATAGGATCCATAAAGAATCTAATAAATCAACATTTCATCATCGATTTATAAGAAAATTAGAAACTACAAAAGAATCATCCAAAGCTTGCATATTACAAAAAATGGGTTTCAAAGCAATCCAAACCATCTCTCAAATATTCAAGTGTAAGAAGAAATAAGCATCGACTCTAACTTTATTTAGAACAATACTGAATCTCTCATGGGGAAACAAGCTCATATCTAGCCTTGACCACATTAACTCAAATTGCATCACCATTAGGAAGGTATAGAGAAACCTTGAAGAAAAACTTTCATATGATGTAAATTCTTAACCCCAAGACCCCATCAAACTTAGGGAGAGTAATAATGTCCCAAAAAATAAACAAAGACCCCTATAATTACCACTATTAGCCTAAAGAAAATTTCTAGTTTAACGATGCTATTAAGAATGATATTGGACATACAGGTCACATTTAAAGAATGAAGAGGCACAACATTAAGAATTAAATTAATCAAAATAACCCTCCTAGGAAATCATACCAAAGATTGAGTTTGCAAGCACAGGTTCAACTAGGGTATTAATGGACCAGATCAGAATATATCTAACAAGAGTACACAAATACTTAAAAAAGAAAGTTTGTCATCTTTGATATTAAACAAGTTGTAAAATTTTCTTTCTTAAATCCTCCCAAGCATTACGATGGAAGAATATCTTATACTTAGACATAATAATACGTTGATTAGTTAACAAATCATAAGACTTCAAAACCTATATAATAATAAGATAAGATTTTCTTTTAGCCCTAAAACAAAACAAGATGTTAGCGAGTGATAAATTTTAGAAAAATAATAAAATAGAAAGAAATGAATTTTTTTATTATTATAATAATCATGTAGACGAAGGGATAATCGTTGGACTACAAAGGATATATAGGTAGGGCGAGAGGGGATCCCTTAATAAATATTTCTTTGATCATAGAAAGAAAAAAATATGTGTATCATTAATTAATCTAGCATGCAAAAGAAAGAAATATAAGCTTTAATCTAATGAATAAATTTAGGAGAAAAATTAGTCAAATATAATATTTAAAGAATCATCTTTCAAGATAATATGTCATGAGTCTTCTTCAAATCAATCTTAATAAGGATATAAGGATTCTTACTCTTAGAATTATAGAAAGAGTTAACGATCTAACCAAATTGTTATCATAAATAAATCTACTAGAGGGAGTTGATTATTCCTTAGAGATGAGGGAGCATAGAAGACCCTTAAGCATATTAGTTAAAATCTTAATCAAAATTCTATAATTGATATAATACAAAGAATTTGATAAAAAAAAATTAATTTCAATAGGGTGTTTATATTTTAAAATAAATACAAGTCTTTGTCCATTCAGGAAGAAGGAGAGCATCAGATTGAAAAGTATAATAAAATATGATGCTCCATTAAGAGTAATAAAATTCTACAATGAGGTCTTGGGCTTTATGCAGCAAGAGCATCTCAAAATCTCTCATCTACTAAAGGAGCAGATAAGGTCAAGATGCTCTAAGGAGGAAACACCCCCACCAACCGAGATTAGCCAATCAAAAGTGAGTGAGTTCAAAAGATTGAACTCTTCTATTTAGAGCTGATAGTAAAAATCTATAAATTATTTGTTGACATCCTTAATGTCCAAAATAAATATATTGTTAAATTTAAGATAATGAATAAAATTAGCTCTTCTAGTCGAAACAACGGTAAGATAATAATCTTAGCATTAAGATCACCTTTAGATTTAGCTTTAAGCCATAATCTAAGATTAATTTATCTGATAAGAATAGAAAATTTATTATACAAACAAGAAAGTTGGATATACTCATAATCATATAAAATAGGATTTAGCTTCCATTTGGGTAGAGGCAAGATTCTCTTCTAGGCTCCCAAGATAGTATTTATTTCAAAATGACAAAGAACCCCTTAAGTTTTTAGATGTATCATTATTAATCTAAGAATAAGATATAATAGTATGAAGTTGAAGTTAGGAGCATAGTAAGTTTCCAAAGTGCATTTCGAATTGGAAGAGACACTTGCGTAAACACCAATAAACACATAGGGGGAGGGGAGCATGGATGGAAATCACCATAAACAGAGTTGTAGCAAGCAAAACAATTCCTCCCGAAGCTCCAACAATCGATAAAGTACTAGATTACCAATCTCGGTTTGATAGTTATGGAAGCACGATGATGGATACCTAAGACCTCCTCCCCAGTGTCAGCCAAAGCAGGTGAGACAACTTGTCCGAGGATGGAGGAACACCACAATTTAAACCACAACTTGTTCATCACGAAGGCCAACTTGTACATCATTAATGTTGGGCATGCTGTCCAAAACCATATCAAGAGATGTATCATGATTTCAATTTTCTATTCCAATTCGGACGGTTCCCTTTGGGGTTCCGATTTAAATCATTAATTTTTATTTTTATTAATTTAAATTAAATATAATTTAGAAAAGTAAAAATTATCGATTCAATTTGAAATTGATAAACCGATTGGATTTGATTTGAAAATCGATAAACCCTTCGATCGGCTCAGCTTCAATTTTAATCGAATTTAATTTGAACCCCAACTATGATAAGAGCTACGAGGAAGGCTCAACATTAATATCATGAGATTTTTCTAAGGTAGATTGTGCAGGTATCAAAACATTTAAACGATGCTGACTAACTTGCACATATCTTTAGTACTAAGCACGATTTTCGAAAACCGCAAGGAAAGCTCAGTAGCATTAATGGCTTTTTCGGGAAGCGTTGCAGCATTAATGGCTATCCTTACGCTTATAAAAATAAAATATTTAATCTTAAATTTTCATATTGTCACATGCACAAATGAAAAAAAAATAAAAATATATTTTTATTATCTTTTAAATTATTAATTTTATATAAAATTTTCGTCTTGATCGATTTCCTCCTCCTCTCCTCTATCCACCCAGCTCAATCGCGCCAAATAGGTGCCACGAGCAAGTAGAGGAGGAGAGTAGGTATAATTCGTGGAGTTGTTAGAGTACAAAGTGATAGACTTCAAGGTGGGGCTTTACAACGATGATCATGGCAATGGCAAGCCCTTCGACGGGGTGCTAGGATCCTAGTGCATGCATTCTCGCCAGAGAGTGGTCATTTGCACCTGGATGCAATGGAGTGGTAAGCGGTGGACTTTGGGACGGAGGAGTTATAGGTAGCGTGAACCTATCAATGGATGAGCGGGTGCGGCATGCATCCTTATACTTAGTTCTTATACTTTAAAATATATATTTTAAAAAATAGCATTTGAGTCCTTATACATGTGAAAATAAAATATTTAGTCTCAATTCTCCTTACGTCATTAGCTTCGTCGATGAAAAAAAAGCGCACATGTCGTCACGTGTAAAAGGACAAATGAAAAAGGTAAAAATATAATTTTATTATCTTTTAAATTATTAATTTTATATAAACTTTTCGTCTTGATCAATTTCCTCCTCTCCTCCTCTTTCTAACCAGCTCGCTTGCAATGAGCAGGTGCAACGGGCGAGGAGGCATGCAAGCGCGGCGGGCAATGAGCGAGCAGAGGAGGGGAGGAGGTGTAATTCATGGAGTTGATGGAGTACAAAGTGGCGGACTTCAAGGTGGGGTTTTATAGCGGTGACCACGATGATGGCAAGCCCTTCCACAAGGTGTTGAGGATCTTGGTCCACGCATTCTCGTCGGAGAGTGGTAGTCTGCACCTAGACGCGACGGAGTTATGGGCGGTGGGTACTTGACTTCGGGAAGGAGGAGTTACATGTGGCGATGGACCTATCGATGGATGAGCAGGTGCGGCGTGCGAGCAAATGAGGGAAGGAGGTGCAGTTCATGGAGTCGATAGAATATGAAGTTGCAGACGTCAAGATGGGGTTTTACAGTAGTAATCACGATGACGACGAGCCCTTTAGTGGGGTTTTGGGGATCCTGGCCCATGCATTCTCGTCGTAAAGTAATAGTCTACACTTGGACGTAGTAGAGCAGTGGGTGGTGGACTTCGGGAAGGAGGAGTTAAAAGTGGCAATCGACCTATCAATGGATGAGTGGGTGTGGTAAGCGATAGGTAGAGGAGGGGACAAAAAAATCGATTAAAACAAGAAGTTTATATAAAATTAATAATTTAAAAGATAATAAAATTATATTTTAATCTATTTTATTCGTGTCCTTTTTATAAGTGATAACACATGTAATTTTTTTCGTGGATAAAATTAACAACATAAGGAGAATCAAGATTAAATGTATCAGTTTCATAAATATAAGGATCTCAATGCTACTTTTTAAAGTATAGAGACTGTGATATTAATCATAGTTAACTATATAAGATAATTTGTAATTACCCCTGGGTAGGGGTTTCCCTAGCACTTGGGACCTCCGACCTACCATCATCAATGCTTCATCCCTCTACCTATTTTGCGAGGCATTCAGGCAGCTTGTGACCCACTCGACCATAGTGGAAATAGATAGAAAGCAGATTCTCATGTGATTGCCCTAGTTGCCTCCAAAGAACGAGAGAAGCCACCTAGAGTAGACATAGAGATAGGGACTATAGCAATAAGTTGAGTGGAAGCGAGGGACACAACGATCGACCTAGGAGAAAAGAATGATAGAAAGGGCTGAATAGTCATCGCTTGGGGAGAAATGAGACCAGAAGGATTAAAAGAGGGAGCAAAGGCCGCAGGAATGAGTGATAGATTATCTAATTATATTCTAATTATGATAGAATTCTTTATACGATAATCGAACTCTCCTAATTATTCAACCTTTACTCTCATTTATAAATATACATAACTTCTTGGGGATTATATATATAATATATTAAGATGTGAATGAATTACATGATTGAGAATTTATAGATTTTTTTATATCTTTTTATCTTTAAATCTATTATTTATAGTAATCGTAAATTGATAAGAAGAGAGGAGAAAGTAAGTCTAGTTCTCTTTATAGATTAGCATTACTATATATTTCAGATCTGACGATGATGTACTTACATATTAGATAAATATTTTTTGGATAATATTTAAAAGGTATGCATTATAATATTTAAATATATTATTATTTGATTTTAGATTTTGATATTAATTTTTTTTTATAAAATAATAATATATCATAATTTTTATTTTTATAATTGGATCACTGCAGTATAGGGTGACATCCTCTCTTATCGGTCATCTTTATCTCTATTTTTATGAAATATTATATATATATAAATATAAAATCTAATAATCATAGATACTACACTTGCCTTCCAATTGAAACACATCCAACCAAAATTATGATCAAATTGATGACATTGATGGGTGCAATTATTAGAGGAGTGTTACATCCGATCAAAAGGTGGGTAGTTGAGATGGATACATAATGAGAGGAGTGTTACATCCAATCAAAAGGTGGGTAGTTGAGATGGATACATCATGGGTCCAATTATGTCGATTAAATTTGACATGAGAGATGGTATCATATTAGAATTGTCAATTACAGGTAATTTTATTTTGTACGCATGATTAGAAGTTAGTATTACGACATATATATATGCATTGCAATTATTGTTGATCATACAATATATCCCTATTTTTAACCTCCATTAGAAACACTCATATTAAAAGAATAAAATACATTTAATATTCATAATAATATGCAAGATGTAAAAGCTTTTAATGTCAATTTTATTCTCAGCTAAAATAGTCCATGGTATATGCATTGAAATTATTGTCGATCATGGAGCTAATTAAGTTATTTTGTTGGAGCAACCATTTCCGTATTCCTCTAAATTGTTTGGAGTCGAAGCAAAAGAAAATTAATGATGCGGAAATGATATAAAGTTATGGCCTCGTTTTAGGACGATGTTAACGAATTGACTTTAATTGCTACAGTATGTCGATTTGTCATATGAATTCTACATATGTTGCTGGGTCAACACGTTGTGTGTCCCTCATGGCAGAAAGAAGAAGAAGAAGATGATGACGATAAGGAGCAGACGTCGGTAACGAAGACCTTATCATGATTTGTTTTCCTTCACATGGGAAACGAGGTGAGTTTAATTTCTATGATCACGTGAAAGATTGATATCTCCTCGTTTTCTGCGTGCTGATAACTCTATTTTGCTGGTTTCAGATGAGGTTGAAGCCTCCCAAGATGGTGTGAAGCATGTACTTGATCTAAATAATGTCTTCTGCCACACCTCCAAGCCTCCTCCTATATAAAGGCACCAACATGAGAGGGAACTCAGAGATCCAGCAAAGCCAATCACATCCTTCCTTCACTTTGAGTACTTTGTCTGCAACTCCCTTCGCCACGCCTCTTCTTCTTCTTGCTTGAGGTTAATGGCTCAGACCCAACCAAATGGCAGCCAGCACTACCATCACCATCACCACCATCATCACCACCACCTGCAGCCCTGCGAGGGGAAGCTGATCACAGTCCTCAGCATAGATGGAGGAGGTGTTAGAGGCCTCATTCCAGGAACCGTCCTCGCCTTTCTTGAGTCAAAGCTGCAGGTAATCTCGAGTGCACGGTAACCAAAACCAAATCCGATTCTTTTCTTGGACGATGAGCTGATCTGTGAGAGTGCAGGAACTCGATGGACCAGACGCGAGGATCGCAGACTACTTCGACGTGATCACAGGGACGAGCACAGGAGGATTGCTCAGCGCCATGATCACTTCTCCAGATGAGAACAAACGCCCCCTCTTCTCAGCAAACCAAGTCATCGACTTCTATCTTGAGAACAGCCCAAAGATCTTTCCTCAAGGGTGAGTGCGCTCTCTCCATCGATCCATGTAGTCGAGTACTTGAATCTGGAATCCGCTTGCAGGAGTGGAATGTTCAGCTCGTTGACGAAGCTGGTAAGCGCGATCCGGGGGCCGAAGTATGATGGCAAGTTTCTCCACTCCAAAGTCAAGCAGTTGCTCACCGAAACAAAGCTAAGTGAGACCTTAACCAACGTAATAATCCCAACGTTCGACATCAAGCTTCTTCAGCCCGTCATCTTCTCATCCTTTGAGGTGCTTCTCTCTCTCTCTCTCTCTCTCTGTGGAATCAAAGAAGGAACTGCAAGCATAACTTGGTTCTCTTCTCGTACTAATCTTCATGCCCTGTTGTCTTTTAGGCAAGACACTCACCTCTGAAGAACGCTCATCTCGCCGACATCTGCATAAGTACGTCGGCGGCACCAACGTACCTGCCGGCGCACTACTTTGAGACGACGGACTCCGACGGAAAATCTCACAGCTACAACCTCATCGACGGCGGCATCGCCGCGAACAATCCGGTAAACAAGCAAGCCATCGTCATCGTCATCATCATCATACTTGCGTCGTGGCCGTTCTCATGTCGAACGCTATATCGGCATATTTCTGTGTGGTTCAGACATTGGTGGCCATGAGCCAGATCAAGAAGGAGATCGCATTGACGAACAAGAACTTCGCTAATTTCAAGTCGATTGACTACCACAAGTTCATAATCATCTCGATCGGGACCGGCTCAGCTAAGGTGGAGCAGAAGTTTAGCGCACACTTGGCATCCAAATGGGGAGTTCTGCAATGGTTATATCACGGCGGTTCCAACCCTTTGATCGACAGCTTCTTCCAAGGAAGCGCCGATGTGGTGGACATCCACATGTCTTCTCTGTTCCAGTCACTGAACTGCGAGAAGAACTATCTGAGGATACAGGTAACTTTTTGGCTTCTCTAACCTCGCTCCCATGGGCATCACGAACCATACACGCTTCGTGCTTGCAGGATGACACACTGATGGGTGAGAGATCATCGGTGGATGTTTCGACGAAGGAGAACCTGCTTGAGCTGGTACAGATTGGGAAGAATCTGCTGAACAAGAAGGTATCCAGGGTAAACCTGGAGACGGGCATCTTCCAGGAGATCGATGGAGAGGGGACGAACGCAGACGCGCTCACCCAGCTTGCCAAAAGACTCTCTCGAGAACGCCAACTCAGGAAAGCCACCGTGGCTGCCAAATGAGATCCAAGTCTCCACGGTGTCTGTTCCTTCCTGTGTTTTAGAAGCCTTGAATTGTTTGTGCTAAGGAAGAATGTAGTCGTCGTAGCTTCTAATGGTTCGTTGGTAGAAAGTGAGTAGTCCTCTATGTGTGGGTTGATGTGTACTTTTAATAAGAGGATTTATTCGTTCTTAATTGTTCCTTTAATTAGACAAATATTTTTGTGATTGTTATTTTTTATGGTAATTTATCGAAAAAAAAACCCTAGTAATGAGTTTTTTTTTTTTAAGTTTTAAGCCAAATATCTTTAATAAAATTATAAAAAAATGATGATAATTTTTTGATTAAATTTGATTTATTTTTTAACTAAATCAAATTTTTTTTTAGATGAACCGAATTAGATTGGTTCAACTAAGTCCTAACTATTTAATTTAATTTAATTGAACCTAAGATTATCTATTGATTTTTTAAAATTACCATATCCCCTTCAGCTCCACTCCTTCTCATCCTTCCCCACCACCACCACCACCTCCTCCCACTCTACCTTCATAGCTCCTTCTTCCCCTCCTCCCCCTACTTGATCTTCGTTACCGCCTCCCCGTCCCCAATCTCATCCTCTTCCCACTCTATCTCTAATATCAATCTCCTCCTCCTCCCACTTTGTCATCTCCTCTTCCTTTCTCGTTAGCTTATTCTTTCTCCTTCTCATCCTCCTCCCATTCCACCTCCGCCTCCTCATCCTCCCACTCTACCTCCATGGCCACCTCCTACTCCCACTCCTCTCTCTCTCCCTCGTCTGCTTCCCTCCTCCCTCCTCTTTTTCCTTCTACTCCTTCAATTGCTAGCTCCCTCTCCTTCTCCTTTGCCTCCTCATCACAGTTTATATTTTTTTACACAAAAGGGAAATGAAAAATATATGATTTTATTCAAGTTCCTACTTACTAACTATTAACTATCAAAGACTTTACCTCTAAGATAACTGATATTATTAAAAACTTTATAGAGCGTGATTATTAACCCTTGACATATTATCACAAATGCATCTTATATGTTCTCAACCTAAGTGAGTCTAATAAAATATTTATCGGATAAGATTTTAAATCCATTGAAAGGTAAATTTAACTGAGTTCTATCAGACCAATGACTCAATAATTCAAGGCTTTAATTTGCATAACTACACTCCATTTACCAAACTATGTTCATTTTTCGTCGGTGTTGGGAACGGATTAAGACACAACATTCCGGAGCTCCTTTTCTTGTGAAGAGAATCTTAAAATAGTAACTCAAACCAATGTGGATGTGACTTGTCAGAGTTGAAATCTATCATTCACCCTTTTGTTTTGTAGCTTCCACATGGGCGGCTAAAGTTGGGTGGTCCTGACACTAATCCTTGGACAAAACATGATGCAGATTCCTTTAGAAAAGAACTACAATATAATAAAATGTAGGCAATGTGATCATTGGCCCCAATTTGGAACAAAAGGAATCTACCTGATGTCACGAAGTTTGTAGTGATACAAATCCTGTTCACAAGGATGTTTGCTGCAAGCCTGTAAGTTCTACATAACAAAAATAACAATGCATGCTACATTGCTAGGCTTACTTTGTCAATTTCCATATTAATCTATTGATATTTGAAATCAGAAACAAACATAGCTTCAGACTTAAGAATTGAGTTATCAATTCAAGACGGCAGAAAAGATGAAACGCTTAAACAGATTAGCAAAATCAACAGCGGAGATTTCAACAAACAGATGATTACCTCAAAGCTGCTGCAAGACTGCAACTCTAGGACTGTGAATGAGTTTCTAATTCAGCCTAAAACACAAGACAAAGTCTCCACAGTTCATTTTTTAACATACAAAAAGATATATGTTGGAAGATTATGATTTATAAACTCAAGCGAGACACCATAAGTTTATCATACACAATCTTACCTAGTCAGCTCTACACAAAATGTAATGTCATCAATATGGTTTACACACAATTTTTCTCAACGTTCTTCCCTCAAAAAGAATGAAGAGTATAAAAGACAATTTTGGTAGCAAAAGATCAGAATTATTTTGTTGAGTATTGTGTTGCGTGATTCACATGGTATTGACAAAAAGACGAAAAAGATACCAAATTATGAACCATTAAATAAAACTTTATCTCATCCGGTGGGGTCAGGACTTCGTTTGCAACCAACAAACCAACATACATTCAATGAGCTATTTAATCTTAAACCACAACTTCACCATATTAAACTCAAGTTGGCTACTGCAAAACTACATAGTGTCTCATTGAACTATTTTGAATGAATTAAGCAGAATCAGATACAAATTAAGAAAATGAAAATCAGATTGGAGAAAGCAAGCCCGTGAGAAGAATTTGGCATCAAAGTTACGTTAGAGCATAAACAACCACTGATGCTTGTAGATCCCGGTCCACTTTAAAATGGGCATGGAAGAATCTTTTAATCTGCAAGCATCACACAAGTTAGGAAAGGTGTGCCAAATGGAAAAACAAGCTAATCTTGCATTAGAATTATGTGTATATCTACTGTCACTGTGAGCGAGACACATAAGGTACAATTATGAAGTTCCTTTTTCTTTAGTTTCTACAAGTCCATAATATTTTGTATGCTACTATACAATATCCATCTCATAGCTTATATGTTCAATGAATTATTTGCAGAAAGGTAGTATGCCATGATACTACCAGTTCAGATGACACTTTTAACTCCTAATGTTGATGAATTGAATCTAATGGTGACTTTAGTGATCAGAATGATTGGTTGACATAAGCAGAACTTACTGTGAACATTTGTTTATACATGTGCCATATAATATATAAGCTGGTTAAGTAAAGAAAGACATAGGAAAAAACTCAAGTCAATCATGCACTTGGTACGAGTAAGAAAGCATTTACATAAAAAAAATGGCATTTGTAACAAAGAAAACATGTTTCATGAAACAAAAAGATCTCTTTTTTCATATTTGAACCACAATAAAACAATTTCATCATGAAATGATCTAATGCATCAAATCAAGGTCAAAACATCAAAAGTAGCATGATATGATGATAATAAAATGTATCATTATGAAAAGAAGGGATTTAAATATGTCACATTTTAATGGATCATCAATGGTGTAATTCCAAACTGACAGAAGTAATATACACTTTCTGAGAGAAAAAAAGGATGATATTAAATTTTTTGAGAGAAGATAGCTTGAATATTTGAAATTCACCATAAAGTACAGTTAAAAAAATTCATTTGGCTACGCATGGAAGATGGTGTTTCCATCAAATAACTCAAATTTTGAAAAAAAATTGCAGTGAAAATCTTAAACTAGTATTTTGCTCTCAATTAAAGTTTAAGCAGCACATTAGTGTACAAATGTCGAGGATACATGCAAGTTGACTTCATGAAGAAAACTATGAGAACCATAGACGCAATGATGTGAGAACTTAAAGCACAGTAGGCCATGCATTTCTACTAACACCTTAAAATTTAATCTCTAAGAGTGTCATATTAACTGGATACAATTTGATCTAGGAAATAGGTGATTCATAAGAATTAGCAATAACATGTGATAATTGTTTGACATCAGTTCCTGAACACGCAGGTTCCGGTGCTAACAGGATCAAAGTCTTAGAACCCAAAAAAAAGAATATCCACTAATTTCAGCAAATATTAGGTATTTTAATTGTTTATTCTGTTCCAGCACATAATCTCTTCTGATTGATAGACAAACATTGGCAGCAATAGTTTATTTATTTATTATAATTGAACAGGATCCAAAAAGTAAGCCATTATTCAGTTATTATTTTTCTGAAATTTTGTAGCTTTACCTCATCAAAGGAATACGAGATAAGAAGTTCACGGAGTTGTTTTTCTTCAGAACTGAATAATACTATGTGACTGGGTAATGATGAATTCGTGAACATGGACATGACAAAGCCAAGTGGATCTATCATAAAACGATCTGACTCATCCAATATCCCTTTAGTGTCACTGGATAATCAAAATTCAAATATATTGTCAGAGTATGAAAAAGTGACATGGAAGGAAAATATGCCAAGGAAAAAAAATACTAGACAAAATCTTGAAAAGTCACCTTGGCGTGCAGTCCAAAAACCGCATTGGCAGGTCATGGTGTAGAGTGGAGTAATAAGGTGTGGAGTGGCAGGGCATTAGAAATAAAATACTCCTCACTTTTCCTTTATGGGCTTCTTTTGATAGATAAATCATCACATCTTCACTTCCTCTCTGGCTGGGCAAGACGAATTTATAAGAATAATGTAATATAAGTTTAAAACCCAATCCTAACTGATTCAGAAACCACATTCCTAAAAGCATCCTTAAGAAATCAAAATATTTCTTTTTCATTAGCCCTTATTGCAAGATAGAACATAGATAACAACAGGAGTTATTTTAAAAGAATTTAAAAAGCTTGAATACCTGATGAATTGAACTCATATATAATGCCATTGGAACATTAGTTGCAACAAGGAACAACACAGCCAGTTGCACTCTCGATGGACACTTATTGCCAGGTCGGGATTTTCTTCTTTTCATATCCAGAAGATCCGGTTTTGACATCACTGATAATGAATAGCCAGAGAATATCAAAGCTATTGGCAGCACTGGAAGCACAAACCTGTGACACCAAAAATTATCTAACAGACAGATCAGAAAAGCAACTTCTGGATAAAAATACATCTAATTGCTACATAACAAATTATAAGAATAATAAAAGTACCTGAACTCTTTGTGGCCGAGCACACTATAAATCCCTAAGACCCAAGCAATTAGACCTGAAATACTCCACTCTTTTGATTTAAGTATGCCTATTACAGCATATGGTAGAAAGGTTAAAAGCATGGACGGAAATCCTTGGGTGAAATACCAATGCCATGGATGGGTGCCATAGTAGTCCCCTCCAGAAGAAAAAAAATTGAACCTAAGAAAATTAAGAGGCACAATGGTGAAGGATCCATACATCCACCAATCCAACAAGCATGACATGGCAAGCACTAGAATCCTGTAAAACATTGTGATATTAATATCGGAGGAAGGTGACATTAATTTATAAAGAGCTATCCATAATATTGGGATGTGCATATTTGACAAGCCACATTACAGAAAAGAAAGAACTACCAATGACCTTTCAAAAATAGGACATAGTGGACATATCCCTCAAAATCATGACTATATATATATATATACATACATATATATATATATATACATACATACATATATATATATAAATACATATATACATACATACATATATAAATACATATATACATACATACATATACGTACATATACATACATACACATACATATATATACACATATATATATATACACACACACACATATATATATGTATATATATACATATATATATGTATATGTGCATGTGTGTGTGTGTGTGTATCCCTCTGAAATGTGAAATTTAACAAATGTGTCCCTATTGTTTGCCTACAACCATGAAATAGAGCCATACTGACAAGCTCAGTTAAGCAAAATGAGGGAAAATCACAATAAAATAATAAAATTTTTCCTTGATTTAATTTCTTTTGAAGATTATTTCTCAAAAGGTAACAAAATTCTCCATCAATTGGTAGAACCCCAATCATAGTAAACCAATGTTCCAGGGCATAAGTGTAGACTAAAAGATGTGATAACTGACTCATTAATTTGGTGAGTCACTGGCCCAAGATACTTAAAGCCAAAGTAACAATAATAGGTCCATTTATCCCTATGAACCAACTTGATTCTTTTATCATTTTATTGTGGAACTAAACGATAAGTGGATTGAGATTCTCATCAAAACTCAAACATAGTCCACCATTATATTGCACATGAGTTGCAGTATAATCGTGGTTCCATGCTATGATATGTTAACTAGTCTCATTCATGGGTAGTCCTTTCTTACTTGGTTTTCTCATCGTGCTCAGCATTGGATTTGCACTAATATCAATTGTTATGATATAGCTTCATAGAATAACTGACTTACTAACTTGATAAACTTGAAGCACTATCCCAAAATGCTTAAGCTCTAGTAGACCTATCTAGTCATATAAACCAACTCAATTGTCCTCTGATATGAGACTAAATTTAGGATGTCACTGATAAGTCTTTTAAGAGAATGTTACACCAACTATAGCTCTCTAGGGCATCTTTTAAAAATTTCAGGTTTCAAGGGGAATTGAAAAGAACAGCAAGATTTACATATGAAGGATCCTACTTTATAAGAGCTATGTATGTAAATTTCCCCAAGGAAAAAAAGTAAGAGTTATGATTAGCTTGTCATACCTCAGGTAAGGAAGCTACAATACTATGATCATACATCATCTAATATCCACAAGTTACAACCTTTCCAACAATATGGTTTAACCACAAACAAGATTTTTCAACTTGACAGTACACAAGAAAGTTTATTGGTTTGTTACATTCTTTTTTGGTCGAATTCATGCACATATTGAAGTATTTGCCCAAAACAGAGCTCTCTACCTCATCAAAAAGTATAACTTTACGCTTATTGTATTGGCCATAAAAGATTGAGTACAGTATCCTATTATGTTATTTATTTTAAATTGAAAAATAGAAAAGAAGCTAAAGAGGTATAAGGAAAAAAATGCAAAAACCTTCAAGGTGAATAATAAGCAGAGTTAAAGCATGCTTATCAAAGAATTTTCCCTTTCAGCACTTGTCAGTCTGCCTTTCAGGTTCTCTTGGTAAAAACACCATATAAGCAATCATAATAAAAAGCAGGTTTTTAAGATTCTGATGACAATTCTAGTTAGTTGCTATAAAGGTTACATTGTCGATTCTTTACCTTTCAAACTTATCTTTGCACAACACTATAAAGAACTTGTCCATGATTCAGAAATTGCTTTTATTAACAGAAAAATTATTACCTACCCTATGGGAACTACCTCAAAAAAGAGGAAGTGCAATCTGGACTGCGTCCTAATCAGATACAGCACACCGACGTACAACCATGTGATAGCACTAGTAGGCCGAACTGCACATGCCAGTGCTGCTATGAACAAACCCAGCTTTCTTGACGCCACAGAAAGTTGCTTTGAGGAACCACTTGAAGCGAGCCAATAGAATAATCCCACTACAGTTAACACTGTCTCCAAGCTATTTGACAATGTCCGTGTAATACAGAAGAACATAAACCAATTCATCAATTGACAAAAGAGCTATTCAGCGGAGTCAAGGAAATCATTATCACAAGTAGCAGCAGGTTATTTTGTAGTATCATTATGATTCCCATGAAGATGAGTTTCAAGTCATAAAAAATGAGAAGGATACTGCCCATCTTGCTACATGCTCATCAAAGATCAGTTTTGAGAGCTTGTACATGTACACATCTCCAATGGATGCAAACAAGGACTGCAGCAGCCGTGGAGCCTTCGCCTGTCAACAGATTAGAAAAAATGAAACAGAGATTATAGATTTCTTATAGCTCTAAAAGAGAACAAAAATACTGCAATCCCAAGCAAAGTTAAGCAGACGTAAATGAATTATCATAGAAAATCTGCATTTTCCCTTTCATCATTCAAGTAGACATATATGCATTATCATAGAAAATACTGCAACCCCAAACAATTCTTCCAACCACCAACACAATCAAACATGCTTTGAAGGGAGCAACCATAGATAGAATGATCTCGGGGAAGAGGGAGACGACCAGAAGAATTCAGTTAAAAGTGTACGAGTAGTTGATTACCATGAACCAGGGGGTGTCCAAGCGAAGGAAACCCAAGACTTTATAGAGGAGAGCGAAGACCAAAGGATGGAGGTAGCTGCGAATTCCTTTCTTCCACTCCCAGGTGAGATGACCATACCTAATCACCATCACCGAACCAACCTAGGCGAATTAAGGGCAGTGGAAAGAAGATTGAAATCCCTATCAAGAAAGAGATCCAGGGTTTCTGACCCAAAGACGACGCGGTGGGCAACCTCGAGCGACTGCCAGTGCTCGTCCGGGTTGAAGTAGGTCTGGATCAGCAGCGCATTGACGGCTCGGAAGGCAAGCGCAGCCGCCCAGATCCTCTTCTCCGACCACCACGGCGTACCCTTGGCAGCAACAGATTTACCCGAAGAAGAAGAGATCTTGTCCTCCTCCTCCTTTTCCTCCGGCCGTTGCCGGCGTCTTGGTGTTGGTCGCCCATGGTCGCTCATTTCTTGGAGGAAAGCACCGATCGGCGAGGAGGCGTAGGCAAAAAATGTCCAAGGGTTTATAGTGGTACAATATTATAGGATTTGTTGCGTCAAAAAATGATATGACAAAAATGTCCCCTACTCTGCTCCATTGCCGCCGTTCTTCTGCTTCCATCTCCACCCCCGGAACTCTCTTCACCCTCTTCTCCTCCGATCGGAATCCTCGTCACGGAGCTTCCGATCCCTCTACGGCGTCTTCCTCACCATCTTCAAGAACCTCCGTCGCCGCCGCTGCCGCCTCCGCACTCCCTCTTCTCCGCCGTCACTCGCCGCGTCCACCACCGGTACGTCACCCTCCCGGTCGCCCCCGACGGCCTCCTCTCCACCTTCCGGCCTCGGCGGGTGAGGAAAAATCTTGCGATTAGCTACCTGATTTATTTACCTCCATTCTAGCTAAAGATAAATGAAATTGATGACCAAATAAGCTGAAATCGATGTTTTGATTTCTTTGTGTGCGAGCAGCAATGATTGATGCAGAGTTATAAGAGATTCTTGAGTTCTTCTTGATCCAAGTAATGCAATTTAGCTAAGTTTTTAAGTTGAAACATGTCTTGATATCTTGGTTAAATAAGTCATTAGTGAGAAAGTAAGTGTGTAGCGAGATCTTTTGAACAGATAGATGTATTGTGTACTTCGAAGGTGTCCAAATCACAGCTACAGAGATTCTTGAGTTGTTCTTGATCCGATAAATGAAAACTTTATCTGGAATGGTGTCTAGATGCTTGTATTAATATCGAAACTGTGGGGAAAAGTTTTATGATATCTGTTGGAATTCTTCTTTGCTGAGAGTCTCAGAAACAAGTAGATGAAACCAGAATTCATGTCTTTCTCTCATGGAGGTGGGAGACAAATTGCTCTATGGAATCATTATGAGTTGATTCCACTGAGACTGATAATAAGAGAACTAAATGGAATGACAAAAGTGATAAGTATATGAGATTTTGAGGAAATCTCTTTATTCTGTTGAGCGAAATCCTCGTTGAGGAAAATTCTCCCTTTATAAAAGGAAGAGGATATATTAATAACAATCAACTACTTCTATAACTTGTTTATCTATTTATTTTCTAACATGGTATCAGAGCAGTTCCTCCTTGGCGACAGCATCGTGTGTTAGCCAAGCGACCACAGTAACACGTTGCAGAAATCTCATCTACTTATCAAAAAGAACCATGTATTGTTCTCTGAATTCTTCAATGCAAATATCATCCATAAGTATGCAAGCATGATGACTTACTAAGACTTGATCCAGTGAAGGTTCATGGATGCATCTGACATTGACCTCGGAAGCCTAGAGGTGGTGTGCAGGCTCAGCCACTTGGAGATGCTTCATGTATCCATCTGGCCTCATTGCAGTCCAATTGATCATCCTTTGCCACAGTATTGAAGGCACTCGCAGGACCACCCACTTTGAAGAGGGGACCTGACTACCCATTGTGTGTGATCATTATTTCAAAGGTATCTCCAACAGTTGCGACTGATGCCTTTGAAATGTTATTCTCCACTATAATTTTGACTTTTTTACTTTCATCAATCTAATTCAGAATGTGCATCTCCTACATGCAAATGAAAGGGTATGAAACATGGAAAGCTGAGAAAAGCAGAAAGAGTAGTAGTGCAGAACAAGAGGTCATCAGTGCAGAGCCTGAAAAATCTATGCAACTTCATATTCTTTCGTGTCTTTAGAATGACATTCATTCCATGAAAGAGATATGGTTGTCATGGTTTCCCTTCTACACTGGAAAATGTGAGATTTATCATCTCTATGATGCTGGAATACTCCCTTCCATGACAGAGAATTGTGTGCTGCATGTTTCCCATGTATTTGTCCTCCTTGAAATGAACTCCATCATTGCAATCATTTGCCATGGTCCCCGTGAGTGCATCATGGTACATGCTTTACAAGGCAATTCTGAGGATCTCAATCCCTGTTCTTGTCACCAGCCCAACATGTTGCTGACATTTCTTTTTAGGTAGAATAAGCAAACAATGGTCTTTAATGGCCTGAAAGCATCAACAACTGGCCAACCATGCCACCGAATAAGATGGCTCAACGCAATGTTTGCTCAGGGACAGCATCCTTCTCCGAATTGCAACCTTGATAGATCGATGCTGCGATCCAGATTGCCCAATTCTTGGAACTAGCAAACCATAATTCTCCTAATTTAACCTCAACACTCTGTAATATTATGCTGAATACAATCATTACCACAAGACGAAGAAGATCAGAGTCACATTCAACAAATGAGCCACAACACAAAACATGTGCACTCGAAAAAGACACGACTCGTCACTGACAACCATATGCTCGACCCTCTTCTCCCCTTCACACACCTATTCAATGGCCACAGCCCAGCAATGATTGATGCAGAGATTCCTAGAATCCTTCCGGGCTACGTATACAAGTCAGTGAATCGAAGTCAAGCTCTCAGGTCCATCTCCTGCGCCCATGCGCCCTTCTCTTGGACGTGAATGTGCCAGTAGGTCTGTGCCACTGCATCTGGATCCAGGGACGCTGTCTCTTGCCCTCCTTTTGATGATCCATGGATTCTGCAAGGAGTTAGCACAGATGAGCCATGGCTTAAGTAGCTTCTCCTGTGCAGGAACCACTGACCTTGGTGCACCGACCACCCCATCGATGATTACATGCGCGATGTGGATGCCAGATGATTGGAACTCTCTTGCGAGGCACTGCGCCAATCCCCTCAGAGCAAACTTCCCACAACCTGCAGCATCATTATCGGCATCACAGAGGAGTACATACAAAGGATAGAGATGTAGTGGACAAACAGTCTTTACTTAGTTCACAGTAGCCTGCAAAGCCACGAATGGACGCCGAAGAACCAGTGAAGATTATGGTGCCTCGACCCCTCTCCAGCATCCCGGGAATCACCTGCAACACAGATCAAACTTTGCCGTGCATGATGGAGGTAGAAGCATGGATGAGCTGTTGGTGCACGCTCACCTGCTGGGCGCAGTGGAAAGCCCCGACGGCGGACTCCGCGAGGGAGCGCACGAAGGACTCGACGGCGACGTCGGTGAATCTCGTGGGCTGGCACGTCGCGTGGGGCGCCTCGCATGCCGTGTAGGCGAGCACCTCGACGGAGCCGAGCGAGAGCACGCCCTCGAAGGCCTCGCGCACCGACTTGGGGTCCGCGCAGTCGATGCGGATGGCGAACACCTGGGCCTTGGCTTCCCGGGCGATCTCGTCGGCCAACCAAGATAGTTTACCTGCAGAGAGAGATGAAGATGAGGGAGAAGCACAAGGTCGTGCGGAAGAGAGGAGGAAGGCTCGCTTGCCGAGATCCCGGGCGAGAATGGCGACGGAGTAGCCCTCATGAGCAAACTTCCTGGCGACGGAGCGGCCGAGCCTGGGGCCGACGCCGACGATGGCGGCGATGCCTCTTGGGGAAGCTGAGCTTGACATCGGCCGCATATTAGTTGGCTGACATGAGGAGGAAGCTTCACGCTTATGCTTGCGCAGGAGAGATGGGGAGAGGTGACGGATCAGCTGTCTGTGGAGACATGAATATATAGGCAAATTGCACCTATCTATTTATATACATCATTATGATTGATTAACCATTTGATTATCGATTGGAACTTTAAATGAATTAATACCTTTCAAAACATTATATTATAAGAACAATATAAATAACTGTGTTTATTTTTAACTCAAATTAACCAATATTATGAATTAATACCTTTCAAAACATTATATTATAAGAACAATATAAATAACTGTGTTTATTTTTAACTCAAATTAACCAATATTAATCAATACGAAGATATTGAAACCCATCTGTTTATATGAATTGTTCAGAGAAGAGACACGTATGACTCACGTGTGCCGCTCTTGGTGTCGTGGTGGCCCATCGAGTCGGTGTCTACTTTACCTGAGTGTTGGTTGGTCGGAAAGGAAGAGCAATCAGGAATAAAGGATGTGACGCAGCCCAGATGCGATCTAATCGACTAGATTTCGGTCGAATCGAGTCACTCAACCTTATCCCGATCCCACAACCGCGATGAACTTTTGCTACAGTTGATTTAGGGAGAGCTGCATGAGAGTGTGCTCATTGTTCAGCCCCATGCATTTTGGTTTGAGAACAAGTGGTTCAGCTTCCGCAGGCATACGCGGTCTGCTGTGCAAGCATCTCTTCTCTCTTGCATGGGACCAGACTTTGTTTGCATGCATGCAAAAAAATGATGAGAACCCTAATCAGAATTGCCACCAGAATCTAGATTTGACACTTCAGTGTAGAATGATCAGAAAGAAAAATATTGAATCAAGTGGATGGGATACAGCTTAATCTTTAATGACATCTACACACAACTGATTGATTAAATATCATTTAATATAAAAGACTAAAAATCTCAGTTTTGGATACAAAAGCTCATCTTATCTCTCAAGATTATGAAACATGTAAATTGTGGGAAAGAAAAATGAGAGAGAAACACATAGGAAAAGTGGAAGAGCAGAGGAAGAGATGTTCTTTCTTTGCAAGGCAATAGAAGCTAACAGCATTCAAGGACTGTGATCTATACTTAGACGAATCTTCAGTGAACAAGAGCCACAAGGAATGAGAACTGAAGCTGGCTTTGAATCAACAGATAAATGCACACTCTCCATATCCAATAAAATGCCCATCTCTCTGAGCTCCAATGAGGTGATTGAGAAATAGTCACCACATCTACATTCGTAGAAGAGCTCCTGCAGATCACCGACGGTCTTAACAGACATATCCCCCAATTCAACTTCATTGGCCGGAATCTCCAGTTCCAGCCTCGAAGCTTGCAACTCCTTGTTATAGTTTGCCCTAGACTTGGAATCCGAAAGGACTTCCCATGCCTTCTGCACCTCTAGGAAATCTAGCTCATGATGATCCCTAGATGCATCATATTTCTTGTGCAGCTTATCAGGATGAGAATTTAGAAGGGCGGATTTGTAACTTACTTTGATCTCATCATAACTCGCATCTTCTTTGACTGACAAGACCTCATAATATGTCTTTTGGAAGAAGATTTTGCCGGTAAGAGACATGGCTAAAGCTTATTCTACAAACCTAACAGTGCATACAGAAAAAGGATTTATCACAATGAATGACATGAAAACCTAAATACATGATATAAATCAGGATAATAAATGTGAATATAAATCAGCATAATCAATGTGATAGTAAAATAAATTATTTAACAAACTCCCATAGTAAACATCTAGTAAAAAAGTTATAAGTTGGTTTCATGGGGGTTAGCAGTGTTCTTCATCATGTTCACTATAGAATCTTTTGAAAATTCTTGGTTGTCAGGATTAAACAGAGGTCTCATCCAAAATAAAAGAAAACAGATGGTAGAAGGGAAGGAAACAAACAAATACGGAGAAAGAAAAAAATGACATCACCAAAATGGAATGTGGTATGCTTACAATCCAAATGGAAGTAGATTTCAACAATCCATAAACAAATATTATGAGTCAGTTTGTCAACTCCAACTGCTCATAAGTAGCTCATAATCATCTTGAAAATCTTAAAAATGCATAATATAACCTAAGTTCCAGCCATGTCAATCTTGCATACAATATATACATGTTTCATGTCTTCCAACAGAAACTAACCCCAAGTTTGAGCAATGACAATCTTGCTTATTTATATCAAAGTTTCATGCGGCTGAATTGAGGCAAACAAGTGTGATTAGTTTTCAGTCAAAACATTGGACATCTCAAAAAGATCAACAAGCCTAAAGACGAGTTTAAAACCAATCATCAAGCTCAAGTTCAAAAAAATCCTAGCTAGTAAACTAGTCTAAAGCAGACTTCATAATGCAGCACAACATACGAGAACCAAGTGGTGAAGAATGACCATGTTTGGCCAGCCCCACATTCCAAGAATCGTTTACTCATCTATAGGTCCTTAATTTGATCTAACTGGCTATGAAACTACCAAGTTAAAGACTTAACTAAGACAAAGATCTAAATGGCCGCTTCACGTCTGCATCATTTGCTTACACTGGAGCAGTTCATAGGCTAAAGTAGCTTATGTAGGACTGTTGCAACAACAAAGATATTCCACAAAATCAGAATGTAATAAACAAGGTCACAATAAAACAGCTCCATTTCTACGTTCAAACAAGCCTCAAGAAAAATTGGCTATTCTCATCCGAACCACCATATGTTCAAATATTCAAACATGTATGTTTCTAAGTATCAGTATCAATACACAAACATTTCTTTCAAGAGTGACCAAGATTACCGCCTAAGCGCCTGGGCTATCGCCTGGACTGCATTCATACAATTACTATGTCAGTTGTTTGGGGATCCCCAGCTTTACAGCGCAAGGGTTCAGAAACATGATTCATGATCAGCCACCCACTAAGAAAAGATCAAGAAAAAGTTTAGAAAGGCCAATTTTTGGGCAAATTAGCGCACAGAACTGCGGCTCGGTGCATGGACGTGTCGAATATTTAGAACCGTGAAAGGGCTTCTACTCGGCCGCTCCAAATCGCCGGCCAAAACCCATCTTTTTCAACTAATTCCGGCATCCAATATATCAAAGAAAGCCGAAAAAGATAAGATGTAAACCGTAGAATGCAAGACACCCACGGCGGGTTATTGCTCGCTCATGCCAACTACTCACCAACCCGTTCCGCCTCGCCTCCGCCTCCGCCGCCGCCACAGCACGAAAGCCGCCCGGGCGACGGTTGGTTGATTACCGGGAACGGAAAACACTAGGGCAACAACGGCATCAACGGGTGCGTTGGGGCGTACACTAACCGTTTGTTACATGGGTTAACGGGTCCAGACCCGTTAACCCATCATTTAATAAAACCTCAACAGTTGGCTCGCCACAAATCACATGTACGTCCTTACTATTCTGTGTTCTTCATATTTGCCCCTTCAAATTAAAATAAAATACGAATAAATATTACACTTAGGAAACCCAAAAACATGCATCTCTCCCTTCCCATAGATTATTAGATATTACAGCATAGATATTAAAAAACTTTAATCGACAATACTACCTGATAAGACATGTTTTGCCCCCAGGACACGTCACAGCTGATGCCACACGTCACGTCAGAACTCATACCCCCAAGACACTGTTCGACATGCTTGGTTCCAGTAATCTCGGGACGACAACGCCCCGCACGTCGAACCAGCATCCGTATTGATGTCGTACTGTGTCCATCACGTCAATCCGTGTACGACCGATCCTCTCACGATAGTATAAAGACCTTTATCCCGACCTCCAAAAAGAGGAAAAAAAAAGGAGAGACTACTGATTTGCTCGTCGGAAGGGCCAAAGTCGGGGATCACCCGACGAAGGCCATTTTTACAGGAAGGCAGCAACCTCATGAGTCACAGACTGACGCCCCCGTGGTGAGTCATCGACCAACCCACCCCCCGACTCGAGGATCTAGTCGGCTTCAACAACCAGCTCAACTGACAGGAGGCTCCCAACATCGATCCATGAACCAAGCCGTGCTGACTATCAACCACAACACATTCGTTCCCCAACACTACCCTTTAAAATCATTAAAGTACATTTGGACTCAAAGAATATAACCCTATTGGTCAGTAAAATTAATTTCTCATAGATTCACACAAAGTAGGCTGATGAGTGGATAGATGTGAAGGTTGATATATTAAAATATGAGATAAATGGATAGAATAGCATGACCTGTTGAGGATCCTACTGAATCAAGGAAGAGGACATAATGGACCCAACTTGGAACCCTGCACCAGCTTTTAGATGATTGCAGGTCTAGAATTGCCTCCATAACGATCAAATCCACAGCTTACTCCCAGATCAAAATGTGTTACCGTGAAACCAAACAAATCTGTATCAAGCAGGAAGATGGAATACTCAAGAGAGGTTTACAGCTCTCTCAATTGTTGGCCAATATTGTACCTCGATAAAGCTATGACATAAATATTCAATCACAAGTACCTTCTGGAACATTTAAATTAGCTATCATCTATGTTCTTCATTGATAACTCAGTAGTTTGCAACTCGAGAAGAATTTAGTTGAGCTAAAAATCAAGTTCTCTCAAAGCAATTAGATGCCTCTCTCAAATGTAGAAGCGACATAAAGAATACTATAGATAGATAGATAGATAGATTGGTAGATATATTATGTCATAGAAAAATGGTGGCAGCAGGATGAAATTGTCAGACGGTTTAGATGACATGGTGAATGCAGGCAGCCAATGTTGCTATCTTGCCATATAGATCTGAAACATTTCCTTTTCTGGGTATTAGTGCAGCATTAAGGAAGGAGATGGTGCTAGTTATGCACCCACAACACCTGACATCCATGGCACGACTATGGGTGCATTGGGGTGTTTCTTCCTGTAAGATTTGGAATACTTATCTTTGAAGTTCAACCGAGGTTTTTCGGCCTGCATTCAAAGAGACCAAATAAGCAACTTGAGATTAGGAAACAGGAAGATTTGCATGTCGGTAAAGACATAAATCTTAGCAAAAAAAGGAACCAGTAACATGTCAAATTGATTAAGCATTTAGAACCTTCCACCAATATATAGTTTCTTCCTAGCTGCACCTGTAACAAATAGGCAACAACACCTAACTACAAGATTACAGTTGTTTCCATTGAAATGGCAGCAGAGCGTCCATTAGTGAAAGAAAAAAATAGTAGGTTTTCCGAAATTAAACAAGGGACATTTGATATAAGTACAAATTATTTGGCAAAGACAAGGAAAAGTCAGAGCGAAAATTTCAATCAAATTTAGCTAGCGTGGTTATACAGACACCAAAAACCACGGAAAATAATAGAAAACAAAAATGGCAGTAATATCTACAGGCTCTGCATAACAAGGGTTTTTACAACATAACGAGTGAGAATAGTCATTTTGAATATACTGATCAAACATTCTTAAATATTAGGTCTATTCCATTTATGAATAGAAAAAACCTGTAATATCCTCAACTAGTCCAACATAGGATGTGAGCAGCAATTGGACAACATAGATGTATGCATTCCCAAAGAACAACTTATGAGTAGCACTCGGAAACAAAATTTACTTGGTTCAGGCTTTAATCTCAATAAATATGATATTAAAGGTATTAACCATCTATATGGTGTCGACCACAATGGAATTACTGCCTGACCTCACAAATTGAAAGGGAACTATTGGGCAACGCAACTGCTGTGGGTTTGAAGGAGAGGAATGTGTTAAAAGCCAGTTACTTGTGCATGAGATATGGGATGCCATGTGGATGGTGTATAAACCATTAACCACCAGCAAAGGGAAATAATTTTGGAGACACCATATAGTTTTGAGCATAAACCTGTACAAATATCAGATCAACTCTATGGCCCTAGATAGGATGATATGCGTCAACAAAGGGTTCACCTTGTATATAGCAAGATGGGAAATTCCTTGAGATCACAAGAAAAATTAGTCAGTTTTGATTAGGATGTAAAACTTTGGAGTGGAGGAAATTGACATCCTAATAGTCACATTGGAACAAGTTTTGAATGGTTTGGTACAACAGACCCAACTGACTGATTAACCAATAAATTGGATATAAAAGTTTTGAATCATATGGCTAAGGACCATTTTATAAAAGTTATTAGGATAGTAGGAACTAAGATTGCAATGTAAATTCTGCTTTGCTCATCCTCATTAAGCAATTGACATATGCCATTTTATAAAGTAAGCCATAAAAATTTCAGTCACCAGTTTATCGTGTCAAATTTTGACAGGATTCTTGTGTTGGTTTTCTCTCATATTTCCTATTTTGTGATTCTGATTCCTTGTCCTAACAAGAAATGCGAAAAGGTGACACGAATCTGCATTTCACTAGAGGAAGAATCTTAAATTCAGCAGCAAATTAATATGGCTAATATAAAAGGTAATCATGCTAAAATAAATAAAACAGAACCTGCTTCAGCCAGCACTCCTGATGTTTGTGTTCATATATATCTGGTGAATAGCACCCAAACTCTGACGGGCAGTAAACCCATATATTGCACTTCTTTTCCCCTGGCTTTGGATGTTTGGCCTGATCTAAGCAAGCCTGACAACAATCAGCAGCGCTGTCTTTATGGTGGGTAAGCCCCCATCTAACAGCAGCTCCATCATAATCAGTATGAAGCTCAGCATGGCATTCAGGAGGCAGTGGTCGACCAGGAATTATCTCCTCTGCAGAAGGGTGCATTAAGAGGCTTTTAAAAATAAAACAAGGCAGCGGTAAATTGAAAGCAGCAGAAAACAAATATGAGCTCATCAAATTTGTAATATTTATTTACAGAGCAAAAGTAGATGCCTGACAGAGTTGAATCATTGAAGATAATATGGAAAGATAATAAGACTATAGACTCCAGCTGGCCAATATAGTTACCAAGATCCTGCTCATCTTTAGGTTTATCATTGTGTTCAGTGTGAATAACATCAGCTGGAATCCAGAGCCCAATTCCTTCCAAGAGCATAAGCCAATTAGACTCCAACACTCTTTTCAACATCTCTGCAAAACCATGGTCACATTTTGAAAAAAATATAGAACAGTATATTAAAATTCATAATTATCCAACAGAGGCAACATACTTGCTTCCTGGTAAGAGATGCTTGAATCTATATTTGATTTTGAAGTTGTCACCCTTCTAACTTCTTCTAGTTTCTCAATTCGCCATAAGTCCACTGTTTCTGCTCAGAATAGGTGACATATTAAATTACAAATGCATCACAGTTGCAACAAGTAGACAAGCAGATGTAGCACATCAAAATTTCATATTCCCATGTTGTTCAGGCTACAGCAATGTCAACAGTTATCCATTCTTGTCTCGTATTCCTATTCTAATACAACTCTAGAAGAAATGTAATCCATATGCAATATCTTTGCACGCAAAATCAGCCAGCCGGCTAACACATACAATTGACTCCATGATATAATTAAACGTCAAAATACTCAAACATACAACTGGTTAATTTGAAATCTTCTATTGATAGAAAGGATATGGTTTAAGTAATGTGGATACCAAGGAAAAACATTATGTGGATTAAGTTTTAAGTTCCTTGAGAAGCTTGATGTTATGTATTTATATTAGGTTGACAGTAATAACGTGCTTGTTATACTCGGCAAAAGCATAACACTCTAATCTAGCAAATATCTGCTAAGCAGTGGTAGAAGTTAGAATAAAATTGATAGCTAGAGGTGATTCAGATACCTAGTCATTTTCACAAGACCACTATCATCCATCATTGTGATAATAACTGTATCCAAACCTTGGTTTTTGTGAATGCAGTACAAGTAAGAAGTCAAGCAGGATTATCGAGGCTATATCGAGTTATGTAATAATCATAGGAAGAATGTGATGGAGGAACCAGATTGGTCAATACTTCCAAGGGTGAGTACAGAGTCTCAAGCTTCACTTATCTGGCATATCACTTGGAATAAGCAAGGAGATAGCTACATTTATATGCAGTACAGCTTGGTACATTTATATTCAATAAGGCCTCCCCAAACGGTCTAGTGGACTGATATTATAACCCAACAAGTAATATAAGGCTTACATGCTCTATCTTCCATTTAATTTTGATCCCAAAGGGAGGACTATAGATGGACTACCTACAAGCAATAAACTTCAAGATTTTGGGCATATCAAATAGGCTTAAAATTAGTATGGTGATTGTGATGACAAACTAATATATGGTCACAGATTGTCTTGAGCATATTCTGGAGTTGCTACATTACATTAATGTTGTTTAGACTTGGATGCTTAAGCTGCTAGAAGGTTACTCTTAAGAAATCAAGTGCATGGAGACCTAATTGGATTGATCATATAACTAAAGAGATTCTTAGACATATTGTTTATCTCAGGAAGGACTGGTTGCTTTGTGTGGAATTCAGTAATCATATAGCCCAGTTGGATTGGTGGAAAAGGAAAACCTTGTTCTAGGTCTAGAGGGCTCCTGTGATCATTCATTCCTTTGTGTATTCCTAGCTGTTTAGCAATCACACTCAGATTTCAAATGTCACACTTGATCAAATTATAAAATATATAGGATCTATCTTTGGGAAATAAATGGTGAACATGAAGGACCTCCATTTAATTGGATGGAGACAAGTTAAATTTTGCCATATGGTCAACATTTTTATCCACAATTATGATAATTGTAATCATAACCTATCAATTATGGTTGCACAAGCAACTGTGTCATTTATCAATAATTTCATATTCATTTACCAAATAAATTAGTTCTTTCCAGACTTTAAAAAAAAGTATAGATGATTGAATAGCAAAAAGTGAAAATAGTTTAAATTTATAGGAATCTGATATAAAATTCTGAAACCCTAATTGACATGTTGGTGAGTTATCTTGATATCCTAGTGAAGTAGTTGGACAAACAAATTTTTTTTGTACTTCTATTATTCTATCCTTCTCCTTTTTATCTCTCTTTACCATTCTCTTTTTCTAAATAAAAACACTTGACATACTTTATGCTGAAATGGCATCTGCATGGTGTGCATTGGTGTAATAAACTATGAGAGGCTGCCAGCCGTTAGCCGACACAGGTTGTGTTGAAGAGACTCTAAAACTTGTTTAGTTATTGGTACCATCTTTACTGCAGAAATATGTTCACTTGCAAGGTCATCAGAAAGATTCTTAGTAGGCTAGGCAGATGCATTACCCAGGGCAAGGATCCTTGGGTTGTTGATATGCTCTTAACTAAATATTATACTTGGGTTGGTACAAATGAATCAGTTAATTTGTTTGGTACATAGGGTTAGGATATTTTGATCATCCTAACTCATCAGCTATGCATTTAATTATTTTGAGACCAAAGCGGTAAAGAACATGAAAGTTCAAAAATTCTGTTATTGTACAGTGTTCTCATTATTTGAGATTTTATGGAATAAATCTTCTGGACTCCAATATGGACTCTATATTTAGGTTGTGTTCTATGAAAATGAATAAAAGTTATGTGATTGCATTCCCATGGTTTCTTGGGTAGTGTACCAAGAATTGACATAACATGAATAGATATGGAGAACTAAGACCACAGTTACAAGCGCCGCAGGACAGTCCCAGTAAATATGCCAAAAAGCAAAACTGAAGTTATAGCCTATTTGGATGCTGATTAAAACCTTTACATGGACAAAGTAATGCTTGGAAAACTATGAAATATGCCAAAAAGCAAAACTGAAGTTATAGCCTATTTGGATGCTGATTAAAACCTTTCCATGGACAAAGTAATGCTTGGAAAACAATGTGAAAAGCAGACTGCACAAAGCTTTATGTGTGTTCATGCAAAGAAGTATTCATATATGCTGGCTAAGGGAATTCAGATCAACATCTTGTTGTAGCTTAATAAGATGACTTATATTAACTAAAGTAGATGAGATAGTTTTTGGAGTCGTCAACACCTGCGAAAGCCAAATCTTTGATCCTACACACAGTGCAGATATAGAACAGATGAAAGGACTTCGTTGTTTTCGTAAAATCCAATGGAGTTTCACAGTGAGAATTTACAATGAAGGACCTAAACATATAAAGTTAGATCTTGATCAAAATCTAAGACTGAAGTGGAATACGATGCTTCAAAATGCAAACAATCAATTGCTCAAGGTTATGTTTTTTTTTGGTTCACTTGACCATTAAATTCTCTATTTTGATGAACAAATAACCAAATCAAGATGTTCACGAGAAAAAGATTTGACCCAATCAAATGAAAGGATCACCCACCTCGTTGTTTTGTCACATTGGTGTCGACATTGTCACCTTGCAGCCTCTGCAGAATCTCATTCGCCAGCTTCTGCTTCACATTTTGCGGCAAATTCAATCCCCTCTTCTGTTCTCTGGACAACTCCTTACTCAGTTTCCTCACCTATTCTCACCCACAAAACAGGCCAATCAAAGACCCAAACCCAAAAACTGAGACAAAGGCGATAAATTGCACCAACGCGCTTACCGCTCTAACGAGCTCCACAGACTCCGCTTCTCTTCGCACCCTAATCGATTCTTCTATCCTCTCAACCTGATCCACTAGAAAATTTCCATAAAGCAGCAGAAGTAGCGATTAGCCAAATGCAAAGAAGCCCCAAAACAAATCGGCCTCTCGAACTACCAAACGGTTTAAGCGAGAAAGGAGCCATCTTTGTACCGGAAAAAAAATTCCCGTTGAACCCATACGAGGGAAAGAGGAAGAACGAGGTGTCGAAAGATCGGAGCACGACGAGCGCCGCGACGAGGTTGACACAGCAAGCCACGACGGTGATCCGCTTAAAAGAGCAGCAGCCAGACTTGCCGCGGCCCCTCCCCCACCCTCGCCATCCTTCCACCTTCGCCTTCACCGCCCTCATGACATCGTATCTTCGCTGCCCTCCTCGGCAGGTTCCGAGCGTCGGTCGATCAGATCCTATTCCCGCCAATGGAGAGGGATCTGGGAACAATGGGAGGTGCGGAGTAAGGACGGCGGCGGTGACGGGACCGCAGTGGGCCTTATTGTCGTCGTCGGAAGAAGCTCGCGAGCAGTTCGCGCTTTGCTTTTAGACCGTCGAACGGAGGCCCGGCTTTGGACGTGCGACCGACGGAAAATAGAGTTCCTACGCAGCGGTGAGCGTGGTGGCCGAAATGTGCTCCGGGAAATATAAATCAGCTGCTTGGAGTCAGACACGATCTACCTCCATCCCATCCATAGGAGGTCCTTCCTGGCGGGTCCCAGGGTACCGTATTGAGAAACTGTGATTTGTGTTTCACTCGTGTGCAGGAAATCCTGGACCCGACCTGGCCCGATGAGGGGTTTCTTGACACCGCTTCCGATAATGAGGCGGGTAGGATGAGCTGCCCGAGACATGAATCCGTCTCCTTTATTTTGGGACAAAGAATTATACAAAATTACTTATTCATCTAAATTTCAGTTTCATATATATATATATATATAGTCATTATGGTTTATTTATCATGGTATCAGGCTATCGGCCTTGTTAGAGCCATTGTAGATGGGCCCACCAAAAGTTATGTCTTGGATTTGATATTGGACTTGGGGTTGACTTAAACTTCTGTCTCTTGGAATTTGTAGATGGCCCCACCAGTTCAAGCTTTCGCTGCCAATCAATAGCCGCGGCGTGTCTCCAAATGCTGGCACTCGTCCTCCCTTCCCTGTAGAAGATCCCCAGCATATCCATCCCTCCCCGTCCTCTCCCTCCGTCTCTCTGCTTGAGAAGGTAAGGCCGTAACAAAGGACGGACAGAGAAGAAAGAGTGATATCGCCGCATCGATTTATGCGGCAATAACTTACAAGAGGAAGAGGATAAGCGACTCCCCCCATCGCCATGACCTCTATCTCGGCTTCCTCTCCGCCTCCCCCTCATCTCCTCCGCCGTAGCAGTGCCTGTGCCCGCCCCTCCTCCTCGTTCCGGCTTATCCCCTTCCCGCCCCTCCCCGCCCCACTCCCCCTCGCTTGCGTCGCCAGCTCCGAGGGAGGGAAGGTCAAGAGCCATGCCGCCGACAAAGATCCGACCCTACTCAGACGACCCTTGACCTCCTCCCCCTCGCCGGAAAATGGCCGGGACTCCACCTTTGACTCGCCCGCGGAGGCCCGGGGAAGAAACGGGCGGCGAAAGGACGAGGAGTGGGTGGACTGGGAGGATTTGATCTTGCAGGACACCGTGCCCCTGGTCGGATTTGTCAGGATGATCCTCCACTCTGGAAAGTAGGTGAATGGATATTCCGACTTAGATTATTTAGACTGGATTTCAGAAGCCTATCACCTGGTTGAATTAATGTTGACCTTCATTTTACTTAACCAATTCCGTGTTCGCACTAGGATTAGGATTTAGTGAATCAGCAGAATGGATGCGTTTCACGCTTCATTCTTCTGCTAAAATGGTTCTCAAACAGATGCAGCAGAAAATTAGGCTTTTGTGTATCGAGGAATGGAACTAATGAGATGTATATATCCACTGGGATATGTTCTATTTATCTATTCTGACACCGCTCTGTTCTCAACTTCTCAGTTGGTAGACCCGAAAATGTTCTAATCTAGGATTGTGGCATCACACCAAATTTGTGTTTTATTTTACTTGTTTATAGTATGACCAAGCAAAGAATGGTTTTAGGATGATTAGGCCCTGTCGTCGAGTCATGGATCAAATTCTCTTTTGCAAGATGCATATTGAAATTTGAGAAGAAAAAGGATCAATTTGTCAACACCTGAAAATTAAGAAAGGAGATGTGGATGCTAAATCTAGTGAGGTAGACATCAAAGTGGAAACAGATTATGGCACTATGAAAAAATATGAATTCATTAGTTTTGATTAAAAACCTACTTATAGGAATTGGCTATACATTATGAATTTCATAACAAACTTATTTTAGACCTACATACCAGGAACTGGCTGCAACCTGAGTTCGATAACCTCCATGACAGTTTAGAATTGTTAATAATTTACTTGGAGAAATTAGTACACAATTAACCATGAGATTGTATGTCAAGCTATAAACATTAATTTTGACCAAAATTGGTGCCTATTATATGGATACTATGCTGATTCTGTGGATCTGGTAATTTCAGTTCTACCTAACCCACACAAAGCCTGCAAGTTGTGTATTGAGGTTACAATTTTGACATGAGATGGTCATATTATAGGGACAACTTTGAGTTGACATGTTTTATCAAATTGGTCTTTTTTGGATAGTTGAAAATTTTTGGTCAAGCAAATTTATTAAGGAATATGTTTCAACACAAATTAGTACCTAATTTTGTAGTTAAAATTTGTCTTTACCTACCAAATTCAACCATTTCTGTGCCACTAGAATTTCATCAAAGAATTCAAGTCATAGCCATAGATACTTGATCATCTACCAGGTAAGATTGGATCCAAATTGTGTTCTCTTTTTTATTGTGGAAAACAATTTTATCTGTAGCGGTTTTGACCCTTTATTACCCTTATAAAGATGGCCTTATTTTTGAACCCTGGCCTCGTAGTTACAAAAATTAAAATGTAAAGGTGCATTTCCAAGCCAACCTGCTTCTCACTCTCTCTCATGCTACTGAAAAGAGAAAATATCCAACCAAAAATAATCTCAATAAATTGCACCATTGATGCACATTGAATTCCAATTTTTGCTAGGGTTGTTTTGTTTAGAAATAAATATCAATAGTTTGTCATCCCATATTTCTCCCTCTCTTATCTCTTCGGGTTTTGCTTGCTTATCTTAATTGTGTCCCCTGAATCTTGTGAGTTTTTTCATTGGCTTTTATGCTAAAAATCTATGTATATTTTCTTCTTAAAAATACCTTCTGATAATTGAATCAAGGCCTCATGCATGGATGAACAGTTCTGCCACTAGAAATTAGGATTAGAGACTATGGGAATTCATCTTTTATTCATGAGTGTGAAGGAAAAGTCGGTTTCTGGCAATGGAACTAAAATATATTATAGTGTAAATAGACATTAAGTGGTGTTATCCCATGCTTAAAAGAGGGATTATAACAGAAGCATTTGATATTATAGTGCTCCCAAAGATGTCATCCCGAGTTTTGACACTAGTTAACTGATCAGTCTCCACAAATGATAGATCATTAAGATCATCTCTGTGCATCCATTAAATTACTGTATATTTATATCTAGAAGCTGCAAAATTAACGAACTTGGACCTCAGAAAGCATTTCTTTACCTAACTAGCAGAGGAATACTGTATTCTCAGAGATAATAATTTGATGAACTACAAAATTGTAGTATTAATTGAACATTTAGTACAAAAAATATTTAATGTCACATGAAATTTTGTGATCTTAAATGTCCATATTATAATATGAATTATTATAGTGCAATCAAGAGATGGTATTACAGTTGCAGACAAAACTTGTTTAGTTTGAAGTTCTTGATTTACAAATTTTCTTTGCAGATATGAGAGTGGTGACAGACTCAGTCCAGAACATGAGAAGGCGATTCTAGAAAGGTTGCTTCCGTACCATCCAGAGTTTGAAAAGAAGATAGGATGCGGAATTGATTATATCACGGTACGTACCAATGGTTGTCATCTTTCAGTTAAGTCTCATTTATGTATTGTGATATTAATTTTGGTTAGTACATAATTTGTATAAAGGTTGATGCATTTGCTATATTGTCTTCATAATTGTTTCTCCGTTAATGATATGAGGACCTATATTTCATCAAGATATTTGATGCTTTATATTATCTACTTCAAGGATTTCCTTACCACATACTGCTGCTGAGCTGACAGGACAAACTGGTACTGCTGCCTGTCGGTATGCTCTGGAACGTCCTTGTTCTGACACAACCATGATAGGAGGAGGGGAGAAAAAGAAAAAGAGAGGAGGGAGGGAAAACCATAGGAAAGAAAGAAAAGAAACACATGTTCATCAACACATACAATATACCCATCTGTTTACATCTGATGGTATTCCTTGTCATTGGCAGTGGAGCCTTGGTCACTGGTAATGGAAGCACTCAATAACCAGTTGGGTTTCTGTTCATCTGCCTTCACTTGAGCCAAAGCTTAAATCTAGCATTGGAACAATAGGGCCCAACCAGCGTTCCTTTGTCAATCTTGATTGGTACACGATGAACCGGAAACTTACTTTCTCCTGTAAGGTAAACCAGTCTTTAATCCATGACTAGTACATACTAGGTGGTATATATAAAATGTAGTAAAACAGGACTCGAATGGCACTTGTACTTTTTGAACTTAAAATGGAACCCTTAACTGCTGATGCATTATGTGTGTAATACTGTTTATCCCACAATGTTCTAGGAAATTAAATACTTTATGTATTTCATTGATGGGCTATCTTCAGTTTTATCTTGCATGGATCTTAATTATTATTTTTACAATGATGTGCCATAGCACAGAGTGTATCCATTTGATAAATGAAAAACACATTCTCTTGAACCTAGGTTGGTGAGAACCAGTCAGCATTTGTTTAAAGTTCCTATGTTATTACAGACATGGTTTGACCAAAGCTGAAACAATTAATTTCTAATTTTATCTTTGTTCAAGCCTTAGCAATACCAGTTCAAACTGCTTTGCCAAAATTTATACCAAAAGTCATGCTATAGAAAAGGGATAAATAAGAAAGAAATCAATAAAATTTAACTGGTGAGCAATTTGAAGTATTTAGTGTTTCTGGAGATTCCTTTATGCATGCTTGAGAGTTGCTACTGAAACAATCAATTTGCGATAATTGTTTGAAATGTTTAAAGATAAAAAATTTCATGTTATACATCAACATTACTTGTATAATCCTTCTCAAGACTTTTTAGAGAAATTCTTGTGAAAATTCAAAGAACCAAAGAAATGACAAACTTATAGGATAGAGCATGCCAAGCATATAACGGCTCCAAGTTTAGGCAGAACTTTAGAAATTATCCTCTTTTTTTTAATTTGACATATAAAATAATGTGGAGTCTATGCTGAAATTGGGAAATTATCCAATTTCAACTCATTCCCCATTAAAAACTTAAAGCCTCTCTTTACTGTTTCAATAACTGGGTTTGCCCTGAGATGTTTGAAATAATATATGGAGAAAAGAGTTGCTGGAATGTAGAATTTGTAATTGGTTTTCCTGTTACGAACTAACTCTTTTTTTTTTGTATCTATGATACAAGCTGTAATGTTCCAACTATTTGTGATCATCTACATGGAACTTTTTCCTGCCATTGAGCTTGTCTTCCTTGTATCTAATTATTGGATAATGTGGGAAAGGAAACCTTTGATGATTTGTTTAGAAAAAGAACATGTATATGAAGATATATTTAAATCCCATATTTATAGATCTAAAAATTAGCCCAAAAAGTAGCAACTACAAAGAGAATAAATCCACATACCTGATATATATATAATAGAATTAAAAGGCAATTCTCCTCCCTTTTCCCACATAAGAGAGTTAGAAACTAAACTTCACAACTGAACACCTACCATCTTTCATGCAAAAATCCAAAGATACAAAAACAAAACCCTAAATCATCTCATCATAGCCCTAGAAATACCTTCACTGTGGCCACCGACAGCACAACCGCCGCCACCATTTGAATTTGAATGATTTAGCAAGATAATTTCATTCTATCTTTTTGCAAAATTTCACACAGAAATAGTTATAATTGAGATCCAGACGTTGATATGTAGTTCATGATGCACTGAAAGCTTCAACTTGTGCTAACAATGATATACTTTCTTTCATTGCTGCTCTACTTCTTAAATGCCATTATAGAGTGAAATGAGAATATATAAAATTGTTGAAAGTTCAGCCATGTTGTATGGATTGAAAAATTGGATAGTTAAGATGCTACATATTTAAAAAAAATTAGTGTCGTTAAGATGAGGATGATGAGATGGATCTGTGAGGTTCCTGTAAAGTCAAAATTAGCACGTTTACATTTATGAACAATTAGGGGAATCGAAGTTGAGCATGAATTTAGGTGAAATTACTCGGATGCAATGGATAATGAGCATGAAGTTGTGGTAAAGGAAGAAATAAGAAAACTTTATCTTAAATGTCTTTTATTTATTGTCATGTAAAATTGCCTGTGATATACTAATTGTTACTTCTAAACTGCATCTTGTTACCATGCAGTGACATTGTGGTGAAACATCAGGATGTAAGTTTCGAAACTTGTTAAGATATGTTCATAGAGAATCATTTTTTCACACACGTCAAGTCATGAATCTCAATATATTTTATGAATATATGGAGACCCACAAGTGATGCTTTTACTAAGTGTGTTCAAGCATTACATCTTAATCCTATATAAACTAAAAAAGACAGATAGGTTCTGCATAGAGTTCATGAGATCAATCTAAATTGTACATCATCAATATAATGTTCGAAAAGCATAGAATGACTAGCTCTCACATAACCATCAATAATGCATATAGAGCTTCAAGTGCACCAAAATATCTAAATTTTGGTCCTTTTACTATTTCTAAGATAATATAAGTAAGGTCTCAAATCTGAACCGTACTGATCGGTGCAGAAGCGGTTCACCTAGTACCAGTTTGGAAACATATAGCTAGATTTTGGTATAATACCACGCATTTCCATTTTTTATTATTTTATTTAATGATATTGAAAAGTTTAAGTCAGTATATTGCCCAATATACTGTTATTGTACTGGTCCAGCATGTCACTGATATCAGTATTGGACCTAGATATAAATCCATGAACCTAATAATCATAATTATTGTCCACACATTCTTATCTTGGCACCATAGTGTAGCTTAAAGTTGAAAACACTGAGACATTTGACAACAATTTCTGATTAGCTGCCTTGGAATTTCAAAGTTGGGAAACACCATGAAATATTCAACAATGTTTTACAGTTAGCTTTCCTTGTAAGCAAGCACCAAATTCTATGCTGGGAAAATATAGAGAAGAGTTGGTGGCAGGTGGGAGGATTCACATTTTAGATTGTTAAGCTTTTGCATCATAGGAGAAAAATACAAATACATTTTAGATTGCATGAGAGTAGATCTAGAATAAGAAACTTGGCAAGCTTTGGTGTCCAGTAATTTTAGAAGTGTTCAAATTACCTACAGAACCAATTGAATGGGACACTTATGCTCCTTTAAAATATAAGACATTCAACTGAACTTGATGATCTAAAAATGTTTGAAGATGTCAATGGCTTGTAAACTGCATGTTCTTGTTTTCTATTTGTGATGGGGTACATTATTTTCTGTGTCATTTAGATCTTAAGTACTTACTCATGTTGTGAGCTGAAAGCAGTTGAGAATCGCTGTACACTTTATAAACTGACTTTTTTTATCTTAAGTAGTAGTAATCACTAACCATACACCTGGATCTTGTGTTCTGAGATCAGTGTTTGTTGATTAAGCTCTTTATTTCTTTTGATAGATAGGGTTTCATCCAGATTTTGAAAACTCTCGCTGTTTGTTCATCGTACGGAAGGATGGGGAGTTGGAAGATTTCTCATATTGGAAGTGCATAAAAGGTTTTATAAGGAAGAATTATCCGCTGTACGCAGATACCTTCATCCTGAGGCATTTCCGAAAGCGTAAATATAATGAATAAAGTAAAGGAAGCTTTTCCTCTGCATGTCAATCTTAATACGCCTGATGTATTTCAAAGTTCTTTACTGTAGTGATTCGTGTATCTAATTGTCTTCACCGGCAAATATTTTAATTTTTTCTTTTATTCTGGTTGAAATATTGCCCATTTAGTAAGTAGTTAATTTGTGGCATGATAATCCTTAAACTAGCATCACAAGTCTGATTAATGGCATCTGCCAGCAGTGAAATGTTTTCTAGCTTGTACGTGTGTATACGCACGTGCGCATGTGCATAAGAGTGCATGTACGTGTGGTGGGCGTGTGTGCAGGTTTGTGCGTGTGGGTGATAGGGTTGCCATCGGTTGGGATGGCTCCAAAACTCTCCATCTTTGTATGCTATTATGACGATGGCCTCAAAACACGCACGCTCGTGCACGTGCGCGTGTATGTGTATGTGCATGTGTGCGGTCGCCCGTGCACGCGTGCGTACGTTCTACATAAGATAGGGATTAGAGAGAAATGGTTAACACGATTGGCTCCAAACTCTCCTTTCTTCCAATTCATGGCGACTGCAGCAAGGAAGCTCGACGACACATTAAGTATACAGTATATCATTAGAGTAGCAGAATCGAGTTGAATGGCTGGGAGGAGGTAAACAACTGTTGACTGAATCAGTGGTACGAGTCTATCGGTCATGAAATGCATATAAGACACAAAAGAAAAGAAAATATAACAGGCAAATTAAAGTATTCCACCCCAAAATTCCAGCAAACATCATTTGGCAGCATAATTCGTTTGCAAGATCTGAGTTACTGCAATTAAAAGGATGGAATATCACCCACCATAAATAGATCACTCGTTTGCCAAAACTAAGGAATTTGATGTGATCTAATGGAGAAGCATTAACAAGAAATTGGTACTGCCATAAGAATTTTCTTGCATGTGAATGATCTATTATTTTCATAGGTTGAAGAAAGGTTTGCAATATCACTCTCTACAATTTGATATGAATAATAATTTATCAATCCAGGTATATGGATGTTAAACCCGATACAAGACTTATACCGAGTAGTTTGTATTTATTTTTTATTAATTTTAGATTTTTAAAAATTAGTATACATGATATACTGATACGGACTGATACCGTGCCGGTCTGAGTCGAAACCATTATACTTTCGGTACGCGAATTTGCAAACCTAGTTTTGATGAACCAAAATCTGCTTCATCATATTATGAAGCAATATATAGGTACAATGTCTTGAGATTGCATAACACCTCAAGTTGCTGTGAGAAAAAGAAAGATTAAACAAATTGTAGAAATCTCAAGTTCAATTGAGCTCATGGATGCCATTTTTACCATTTAGGCACCATAATTTCATATTGTCGGAATTAACAAATCAATGATGTCAATATTCTGCGAAAAAAAAGTCCCTGAACCAAAATAGAGAACATCCCTTGAAGTACTTTCAATTTCTTAAAAAGAATTGCACAACAGAGTACATCATCAAAGATAACCTAGATGAGTTTCTTCTTCCGAAAATAACTCTTCAGGTGCCACGACTGCAAGATGGAGACTACAATGCAAACACCAAGGGACAGAATACTAAACAATGCAACCCTTGCATTGGTCCTCTCGCTCACTTCCCTCATCAGTGCTTCCCTGAAAGCAGAAGAACATAATTGAAAATTAATCTGTGGTCAGATTGAAGGTTATCACATGGTTGCATGGTGTCTTTTAACAACAAACCACCTCCTTTTGAACTACCTGGACTTGAGATAAAGCAGGTTCACATGAATTGCTTGCACTTCTGCTTCTAGTTTTGTCAGCTCCAGCTCTACGCCCTAAAGTTAGAGAACTCATATCGTAATTGTCACAAGTGGAATGCATCTAATATTGGAACTGGACATCCTACTTTAGGAAGGATGAGGCTGTTTTAAGTTGTCAATGCTCACCTCAATCTTATCCTTTTTGGCAACCGAATCCCAGTCCTTTGCTGCAATTCCTATCTTCCAGTCAAGGCTAACACTTAAACCTACATCACTGTTGCCACTATCTATCCAGAAACATGCCACGTAGCTGCCAGCCTCAGTAGTTGTGAACGCAAATTGACCTGCTGAAACATGCTCTTGGTTGTGAAGTGTGTTCCCATATGGAGATGTAACCTGCAAATACATAACATACAATCAATATAGCAATAATCAATCCTAGAAATTCCATATATGCCTCCCTTAATCTCAAACATCCTGTTTATGTAATTTAGGTACATCAATGGGGGTTGATGAGTTCAGACCTGCAAAAGAGGTGGGATCTAGTGATGTTATTGGTCCTAGTAAAAAGAATATTAAGACATCATTTTTCATGAGTTTGAATACCACTTAACTTCTTGTGACTGAAGATAGGAGCCTAATATTTTATTCATTTTTTTCATGTCACCTTCTTTACTATATCACGATAAAAGTGGGAGTCACAGCTAAACTCAGCCCCAACTCATGTCACCTTCCTCTGGTCAAATCAAGCTTTAACCACATTAAACTCTGAGGTGCAGGTGTCTCACTAGTCGCAGATAAGATGAAGATACATTTGATACTTGACAAGCCATTGGAATGCTCAGAAAATGACAAAATTAACTGATAGCCTGAGGTCACACAACAAGATTCCAGAAGGCTAAAATTTTCAGTTTGTTGTAGATTCTTTCATGGGATTGTATGGGGTTCATAGGGTATATCATGATCTATTAATGGCTCGATGTCATCGCTGGATACATTCTTTGGTGGCACAAGCTGATCAATGCTCTTGCTTGTTGAATTCCTCAGAAATTGTGGCATGGCGGTAGGATTGTGGTGATTTTGATCTTGCCTCCCCATCACTGAATGATTCTTTCTACACAGATATTGGCGATTTTCATGTATATTCAAGTTTAGGCGTGCTCATTGATAATTAAGCCCTAAACAGGGACACCTCTGCCATCCGTATGAAAGGAGGAATGCACTGGCAAACATGGGTTGAATGCTTCTCTTGCTCTTTTGATCTAATTCAAACCATCATTCAGCACTTTTACCATCTGCAACTGCTCGGAAAGGATTGCTGCTACAATAATCTTTCTCCTTATACCCAAGCATCAATACATAGCATAAGAACAACATTTCCTTCTACTGGAAACTTGCCAAACTTTACCCCCCTCAATCATAAGCAGATATGCAATTCCACCCATCCATTCCATAATTACCAATGGCTTGCAGCTTTAACAGATCAACAAAACAATAAACGAGGGCATAAAATCTTGACGCGAACATGAGATCGAAGGATTAAACTTCATCGATCGATCATGTTTCCGATCAAGAACCAAAAGTAAGGGCCGGTCACAGAGATTAAGAAAAGATCTAAAATTTAAGGGTCTGGGGGCGAGCGTAGGCGCACCTTTGCGGCGATGGTTTGGCGGGCGATGTCGTCGCCGTCGGAGGCGACGGCGTAGTTAGCGAGCACCACCACGTTGGGTTGTATCTCCTCCGACACGCACTTGGTGCCCGAGGCGGGCAGGTTCAGCCACACAGCGGCTGCTCCCGGCGCCAACAGCAGAGGCCACAGGAGAAGCGGCACCACGGCGAGCCGCAGGATCACCACCCCGCCCCCACTCATCTCGACGATTCCCCACTTCGGGACCTCTCTAAGTCTTCACAAGTCGCACCCTCGTCTTTCTCCTGCCTTCGAACCCAATAAATGGTCCATAGACAGACTGTTAATTGTTAATAGGTCTCTCTCTCTCTCTCTCTCTCTCTCTCTCTCTCTATATATATATATATATATATATATATATAGTGTATGTATGCTGATTGTATGATGCATGCACCAGATTACTAAATATATGACAATTCCATTTATATTCCTAATAAGATGGTAATTTTGATTAGTTGACTATTATGAAATTGATTTTTCACGACCAACATTAATATTCTTTTACAAAATAATGCACATGCATATTCTCTCTGTATAAAATTTTTTGAGATTTCTAACAAATAAAAACAACACGCTGGCGTGAATTATGATCATCAATTCAACACGATAGAATTAACTCAAGAAATTCGTTTGAAGTGAAGTGTGATCGAAAAGATTGATTTTCGAAAACCTAACAAGCGATGAAACTCATCTAATAATGATCCAAACTCAAAAGTCTTCCATATTCAAGAGAAATTTGATTATTCAATCTTTGATCGGATGATTCTTTCAAAAAAAAAATTATGAATATGTTCAAGAAGACCTTCAATACTTAAGTTAATAAATCAAACGAAAAAAATTTGAGACATTTGAATAAGTTTCGAGAGTTTAAAATTATAATGTACTCAAAAAAATCATTTTCATAGCATTCATGGTGATATAATCATCATGAATTAAAGAAGTTAAATAATGTATGAAAAAAATATTCTCGTTAGAAATTATGGTGATATAACACACATAATTGGCACATCATTATTTTTGAACTGGTTGGGTTACACATGTTGAGTCATAAACAACAATATATAATCTCATCTTAAGCACTTGAAGATTGTTGTATGCAGTAAAAATGATCAAAGATACATTCATATCTGATGGGTGTATCAAACATAGGGGATGCCTAATTTGGTTAAGACATTTTCTCTGGTTAAGATATACTGAACATTTGAAATACTAATGCATTGGACACATATATGGCATCATTTCTCGCTTAGCTAAGAAGAAATATCATATGTTTTAATTCTTATGTCCTTGGCAGATGCATCATATGTGGTGATATCTTTTCGATTAGGATGCATCAAATATACAGTGAATGTTTAGGTGCATAGATCATATGTGGCTTATTGTTTATGTCTTCGATGGACATTTCTCATGTAGGAGGAAGATATTTTATCCGAATAAGACATATTAAACATTTTGATATTTATGTTTTGAATGGATGCATCATGCATGCATAGGAGTAATCTTATACAATTAGAACACATAAAATATTTTGATATTTATATCTTCGATGGATACATCATATGTAGTATGTTATGTTTCAGACCCATCAAAATATTTATATACGAGATTAATTACCGCACTGCTAATCACTGTCCAAGAATCAAACCATTTGCTAAAGAAATTTGAGAGACTTCATATCTCAAGAATTTGGTGGAGCCCCCACCTCACTAACTTTGTAGATTAAGTCCATCTCTATCTAATGCTGAATGAATCAACCATGAGGTATTCTTTGGCATCACGTAACTCTCGAGTAATATATATGACACACCCCATCTTCTCCAAACAAGTCACATTGGATTGGCCATCCGGTGACATGAGACATGGCGAAAGATGACCAGACATGATGAACACATACCAAAGATATAGGGATCTTATCTATTCGAGTGAACTTTATAGATACATTTGACCTATCATATTTTAATGACATTGTGAATAATCAGTGACAGACAATACATACAAACAAACAAACACATTATTTCCTGTAAACAAAGAGTTCAAAGATACAATGTAAAGAAACTTTTCACAGCAGACACGATCACTAGTTTTATGTTGCAGAAGCAGAAGAAGAAGAAGAAGAAGATAAGATGGAAATGGGACGATGATATGCAAGCTTGGAAATTAGACCAGTAATTATCATTGCAAGACTAATCAACCTTCCTATAAGCACTACAAACCTCTGACCGAAGCATCCAAGTCAATCGAAGAGTTTAGGTGGGGAAGCACCACTTCAATATTTCATTGATATCATCATTATCTTTGGTCAATTGTCACTCGACACGTAAAGTGCAATATTTCTTCGATAATTTTTTTTATTTCATGTAGGATATGAAGTTCGAAATCTTTTTCACCTATCTCAGTGATTCAAATGTCACAATAATCGTACCGAGTATGTAACCTATCTTGAGGGAATTGTTTAAAGAGATGTCAAACCTACTCATAGTAACACTAACAATCACAGTATTTGTTCTCTCACTTTCGATATGAAATTATTTAAGACACCATGAATACTTGATGATATGATGCCCTATAAAAATATGAGAGTCTTAAGTACATAGGCATAAAAAAGTTATAATGGATAGCAGTATCTCAATGCAAGCATATTACTTGTCAATTGCACACACTTTAATACATAGCATAGCATAGCATGTAATCTCCTCATGTCCATTTGATGTCATATTAAACTAAGTTTAGTACATAGTGACCAATCTGAGTCAGAATTGCACCATGCACGATCGAGTTAATATTTCAAATAAAGCATGCAATTGCGGCACCTGTTTGTAGTGCCAAATTGATTTTGTACCTTTCTTCGAATAGATGCATGCTTATCATTTTCAAAAGCACTTCCATTGAAATCATCCAACTTCCATATCTGAGTTGATCTTATGGGTTTAATTGACCAAAAGTGAGCAGCCTTATCATAACCAGTCCCCATTAGGAGGACCTCGTAAACAATGGTTTATCCATGTGCATTATCCTCCTTGTAAATTGATCAGAATCTAGTTGATATGATTAATCCAATATATATATATAGAAGAATCGGAGTTGTAGGAGGAGGATTAGGTTAGTGATATGGTCAATTTCGGTCACCACCACCTCTAATGTGACGAAGATGATACAATACAACTTGTTTTATGATTGTGTTTTGAAGATAAAAAGAAGTTTATACGATACGAGAGTTAAAGATTCGAAAAACTTCTCTCGAGAATAGAAAATACTCATATTTTCAATTCTTTTGTGTAAAAACTACATTTCGATCGGCTTAAAATGAAAATATATAGTGATTTAATGAAAAAAATATTTTCTTTACGTATCATCCAAGACTTTATGTATCGAGTCTCGATTAATCAAAAATAATTATCATATCGATCCGATCCATTGCACCTTATACCAAAAATTTAAACTCTTAGGAAATTGGTAAATATGATAATTTGGTGAAAATAATGACAAATTTTATATCATATACAGTTGTAAAAGGTGAGGGAACGCAGAGGAGAGGAGGAGGAGCTCAGTGGGAAAAGACGTGGCCTCACATATTGGAACGTCCAACACTATCACCTCTCCTTCGTCGGCCCTCTCCTCCTATAAAGCTATAAAGCTTTGCCCTCCATGGTTAAGCCTTCTTAACATTTCCAACTCTTGAGAGCTCTCCTCCTCCTTTGTCAAGAGCTAGCAAACCACGAGAAGGGATGCAAGAGAAGGAGGAGAAGAAGAAGAGAAGGAAGGTGAAGAAGGGATGGCTGACTGTGACAGTAGGGACGGAAGTCGAAGCAGGTGGATTCCGGCGGTTTGTCATCCCCATCTCTTACCTCTACCATCCCCTCTTCACCGGGCTTCTCGACTCGGCTCGCGACACTTATGGCTTCCCCTCCTCGGGACCCCTCGCGCTGCCGTGCTCCGTCGACGACTTCCTCCATCTCCGGTGGCTCATCGAGAGAGAGACGCAGCCCTCCGTTTCAGCTCTTACCGGCAGAATGAGAGACAGACTGATTGGCTGTCTCTCACTCTCTCATGGTCTTTGTTTGTAACCACACATTGCAAACATAGTTAAAATTCTTTCTTTTTTTTTGTTGATTTTATATTAGGAGTAAGATTTTCTTTTTCTTTTTACTTTCACAGTTAATGAATTCATAATATTATATTGGTGTTTGATTGTTCCAATTTTGATCTATATAATAATTCTATGAAATAAATATTTGTTATTATTTATTGATGACATTATAAGTTAAACACATTCAAATTCTAATTTTTCCTCATGCATAATTCAAAACAGCATTGCATTTTTGCTAAAACAAAAGTAGTAAATAACATATAATAGCAATAATAAATTTGTAATGTCTCAATTATTTAGGGTTTTTATATATTATCTATCTCTCATTATACCACTAATAATAATTATTCTTCCTTCTATCTCGCATTAAACGATTCCTCCTTATTTTATTATGTATGTAATTTACACCTAATTATTCACAAAAAAATGATAAGTAGTTTAATTGGTAAAGATTTTATCAAAATCACTATATATTATTATGAAATAAGATCCGTCTTCACTACTTACCCTTTGTACAAAAAATTATTCGTGAACGAAAAAAAAATAAATAATACATTTCATTGATTTATGGAAAGAAAATTGTTTCTTTCATGGATATAATTTGTCACCATCTGAAAGCATAGCCCAAGCAATCACATCTGATCAATGTAGAATGTCAACTTGAAGTATGAGATCGACATGAAATGGTGGCAATCTTTGCTTGCAAAAAGCATGGGGGTGGCAACACCTTTTTCCCACATCTCACTTTCCTTACCAATGCCACGAAAGGCGCATTTAACTGAGACAGAGATGCTTAAGCAGTGTAAAGAACAACTTTCCTTTTGATCTGTGGGAATAACTAAAGCGAATTGATCCAAATCAGAGGATAAGTTTGAGAGCTATCAAACAGAATAAAATCGAGAGCAGTGTGATATGCAGGAAAAGTGAAATGAAGTGACAATTTATATTGAGATTTGAACTCAGTGCAAAAAGAAATTTAGATTGTCTAAGAATATTTTGGTTAATGTTTTTATGACAATTGGAGGAAACTGAGTGTTTGCTATGCAAATGAAGATGCATCAAATATCTTACATAAATCAAAGTAGAAAATTGAAGTAGCAAATTATCACTATTTAAATCTCGATCTCCATAGAAATTATGTTATGCTTTCATTAACAAAACCATAAGTTCCAATATTTTTGGGTGGAATAAACTCATAGGTTGAACATTAAATTATGTTGGTACTAAATTAGGTACATATCCTTATACATTGATTGTTCCATTTACTCCTCTAAAATTTATATATATACCCTACTAAACTAATTGTTCCAAATTAGTTTTATAATCTTTTAAACGATGGTTAATATCATTTTTATCTCACTCTTAAGGGTATTAAACTTTGTCATAGTCAATATCTTTTTCGACGCTAAGGTACAATTCACTTATTTGTATATATCCTTCATATTATAGCTTGATTTACTTAATCTTTTTTTATTCATTCAGATCAAATTTTGTCCATCTGATACCATCTTAGAAATTCACTAACAATAAATTGAAGTCAATTTGGTAAAGATTATCATATATCAAATCAATATAGTATTATCATCTTAGCTTTTTTTTATCTCACATAAATATTTTTTTTAAAAATATTGTATGAAATTTTTTTAAGAGTAAGTGATGAAAAGTCTTTACTAATTAAATTAATTGATATCTTTAAAAATATATTAAATGAAATGAAGATGAATTATAATACTGCTCAAATGATCTTAATCCAACCACAAGTAATAAAGTAGAAATGGGCCTGTAATAAGATCTGAATGATAATTTACTTCCTTAGCATTCCCTAAGCAAGTGTACCTTCAAGAAGAAACCATTAAACAAAAGACAACAAGACTTCATTTGGAATGCGAAGGTTTCGTGTTGTAGCCTATCAACTGGCAGCTGTTGGACAATCCAATCTACTACTCAGAAAAAATGTAGTATAGAGTACACTGTTGGCTTCTTTTATAATGTTATGACTTCAAGAAGAAACTCCATATAGTATAATTTTATGGCTCCAAGGAGCAACTCCCAACAATACTATGTGAACTCTACATGTTGTAGGTCGCCCTGGAGATTCATATAGTACTCTTCTGGTTGAGTTTAATGGTGGTGAGAGGCAATGGGAAGAGAATGGAGGTGGTCTTCTTGGTCACCATCTCCAGGCTGATCTCAGAAGCAATCTGTCTTGGGATTACACCACAGTATCGCCGAGGAGATACCAAATTATTCTACTAAAAATCTCATTTCAGTGCCTCCTAGAGACAGCTGAGCTACTGTTCTTGAATCTTGCAAGAGTTGACCACAGTTGGAGTTGGTGAACCTCTGGTCTGTAACGTATTTTATCCACTAAAAATAATATCATTGAAGTTATATTTATATTTCATGGTTTTAGATAATGTATATTTCTCTTTTTCTTATTGTTATGAGATAAATTAAAGATGTCAAGATCTATCTATTTAGTCAACCTACTTTATTTTAGGGCTCTTGTAATATGCAAGTTCTAGAAAAGAGTGGAGCAATATAATTTATATTTCTGACATATATTTTATTTATATTTAAGATATAAAAGAGTGGAGCATTTTGTCCATTACAATACATGGTCTAAATTTATGTCGCCAAGTGAGGGGATAATTAATGCCTGGTTTTATAGTCAATATAAAGAGTCATAATTGCTTCGGATCTGCATTATGCTCTGCCATGCGCCAAATCGAAGTGGCACAGAGTGCATGTCATGAGATCATGGTGAGAGATTCTCATGGTGGGCTGCTGAAGCCATGGTTTGTCTTCGCTTGAGGTGATGACAAGGGCTTCAGTCCTCAAAATTCCTTGGCGTTGACCGTAGCTCGCACCAAAGCCGGAGAGGCTTAAAAGATGTTTCCGCTTGACTCAGGCTGTGCATCGATCCTTGTCAGTTGGATCCATCATTGTTTAGCTGCATAGAAAGTTAGGCAGCGTGTGAGAGAGACTTTCTAGCTTCCTTCTTCTAACCCTGCGATACGCTGTGAACATTGACTCGGTTGCCTCGGTAGCATCAGTTAGAGAAAGAGAGGGTGCCGTGCGGCATCAACTACAAGAAGATAATGTCGTCGAAGAGGGAGAGGATAATGCACATAGATCTCTCCTTGGAGACTGCAGATGATGAGGTTAGAGCACTAGAAGAAGCTGAAGATGGTGGTGATCGAGAAGAAGAGGAGGAAGAAAAAGAAGAAGGTGAAGTAGCCATTTCCAATGAAGACAAGGAAGCAAATAAACATCAAGAGGAGATCCAAACGGAGGAAAAGGAACAAAGTTATGAGAAGACCACGGCAGAAGATGTGATCAAAGATGAGGTTGTAACTCCTACTTTTTGTTTGTGTTCATCCTTTTTGTTGCGAGTGTTAGGATTTTGACTTGCGAAGATGTTGCAGTTGTGCGTGTTACAAGCCGAGATGGAACGCATGAAAGAAGAGAACAGGATGCTTGAAGAGGCCATCGATCGCACCATGAAGGATTATTATGATCTACAGATAAAATTTGCAGACATCCAGCAAGAGGACCAACCAAAAGTAATCTTTCTGTCACCAAAGTCTTCTTCCGTTCATCTAAAAATGGATGATTCAACCCTTCTGTGATCTGATACGCTCAGGAGCATCAGGTTTTCCTTTCGCTTGGAAGACAGAGCTCTGGTGAGATCAAGCAGGCTAAGGTAGCTGATCGAGGCAGTGGCTTGGCAGATGACGAGGAGCTGTGCTTGTCTTTGAGTCTCCAAACCCATGTTGATCCACATCAAAGAGACGACGCAAGAGAGGAGAAAGGGAAGGGTCTGAAAAGCTGGGCCGCCGGCGAATTGACCACCATCACAAGTCAAAGCATCAATCCAGCCACCAGAAAAACTAGGGTTTCGGTCAGAGCAAGATGCCAAGGGCCTCCCGTAAGTCCCATTTGACAGCCGAGGCTTTTGCATGACATGCACTCATTTATGCTCATGCACTCGTGGTAATTCCTATAGATGAATGATGGATGCCAATGGAGGAAGTATGGGCAGAAGGTGGCGAAGGGGAATCCATGCCCCAGAGCTTACTATCGATGCACCGTCGCGCCGGGATGCCCGGTGAGGAAGCAGGTAGCAGAACTAAATCCAGTCTTAATGCTGATTACCTCAGAGAAGATGATGAGGATTTCCACAACCTCACAGTGGTAGCTCGCTTTACTTTGTATCGAGCAGGTGCAGCGATGCCTGGAGGACATGTCGATACTTGTGACGACCTACGAAGGCACACACAACCATCCCCTACCGGTCGGCGCGACTGCCATGGCTTCCACAACAGCAGCATCAGCTAATTCCTTATCTTCCTCGCCATTATCGTACCTGAACCCTTACCTGGCAAACCCTTCTCCACAGCTATCAACCATGCGCAGCTTCACAAGCTCTGCCGGCTACTCCGGCATCTTTGGTGGGAGGCAACAACTTGATATCTTAGGACCCCATCATCAAGCAACCAGCAGTGCTGCTGGTGGAGGTTCTTGGATATCCACTGGTCATGGAGTCTGGAATGGTGAGGATGAGAAGTCATTAGCAGAACAAGTTGGTGTCATTGCTTCGACCCATAGATGACCTTTGGAGTTGCAGAAGCCATTAGCTCATTCATCAACGAGTACAAGTAGTAGCAACAAGGAGTTGGCATTGTTATGGTCAGTGATTTGAGCTTAATCTTATGGGCAAGAGGCATAAATGATTGCCTTGTCAATAGGTTCTGCAGTGTTTGTTCACTGCTGATGAAACTTTTCTCCCTTTAGTTTTGCTTTGTTTTGTCATGATTTGCTTGTGATAACAAAACAATGAAACACACTTAGAAGATCTTCATTGTGAAAGGACAGTTCGAGTCACATCAATGAATGATTAAAAGAGAACAATCATTAACTTTTTACCTCAAATTAAAAAAAACAAATAACAATGAATAAGAAAAAAAATAAATATTAGAATTAAACTTGTTAATTCTGATATTATGAATAATATTATATCAAGAGGTAAAATATATTAAAAGTTCTATAAAAGAATAGATCAAATTGATTATTGATTTTTGAAAGAAGAAAATATATTTATATTAAATATAATGAATAGAATGTATGTATAGGGATTATATAAACCTCATCTATTAGATTATGAAAGGATGAAAGGTATAGAGTTTTGAAGTTGCAGTGAGTTTTCTTTATTAAAACAAAAAAATATTTTACCATATACTTATTCTTCCTTATGTAATAGATTTCCAACCTTACGTAATAGATTTCCAATAAAGTGAATTGATAATGTTATATTAGAAAAAGTATGAAATCAAGAGTCGATTATTTAAAAAAATTTTAAGTATTATATTTGTCAAGATACCAAAAGAAAAGATAACAAAGCTTAAGAATAAAGGTTAGAAATGAATCATGTTATGTTAAGAATAGTAGTTACAAACTCTACGATCCTATTACAAACAAAGTTATAATATCAAAAGATATTAAATTTGATGAATAACAGATTTGGAACTGAAAAAGGTGATGATTAAAAACTATAATTTCATAAGAGAATGATATAATACAAATAAGCACAAAAGAGTATTTGCCTGAATCGTCATATAGATCGATTATGTCATATGATTTAAGAAGTCCAGTTCTAAAAAGGACAAGAACGATTCAGGAGTTATATTATGTGACTCAAAAAATTAATACTAATAATGATGAACTTATTTTATTTTATTTTTTTGTAGGATATGATCCATTAACATTCGAAGAAAGAAAAAATGATATATAAAAGCTCATTATATTTTAAGAAGCCACCAAGTGATCGATATTAAATGAATCTTCAAAATATAAAAAATTCACAAGAGGAGATGGAGAAATTCATGGCCTGATTGGTTATAAAGGGATACAAATAATAGTATAAGATTGATTATAAATAAATATTTACCCTAATAACTTAATTAGAGATAATAAGATTATTTATTTATCTAGTAGCTTAAATAAAATTAAAAAATTTATAAATGATTATCAAATCAGTATTTCTTAATAGATTTCTTGAACAAAAGATATATTTTTAACAACCCCTTGGTTTTATTATCCATGAAAAAAAAAATAAGGTATATAAATTTAAAAAAGCTTTTTATGGGCTTAAATAAGCCTCAAGATCATAGAATTCTCATATAGATGTTTATTTTAGTTAAAATAATTTTTCTAAATGTCTAAATATGTTCTCTATATAAAATTTAATTCTAATGGAGATATCATATTTGTATGCATGTATATAGATTTGATTTTTACAAGTAATAATCTCTCCATAATTAAAGATTTTAAATGAAAGAATTTAAGAAGACTGACTTGGGCCTAAAGAATTATTTTCTTGGTATCGAAGTTATATAAGATAATGAAAAAAAATTCATCTCAAAAAAATATTATGCAAAAAAAATTTAAAATAAATTATTTATAGAAGATTATCACCCTACTAATATATCTGTAGAATATGACATTAAGTTGACGAAGGAAGGTGAGGTAAATCAATTAATTAAATTTATTGTAAATGTCTAATTGAATGTTTAAGATATTTAACATGCACTCTATGTTATTTGAAATTGGTTTAATAAGTAGATATATGGAAGCTCTTAAGATGTCTCATTTAAATATTACCAAAAATATTTTATGATATATTAAAGAGACAATTGACTATGGTATAGTATATTCATCATCTTAAAATTTGAAACTCATTGAATATTGTGACGGTGATTAGATGGAAAACTACAACAATCAAAAGAGTACAACCATATTTGTATTTTATCTTGATAGAATTGCATTCCTATGATCTAAAAAAAAAAACATATTATTGCTCTAGAAAGTTGTAAAACAAAATATATATAGCAATATCTTCTTTTGTGTTTGTCATGTAACATGACAACTCCAAAAATTATCATACAAGAAGTCAACATAGATATATGTTGATAAGTCAACTATAGCCTTAGCTAACAATCTAGTTTAGGATTGAAGCATATTGATATAAAATTATATTTAATAAGAAATTATATCAAAAATAAAAAAGCAGAATTACTTCATGTCAAGACAAGTGAATAAGTAGCTAATATACTTACCAAGCCTCTCGAATTTAAAGTATTTTAATAATTTTGAAAGAAGTTTGACATTTTAGATAGAATAAGTTTAAAGAGAGAATGTTAGAATTAAACTTGTCTAAGAGGTGAAACATATTAAAAGCCCTATAGAAGATTAAACTAAATTGATTATTTGTTCTTAAAGAAGAAAAGAGATTTTGGAGAAAAAAACTCATATTAAATATAATGAATATAATATATCCAGGGAAACTATGTATAACCATGTGTTTTGACACTGTAGTAAGTGTCATGAAACAAAGAATACTTTGTCTTGTCCTTATTCTTTCTTATGTAGTAGCTCTTATTCTTCTCCCTGTCTATTTCAAGAATGAATGATAGCTCTAATCTATCATGCATGATTGGGTTGTGAAGTATTTTTAAATTGTTGAAACCAATGTTTATTAGACAAAAATCTTAATACGAAAAATGCTTCTTTATGAAGGGAAAATAAAAATAAAAATCAAGATATGAAAAAATACTTTGAATTATCTGTATTTCTTTCTAATGAATCCAAATAAAATGAAAGAAAATATTATGAAAATATTTTAAAATTTATGTTAGAGTATATATAATAGGATTTACGTTTGATTCAAGATTAACTAAAAGATGCTTATAATTGATCTCATATAATAAAAATTTTAAATTTTTTATGAACATAAAAAAGATATATCTTATTATATAAATCCTTTATCGATTTTTTGATATACTCTATTATATTGATCTATAATATTTTTCTCTAGGTTTTGAGATCCTCACTCCCCCAACATAATGATGTTGATGATATTGGTTTTTTTTTTTCTTGAGATTGGTCCTTCTTCACTATTTATATGATAGGAAGTAGGAAGTCAAAGAAAGTTGGAGAAAACACCATTTGAAATCATTTTGAAAATACAATTATATACTCAAGTAATCAACCTGAGTTTTGATACCGTAAATATTATAAAATATTTATCAACTAAGTTACAAATATTTGTTATATAAGATTTTTTTTTTTCAGAACATATTATGGAAGAAGGAACTTTCCTTCTTCCTATTTTCCTATTTTCCTATTTAACACTATCTCTACTCTTTGGAGAGATTAGAGATAGTGTTAAAGAATATTTCTTGTGACGCTATTTACCTATTTTCCTTTATTCAAAACATTTTTGCATATCTTCTACCATACTATCCATAATTGCTAGTGCAATGTGATTATTCAGCAAAATTCAAGCCTCACACTGACCTGATGAAAACCAACATTCTTTATCAGAGATCAAATCAGTGGAACAATACTTGTTCGAATTTTGTAATCATAATAAACATCAGTTCATCAAGTTCTCTGATACTACATATCACCAAATTGAAACCATGTTCTTTTGCCATCGAATCAATAAATCAAGTCAGCCTTACTGGTTTCAGAATCTGCTTCCAGAACTGTCATCGAATCATACATCAGTAAATAAGATCACTGTTGCCTACATGTTACATCAAATCTAATAAATACGTTCGGTTGCATCACAAGCCAAATATGCTTCCAGAATATACCTGATTCATGTGTCCGTGGTCACATTACACTATTAATGACTCCAGCAGTCATGCGATCTTTGGACAGCGGAAGAAATCTGCAGATGCAAATAGTGGGAACAAATCAATTGCATAGTACGAACAAATCAGATTGAAGCATTTTGTCAACACTTCTGGCATATTTGGTTTTGTCCTCGTAAGGCTGGATTGTTCAACACTTCAAGATGTTGTCCCGTGAAGGTGAGTGACTCTTGAATATCTTCAGTTAAGATCTCAACAAAAGGTACAAGTCTTCCCATATGTTATTTGAATTTTGATGACACATTTATTGATAACCTAATCCATTAATTTCACATCAGGTACCAGTCCTGTTAGTAGTTAGTATATGAGCTGCCATCCATCCATCCCTAAGGAACAATTGTTTATATGCATCATCGTGAATCTTTATCCACCGGAGATTTTGATCCTCGATTTGATTAGTCCTGCATCCAATGTAGACGTTAGTATGGGTTCATAATCACATTCCAAGAATATAGTTTGAAAATATGTTTAGTATCAGGAAACTTTTCATAGGGAAAAAATTTAATGAAGCTTTAAGTTTAGCATTTGATAAGTTCAAAATTTAAAATGTTTTACACTTGCAAACTAACCTCTCAAATCTTCATATATGCACACACATCTTAGAAATGCTGGATGTAAATTCATATTAGTCCTTACAGTAAGTCTATTCCTCACTTCCATATGTTCTCTCTCAACCAATATGAGTGAGTTTAGAAATATGTTTACATTTTTAATACGTATTTGAAAAAATAAATATGAATGAATGTGCAATTGTGAGATGCCTTGAATGTTTGGTAAACAATAAATGAAAATTACCTCTTAAATGTGCATGATGTAAGTGTTGTTTAGTAAAATTATATTTCAAAAGTCCATTAAATATCATGTGACAAATTTACCCTTATAGCATTTTTAATATATATTCAAAAGTGAACACATATTTTTATTTAAATAAATAAATAAAATGAATGTAAGAAATATTATAAAAAAATTCATATGATCCAGATATATAATAAATAAATAAATATAATCATATAAATAAATATAAAATAATCTTTAAAAATAAATTAATAAACATTTATCACATAAAAGACATAAATCATGTTGGTTTCTCACTAAATTATGTCATGACATTAAGATACAAGTGCCCAGCGACTCAACGAAGCATGCGGCGCGACGGACTTGTGAGAGAAAGAGTCAACTGAAATCAAGAGAAGAGAAGAGGAACGAGGGTTAGAGTTTCTATTATATAATGACAATCTTGTGATTTTAGATAATGTTATAAGGAATTTTGAGAAATTTGAAAAATTTTATTAGCATCGGACAAATGCTGAAATACTAACACTACTCTAAGATAGCATCAGCATTTGAACATTTGCACTACAGCATCTAAACCAAATGTAATTTGAAAAAAATTATCAAATACCAATTCACATTTGACATGTGCAATGTGACCCTCAATGCACATTTCAAATGTATTACCAAACACACCCTACTTCCCTCACCTGAATCCCGTTCCATCTGCTTCTCTCCCATTGCCAAATCATAGTACGCAAAGTTCACTAGAGTTCGACAAATAATGGAAGACTTATGTGACCAGCATTTAGAATTTCAAGGTTGTATATTAAAATCCAACAATTAGATATATGACATCGAATATACAAACCCAATAATTAGACTAGAAGTGGGAGTGGATTAGCAAGTTACTGATATGGTGGTTTCTCAAAAGAATTAAAACAATGACCTACTATATGAAACATTCTATTTGCTTGATAATACAAGAATATAAAACAAAAGATCAACATATTGTTAGACCCAAGTCATTCAAAAACAAGATATTACTTGATGGTGAGAAACATATCTGTTTTTCTTTTAGGTCAGAAGTATCCAAAGAATTTTAAAATCTGGCTATTATAACTAATACCCCAACAAAAGATTAAATATCAGTAGATGTCAGTAGTGAAATCTTAAATATCTTATAATTTTCTTTATAACATCTTCATCAAGGATTAAAGTATTAAATATCTTATATTTTTCAGTATAACCTCTTCATCAAGGATCAGAATACCACTGTCAATTGTGTTTGACCAGTGTTTTACATAATAAAAACAAAAGCCTTTTGCCAAATGATCTTTGCATTTTGATCATTCTAAATAGAATTTACTGGTAGATGCCAAAACCACAAAAAGAACAATTAGTAAAGCACTTATGATAAGTAATATGAATTGACCAAAACACAAACTCAGTTAAGGTCATCATAGCAAGTCAATTTATATCACCACAACTAAATGGAAACAAAGGAAAACTATAATACATGGTACACCAAAGAGAAATCAACACAACATTTACCTGATGGTCTAAAACCAAATATGGGTTTTCTTCATAATGGTTTACTTATATTCTGCTGATACAGCATTTATGTGACATCAAATTTACTGCTGTATATTCATTTGACTTCAGCTTTGATGATTAACTACTATCACTATCTACTGCTGGGGTGCTGTTCCTCTGCGAAACTGAATCAACAACTATAGTTCATTCGCAAGTTCCTCTAGTATCCTCACCAAACGACATACACCAATCAGTTTTCTGCTGCATTAGCCTAAAGTCTAAATTGAGACAACACAGATACTAGTTGCACGCATCCCTGCTGTTATCGCATTTCGGTCATTAGTAATCGGTCTCTATGTCTCGAAAGTTCTGACAGTCAAAAAAAATTTTGAGCGGTTTGATTTGGTTTAGTCATTAAGTTTGTTCCTTATTTTGGTGAATTGCTGGATGCCATTGCATTTCTCTAAGTGTTTGACATTTTGAAACTTGTTTTCCTTCCAAAACTTTTTCTTGCTCAAATTTCCCTTGTTAGAATGTTGCAATTTATTTTTTTCATCAACATATATACCAATTTAAATGCAGATGAAAGAAAACAATCATTCTGATGGAAAAGATAGCACATGGACTATGAAGTTCGAAGCTTCGAACGGAATACCTGATCAGTTAGACAATGTCACAAATAGGTGAACTCCTCGATGATGGATGTGCGTGAGGAACAAGGTGAGGGAGGGGGTCTTGATGGGTGACTCAAGGTTTTGTCCCTAGAAGCGGTGATGGCGACGGCCATGAGGGTGTCGAGCTTGCACTACTGTGGTCAGCGCGTTGAAGTCCTCGCAAAAGGCCATCTGGTACTGCTCGAGGCCGGGCACCGCTGGACGGCACCGTCAGAGGGAACATGGCAAGGGACCACGTCCTTGAGCGTCGCCATCGGCGGCGAAGTGGGAAGACATCCGCGCCTGTTCGCGGAATGTGTCGGAGATGGATCACCGGAAACCAAGAATTGCAACGTCAGGGCAGAGAAAGGGATGGGGCGCGAGTGGTCTGGCCCGGCCCGTTACATTGATATAGCGGATCGCCACACAGATGGCCCGACTTCATAACGGATCGAGTCCGCCAAACCCAGAAAACCTAGAAATCCGCTAAGCACGACCCGCTTCCGTTCTGTTAAGACACTACTGAACCGTTGATTGGTCAACTAGTCAATGATAGAAACAATTAGATTGCATGGCCTGAAGACTCAAATATAAAGGTTTCTACAATAATTCCATGCTAAATCATTTTAATCAGTGTCACTTCATCAAACTTTTCTATGAGTGTTCTCTATTCTATTTCTCACTTCCTCTCTTCTCCATTTCTCCTTTGTCTATTTTGTAATTTGCTGTAATAAGCTTGATGTAATCACCATATACATGAAACTGTAGATTGCATGTCCAGGATCTCACTTGTGATGAAAGGATAACAAATTAGTGTCACATAAATTGTGGATTGCCTGTCCATCAGTGTTATTTCATCTTGACTTTATAATCTTTTATACACTGCTCAAAGTTTGAGTTGATATCGGAATTTGGTTCAGCATTATGTTTTTTTATGGGTACTTTAAGAATTCAATTTTCATTTGCACTGACTGCACACTTCTCTCTCATCTTTTCTCCATCTCTTCTTGGAGTTCATGTTGTAGTCTTGGCCTCATCAATTGGATGGCCACTGACCACTGCCATTTGTCACCCTCCATCATGTGGCCTTCAAACCAAATCTGTGTCCTCAGCTTTTCTGAAACTTTGCTGCATTCCACGAAACCTTAACCAAGGAAGGAGGAGGAGAACAGACTATTATTATAAGGGTATGCATGGCAAGCACAGCGGAAGCAAGTACAACAGCAGCAGCCACCACGAGGGTTGCCAAACAAGGTATAGGCACCTCTTGGCCGCATCATCACTGTCCGCGTCTACAACCTGTGTTTGATGCAACCTGTGAACTCTCATGTCACCTGCAGATGTTATCCATCCAAGACACCCTCTTCCCAAAGAACTCCTCCATGACACACTTGTGTTTGGTCTCAACCACAGATTCCTTCCCTCCTTGCGGAACTCATTTCTTGGTGTTGCAGCTGCATGGATCTAAGTACAAACGACAACATATGGCTTGAAACTTGTCACCCACCACTAACCACAGCTTCTTTAGTGTGCATAAGATTCTCTCTCTCCTTTGTTTAATCTCGAGGACAGTCGATGATGTCGACATGCTACTGGTGATGCACAGGATAGTTCCATAGCACTAGAAGTTGCAGGTTCTGAGAGAAAGCACCCTTGCTATACTTAACTGGTAGACACAACCTTGATACTGACGTTGTTGGCCATGCTCGTTTCTTATTGCCAGTGAGTGTAATCCTATCTTATTGGCTTTGAATTGGCGTGCCAAGAATGCCCCTGCTCGTGTCGAAAACTAGGGTTTTGGCACGTGGGTTGATGATGACAAGAGATCAAATTTCACTGAAGACTTGGGTTTGTGTTGATCAGTCTCTTAAGAAACCAAAATATTTCGATCGATTATAAGGAATACTTAGGTTTTGATATCATTTGTCACAAATTTGATGGAACAACTAAAGTTAAGATGTTTAAGATGAAGTTAATAATAATATACCCATTAGACTTTTACAAGTTAATTTTAATCTTATAGACTTTCGATGTGAAACTAATCGAGATAATATAATTTTTTAATTAAATTTATAATCTTAATCCTTTAAGTAATTTAAATATGATCGATGCTCCTAAAATACTTATCAATATTATTCTTCAATTGTTCAGACCAAATATGTGATTTGAGTATTTCATAAAATTTAAAGAAATTATAAAAGATCTGAATCGCTAGTTGAAATTTTCTAGTAAACCCAAAATATAAGACCCAATTTTGAGATTAAATATCAATACATCTATTGCCACGTGAGATATATGGTCATAACCATACAATGATTTTTGTTATAGTTAGATCAGTTCAGCTATCATGTCACTTATAAATTAAAATTAGAAAATATAAATGACTCCGATAATAGAGAAAATATTGATCCTTCTTCAAAGATAAATGATTGGAATAAATCATGTTTTTGGATCAAACTTCTCTTTTAGGGACAGTACAGTTAGTCGTTAGCCTGTCATTTTCTTCCTGATAGATTATGTTCACATGACACAGTCACTATTTGATATCCAAGGCTCCACTGCAAAACTTTTACTGATCACTGAGAAGATCCATGATTTGTTTATTGACAACCCTACATGTTATAGATTATGATAAAACAAATCATTAATCGATGTTTTGTTTCGTGCTTTCGACTCATGGATCCTATTTTGGATTCCTTGATTGAGATTGCTCATGGGGAAGAATCATTCAAGAGGAGTCAACAAAATTGTTTTGGTTTTATATCAAGCCATAACTCAAGAAAAAGTCCAAAATCATTATGATGATAGGTGAAATTGCTAAACCATATATAGCTCACCATGATGTAAAAACCAGTTAGTTCATGAAGCATAATTACAAGAAGGGAGGGATATCACAAGAACTTGAGTCCATAGATTGAGTCGAAGATGCTTCTATCTAAATTGGGCAAATCAGATGTATATATGACTTCAATCAAAAAAGTATACTTAAACAAAGTCGTAAGAGAACAATCTTACCATGATACAGATGTTTGAATCTTAATATATCTTTCCTTCATGATAAGCTACACGTATTCGTTTTTAGATAAGGTAGGTCTTAAGGCACATATTCTTTTGGAAATTTAGCAAGTTGAGGAAGTCATTCAAGTCAAAGAGATAATGAAGGCCTTATCTTTTAGAGGCATTTGTTTATTCATTTCTCTATTTTGTGAGATGTGTTCTTGCTACATATAGAAAGGCATAATCTCAGCCAAATCTCTTGTATTACTTTTGTTGCATCTCCACATCACTAGGGTGATACGTGTGACGTATCTATCAAGCTTTCACAAGCTGGCATCTTTGACTTAGCACCATGTTAAGATCACATCCATGTACTCTTCTCCACCTACAAAGGCTAATATCCAATTCTCATCATCATTTTACTATTGCCGCTTGTTAGTGTAGTGATTCAAAGTTCCACTTTCATACTTATCAATCTTGAAAACAACTGTGCTTCTTATAATCCCATGTTTCCTCATCGAGTGTGTGCAGCACTCCATTCAAATGGTCGAAGCTACTAATTGAAATCCCTCAGTTCACAAGCAAAAGCTTCTTTCTTCACCAAGTGAGGAAGAAAGAAGGGTCATGATAGGTTGTTCAAAGGACCATATGAGCATAGTACTAATGCTTATGCCCTAAACGCTGAAGTTTACCATCAAAGATTGTGATAGAGTTGAAGGTTACAAGTTCAAGAACAGGTCCATTGACTGCGTACAGTACTGCATATAGTTTCGAGCTGTTGCTTTAAGGTTTATGCGGCGTCACATCAAGAGATAACCCTCCCTTCATCCCTAGGAAGGGTCACACTGTGAGGGGGACGGAGGGGGGGCTATCGAGTCAGTGACACACCAACCGACGGCAACAAAGACCATTGGCTACTCACGGAGAGCGGCACCAGCACGTAGGAGCAGGTGTCAGCGATCCATGCGGCGGGCGGTGGGAGCTACCGAAGTATGCGTTTAGCCTGTTTTGCCATCGCTTCTGCAGTTGGTCTCTCTGTGAGACCGCCACCAGCAGCGTTTTCTTTCGGTTTCTGTGCTCAAGAAGCAGTCATGAACTCATAATCATTATTATTATTCTCTCTCTATCTCTTTAGTCCTCTCATGTTAGAAAAATTCTACTAGACAAAGATATCTCGAGTAAGATTGATCGGAGCTAATATATATGAGATAGATATCGAGTCATCTAAATTTTGAATTGTAACAAAGAGAACTTTTGGAAGCAAAAATTGGTGTGGATTTGATTGGAACAGTTCAAAAACAATAAACTATGTGGTTTTGTGTTTTACTTCTACTGACAAGAATTGAGCGAGCACAAGAGTAATGACAAAAGCACAAGCGGGTTTACCGTCTCCTCCCCCTCCTTTCCGTTCCGGGTATAAAATAAGACATCAAAAGAGAGGGGACTGATATAAAGAAGATCCAACCTGCACCAGATAGACATAAGAAACTCTCGGCACCAAGAAAGAAAAGCTTACCTTCCTTGCTAAAGTTTAAGGTTTCTCCTCCACAGATCTCGTGCTGCAGCCGCCTGTTTTTTCCCTTTCCTGGTAACCTGCTGCTCTTAGCTGGTTGTTTGGTAGTGACTGTCGCCAGATCTGCAGATCAGCTAGCTGAGATAGAGTCGTGAGGAGGAGGCATGGTGAGAGGGAAGATTGTAATCAGGAGGATCGACAACTCCACTAGTCGGCAGGTCACCTTCTCGAAACGCAGAAACGGGCTGATGAAGAAAGCCAAGGAGCTCGCCATCCTCTGTGATGCGGAGGTCGGCCTGGTTATCTTCTCCAGCACCGGCCGGCTCTACGATTTCGCCAGCACCAGGTTGTATGACTCTTGTTCCATCTTTGTCAGTGCTGGTTATGAGATTTGTGGGCTTCTTTCTTTCTTTTCTTCTTTGTTTCTTGAATGGAAGATGAATATTGATGGGTTGAACGGATGCATAAATCTAAAGGGTAGAAAAAGTGTGGCACATCAGACAGATCTCCTTTTTTGTATGTTTTTTCTGACTTTTATGATGTTGCAAGAATGATCTTGATTGATTCCCTCGTTCGTTCCTCTTTCCTCCTCCCTCCTTCCATTCCATGCCTCTCTCTATCATTCTACCATCTACTCGTTCATCCATCTATCTATCCACCTCCATATCTGTGCTTGTTGTTGAATTGTGGCTGCTATTTTCATATACCCTTGGAATGGATCGAGTTGTTCCCTTCTTTTGTTTCCTCGGAAGCACTACATTATGACAAGTACGAGGAACACGAAGAACAATCCCATTCTATGGTTGTGTTTGATGGCCCTACCAAATCTCATGAATGCTGTGAATCCCTACGGATGTTTCCTCTCCAAGATCAGAAAGTGAAGCTGCACATGGAGTACCTTGATGTCCTCCGACCAATGAATGTGGTTCCTTAGATTTACTGTCAGCTGATCAGTGATTGCTGAACAAAACATGATCTAAAGTAGATCTTGACATCATGCGAGGCCATGATGAAGGCATTCACATGCATGCATCAGATGTTTCCTCTTAGGTTTTTGCAGTAAACTGCTTGAATCATCTTTAATATCAGCTGTGGAGATTGCTTGAGCAAAGACAAGGGATTTCTTTACCTTGGGTACCATAATTTCTAGTGTTAGAATTAGGAAGCTTGCAAATGCCTTTGCCTATTTATATTTTCTACTAATTAGAAGGAAAAAAGGGGAATTAATTTCAATTTTTTCCTCTTTGAGATAAACATATTATTTTAGCAGTAATTATTCTTGCCATACTCAATCATACTTGTATTTGAGCTAGAAAAAATAGAACTTTTAGTTTGATAACTTGCTACACATAGCTAAGGCTGTCTTTTACAAGATCATAAATCCATAATAACTAAAAAATTCTTTTGCATAGTATGCTATATCGATCGAATATGTCCGTAGCATAGCTAATGTTTTAATTTTTTTTTGCTCAACATCTCAATACAATTATAAAAACAGTTTAAGCATATTTAAATCGTTATAACTCATGTTCGATTTTCAGCATGAAGTCTCTGATAGAACGATACAAAAAGGCCAAAGAGGACCATCATTTTTCTATGACTGCAACTTCGGAGGTTAAGGTATATGCTAAACTTAGCGCGAGCTTATATATGAATTCATTTTTTATAAACACCTTCGATTAATGTTCGCAACATTGGTTCCATACTATCTATCTATGTGGGAGATGCATAAAGAAGATTAGGTATCATATTTTTTCATAAATATTCATGAGATCTGCAAAAACTTAGATACTTAGAAGTTTTTTTCTTTTACCGATCTCACTGCTTAAGTATTAGGGGGTATATGGTTGCAATTTTTCATAAGGTGAAATATTAGGAAGCATATTAATGAATCTCAAGGAAGAATTAATTCCCAAATAACATTGTTTTAAGTACTTTGTTGTTAAAGAAAAAATAAACATAATGTTCATATTATGATTTTTTTGAGAAAATTTATGTTCTTAAATCCTTAGAAAATTGTCTGCTTCTGATTTTTTTTCGGAACGTAAATGAGGTCACAAGCACACAGTTTGTGAGCAAGAGTCAAGATCTAGGAAGAACTTAAAGAAAACTAGAACAAGAACATGTTCTTCATTTCATTTTTCTAAACCTCAAATGTGATACATTTAAGTGTTTCCTTTTTCACCAATAAGCCTTTTCCCATAAGAGTTTGCTATTTCTTAGTATCACATGCATGACATAAAGAGGGAAAAGAAAAAGATTGGCTATCCCTTGTAGATAAAGAGAGAGGACAAAATAATAGAATGGAAATGCAAGGTATCAAAAATATATATCCAAAGAAATTAATGCAGAGGATATCTTAGCATTCATCCAACAAAAAGACCACTTTAGATTTCGATTTCAAAATGAAATTGCTCTTACATCCATAAATAGATCACTGAACAAGAAATAACACATGAATATTCTCTAGAAAACAATTATGCTTAATCTCTCGTATCATTTGTATGTTGATACTTTATGTCGATAAGCCGGAGCATAATCCCTTAAACACTGTTTTAATCCTTGTAGAATTAGAAGTGTCGACCATTTCAGAAATAAAATTCATGGAATTTTAAATAATCTCACCATACTTCAATGAAATGCTATTCTCCTACCATGAACTGGATAAAAGTAACTGTGGAAACTTTCTTGATGCTTAACTTGATAGGCATTTTGACATAAGTTTCTTGATTGTTTAAAGACCTATAGACATGACTTAATGACATGGTGTGATCTATTTCATGCATCAAGCAGTTTATATTATTTTTGCATATAATTTGTAGATTTTTAATAATTTGGTTCTTTTTTTCTAGTTGGTAGCGTATATTGAAAAAATTAATTAGTTAAGAAAGAGTTTTGTTAGGTAAGTGTCTAACATCGATCGAATTAATTGCTTTGTGATCGCAAGTTTTGGCAAAGAGAGGTAGCAAGCTTGAGGCAGCAACTACGTAACTTGCAAGATAATCACAGGTATCCTCGTTTTACTTCACTTTACACACTCAAATGAAACCATGATTGCTCGAAAGCCCTAGAACTTCTCTAATAAAATTTCTTCAGTTTTCTTTAGATATTTCCTTAATTTTGAGCAACACCATCAATATATATTGTTTATGTTAGTCCAATTAATACTATTATTACAAATTAATTGTTCCTTAACCAAGCTATAACAAATGAGTGAAAGTTAATTAGAAACAAATGTCTTCTTTTAACAATATGTCATATACAAAGTATTATAGAATTATAAAATCCATAGAACGAAGTATAAACAAGTAAACAGGAACAGCATCTACAAAAGAAGGAAATTAATGATATGAAAATACAATTTTAAAAGACACAAAATATGAAGTTTCTGCTAATTTGCTGTGTGTCCATAAAATAATATTTGCACACTGAGGTCTCTTTCATTAATGTGTGAGTTCTGGAAAATTTCAACCGCATTTTGAATGGAATAGACTCCAAAACCATCAGATAAAAATGCAGGATTCTTTGGAAAAAATTCATGTCTTCATCATCATGGATGATAGACATCAACACCTTCCTTGTTGTGTAAGATTAGCTTTGGTTCTCTTTGTCACAATTGACATCTTAAGATTTGCTACAAAATAGTTATGTTGGTGGTGCATCAAATCTATATCATTTGTCAATAATTACTGGCCAACATCGAGCAGCAATTACTGTCCAATGGAAGACCATGTAATGTAAATGTTTGCCATGTTTGCAACCAAGAAATTGTTCTTGTTGATCATTCAGTAGTCGACTCACACACTATACCTCCTTGCCACAACATACGTAATATTTGGTTGATCAGAATACACACGTCTCTAGTAGAAGAGCACATAGTACATGTTTGCCAACATCTGCAGGCACTTGATGGGAGAAGAGCTCTCTGGCCTTAGCATCAAGGACCTACAGGACTTGGAGAAACAACTAGAGATGAGTCTTCACGTTGTCCGAACGAAGAAGGTCTCAGTTACCTTTCAACAATGAGTTTCTCCTTTCTTGTTCAGCATTCCTGGTGCAATGAATTGTTATTTTGCAGGACCAACTGTTGACAGATCAAATTCAGGAGCTTAAATGGAAGGTTCTGCCAATGGCAACCCTAATCATTCTGCTCTAAGCCTTACCTGCACCAAAAGTTGCTAATCGTTCTGTGGTCACACTGCAGGCAAATCTTATTTACCAAGAGAATGCGGAGCTTCATAAGAAGGTAACCCTCCTTAGTGAAGAAAACATGGAACTACACGAGAAGGTAGAACTTAGAAAGCTCATTTCGATCCGAAGTCTTTCCGGTGTATGTTGTCTCACACAAGCTAAGAATTCCAATCTTCTACATCAGGTGAAAGCAACAAGGGGTGAGATCGGTGACAGTGGAGACTCAGCTGTTCCATATGGTTGTCTTAGTATCAGAGAGGAAGCAGATGCACCGAATCATCTCCAGTTAAGTAGGCCACTAGAGCAAGCAAATGGAGTACAAATTGGAGCACCACAGCTACGGTAACTTCTCTTTCCTACAGTGGAACTTCATAGGTATCAAATGCTAGGTTTACTATAGAATGCTTAACCCTATTTATCACAGCCTTGGATTGCACTAAGAAGATCTCAAAGCTTCAACAGCATCATCTCCTGATGTGGTGTACTGAGAGGAGCTTCAAGGAGAATTATATATATATATATGTATATCATGTGATTTAACTAAAACCAATTGTTGTTCATTAGTTCTTCACTATGAAGTTATGAATACTATTGATCCAGTTGATAAGTTTAGCAATTTCTAAGATTGTTTTTCGACGTGCCTAAACCGACGAATCGCAGTTTAGTTCGAGATAACGCAAGAAACTACAACAGACAAAGAGATGAAATTTAATGTATAACAGCTAGTCGAGGAAGTAAAATTCTCTCAAATCTCCAATACAATGAAAATAAAATTCATGTATCGTTCCCAGTCTTCATGTGAGAGTGGTTTGGTTTCTCCATGTAGATCGCATGAAGTTATGCATACCGACCTAAGGAGTGTTGAGAGTTGACTTGTTGCGACAAGGAAAGAGAGATTCTACTGCTGTTGTCGAAGGAGAAAAGAGCTGAGGAAATTATTTGTGTTTTGGGTCAAGAAAAATTCACGAGCGAAACATGTTCTGATCCAATCCAATCTGAGGCCTCAGAAGCCAATATAATATCTCACCCTTTAATACAGGCCTTTAAAAGTCAAATTCATTGACTAGAATTGAGAGTCATGTATGATCCAATTAATCTTAAAGATGTTTGTTTGCTATGAAACATCATCCTATCAAATTTTATACCTAAAGCATTTAGTATGGATATGGTGATGATGCCTTAAATCTTGTTTGATGAAATCTTGAAGCTATCAATTAGTTTGACAGGTAAAATTCTTATTTGATTCCTTTGAAAAATAAGATAAAATGGAATTAGAAAAAGGTGAAGGATAAGTCACTCAACAAGCCACAGTTATCACACAATTCCTCCTCCACCCATAATTTCATGATAGGAAAGCGACCAATCATTGGAGGCCTATCTGCCACTTGTCGGTCGCGTAGTGGCCAGGAGGCGGGCGACAAGATCTTTGGTGTTGCAATTGAGGTGGAGGAAAACAAGGAAAAGATAAGGAATCGGTAAATAGCCGGAGGAGAGAGGAGAAGAGAGAGAGAGAGAGAGAGGAGTCGCCGGAAGTCAAGAGCAGCAGAGCAGAAAGGTAGGCAGCTGCCGAGATTACATTCATTCCGGAGAGCTATGGCGGCGTTCGCAGCTTCTTCTCCGGCGGCGACGGCGGTGCTAGGCGGAGCTCGCCTCTCCTCCTCCAGCTCGGCCGCTCTCCGGACCCCTGTCCTCCACCTCCCGCCGCCGCCTCGCCGTCACTTCTCTACCCATCCCCTCCCTCTTTCTTGCGGTATCCTATCTTCCATCAACACTCGCTTTAATCTTCTCTCTCTATCATGCCAATTTCACTGCCAAGTTCGAATTTTTGAGAGATTTGTAGCTTCCATCTCCTCCATTGTTGTTAGGTTCCCTTACTCGCATTGTAGAATAAGAACAGGGAAACAAGTGTCCCATTTCTAACACTCACATCAGATTTAGATTCATCGACTGATTAACATTCTCACTGGCAGATGCTGCCAGATTCTCCTCACTCCGGGTGAAAGCATCTTCTTCCTCGGAGGAGTCATCTGGCTCTGTTCAAACTGATGAGCTCCTGGCGGACTTGAAGGAGAAAGTATGTCTCAACATTCTTTTAAGTCATGTCATCGTCTCCTAAATGCTCCAACTGATAACATTGCAATGACAGTGGGATTCCATCGAGAACAAGTCTACAGTCTTCTTGTACGGGGGAGGTGCACTCCTTGCAGTGTGGCTATCTGCCGTCGTCATCGGCGCTGTCAACTCGGTTCCTCTGGTAGACGCTGTCAACAAGTCCATTGGTGTTGTTTTGAGCAATTGTGATAGGAATACTGATGTTATAATGTCTTTTTGTATTCAATCAAATTGAGACAAAAATGTTACCTACTTGCAGCTTCCAAAGATCATGGAGTTGGTGGGACTTGGATACACTGGCTGGTTTGTGTATCGCTACCTACTCTACAAGGTGAGGCTTAAGATCCAAATGATCTCATCGATGTTCTTGATCGACTCAAAACTTCCTTCATTAGATTTTTCTATTTCAGTCAGCATTAATGACTTGATGATCACAACTAGTAGAGATTTTTAAGACAGAAATAGATTCTTTCTAAAACAAAATAGTCATGGGAATCATTTATAGCAGCTGAAGTTTGAAGAATGCACATTATCTCAACTATGATGCATATCTACTTGTTTATCATCATCCTTTTCCTGAGAAGCTTCGCTTGTCATTCACAGGACAGCAGAAAAGAGTTAGCAACTGACATTGAAGCTTTGAAGAAGAAGATTGCTGGAACAGGCGAATAACTACTGCATGGAGTTGGCTGGCAAATGTGAGGTTGCTCTTGATGAACTGTATAAGACACTATTATATGCCATATTTATCAGTGTTTAATGTTATTTCTTGGATCGAGAGTGTTCATCATTGTAATGCCAATAACTACTTGGGATTAGAAATTTTTCTTCTGAAAAAAATGTTATTTTTTTCCGATTATTTCCTCAAACTTCTGCCGGAAGATTATGACAGAGTGCAAGAGTTCTTAGTTCATATAATGGAGGAGCACAATTAAAGATTCCAAGCTAGAAAAGGTGAGGGTGAGCCCAAATGGTGGGTTAAATTAGCCCCAAATCACTGGCCCAATCTTAATCCAAATCTCTTTCGAGCTTGAATCGAACCTCACTAGCCCGATCGTCTTTGGCAGCAATGTACGGACGATAATGTACAATCATGCCTTACGATACGTGCAAACAATAGATTGTCGTCTTCGACGGCTGGATGACTCTTTCTGGTCTGTGCTTATGACTTCATCTCACACCTTCTTCCTCCCCAAGCAAAGCAAAACAAATATAAACCCTTGATCGAAATCAATTCGAATCCATTAGGGTTTTGTATCGCCGCCGTCTCCAAAATCCCCATTCTTCTTCGTCCTCTTCCGAGAGCAGAAGAGGAAGATGGCCGCGGTGTCGTTCCTGACAAACGTGGCGCGGGTGGCGATCGGGCTGGGGACGGGCGCCACGCTGATGAACGCGTCGCTCTACACGGTGGACGGTGGTGAGCGGGCCGTGCTCTTCGACCGGTTCCGCGGTGTGCTCCCGGAGACGGTGGGCGAGGGCACCCACTTCCTCGTCCCCTGGCTGCAGAAGCCCTTCATTTTCGACATCCGCACCCGCCCCCACACCTTCGCCTCCAACTCCGGCACCAAGGACCTGCAGATGGTCAACCTCACCCTCCGCCTCCTTTCCCGCCCGGACGTCGCCCACCTTCCCACCATCTTCACCTCCCTCGGTACCGAGTACGACGAGAAGGTCCTCCCATCCATTGGCAACGAGGTCCTCAAGTCCGTCGTCGCCCAGTTCAACGCCGATCAGCTGCTCACCGAGCGTCCCCACGTCTCCGCCCTCGTCCGGGATGCCCTCATTCGCCGCGCGCGTGACTTCCATATCGTTCTCGATGACGTCGCCATCACCCACCTCTCCTACGGCGTCGAGTTCTCCAGCGCCGTCGAGAAGAAGCAGGTTGCACAGCAGGAGGCCGAGCGCTCCAAATTTCTCGTCGCCCGCGCCGAGCAGGAGCGACGCGCCGCAGTCATCCGCGCTGAAGGTGAGAGCGAGGCCGCCAAGCTCATCTCCGACGCCACGTCTGCTGCCGGTACTGGCCTCCTCGAGCTTCGCCGGATCGAGGCCGCTCGCGAGATCGCCACCACCCTCTCAAAATCGCCCAACGTCGTCTACCTCCCCGGAGGGAACAACATGCTCCTTGGTATCAACCCTGCCGGCATGGTACAAGGCCGGTGAACCTAGGGATTCCTCTCCCCTGTTCTCTTCCCTCACCTTCCTTATCCTTCATGAAGGTTTTACTTCTTCATTGATCTTGAACTTGCTCATAGGAATGTTTGATGAGGAGTGTTTTGGTTCTGAAGTCCAATGATGTTTCCAATTCAATAATGCTTCATACTTGGTTCGTTTGGACCTTTATTCTGCTTCATTGGGTTGACAAACTGTGATGCTTAGCTTTAAAAACAATGTGCTTTGTGTTCTACCTTGCTGCATATAACAGTCTTCATGTACCTCTTATGCTCTCATTTGTGCTCTTTGAGTACCTTCAAGTTTCGTTATCCATGTTGCCAAAGTTTTTGAATCTTCATGATGACATCTTATACATGGCTCTTTTCTGTTAGTTTAAGATTAGTCTATTTACTTTTGTTTTTGTGAGGATGTAACCCCTGAAATCCGTGTCTAATTAATTGCTTTGTTATGTTTATGATTGTCTATATGCATTGGATATTTTATGAAGTTCTAGTCATATTCAAAATGCTTGTTCGATATTTCTTTCTTGGTTTTCAGTAGCAATATTTTGTATGCATATACGTTGATGATTAACTATCTTTGGTACTATCTATTTTTTTATTATTTACCAACTAAACCTTCTGGAAATTGTCTTTAGGTTTCCCTTCCTGTCAAGTTTAGTGAAGAGGAGGTATTAGTGAAACATGACTGCATTAGCAATGTGTTAAGAGAGGGTATGCATTGGAAAATTATTTAGGGACATGAAGCTCAATCAAGGGTATTCACCTTGCATGCAAACGATTTCACTTCTATATGTTGGAGAATTACCATAAAAGGTTTTTTTAATACTGAAAAACAAATTTATTAGTAATCAAGGGCACATAAAATAAGCTCCTCAGCTCTTCAACACCTTAATTTGCTTTCCAGTTTTTGAACTGCTTTACTGTCTGATTATGGAGAAACAAACAAATATAGACATGAAGGAATTTTATTCAACAAGAAGATAGCTGATGTCTATTATCATGGGTTATCATGCCACGATACAGGCAAGACATATTGTACACATGGTTAGGTGATTAATTTGGTACGTTTTCTGTTTCATACCAATTGCAAGTTTGGTTTCCAGCTTCACAGTTTCTAGAAATAAGCATGTCAGTAAGCCTTGGAAGATTAATTCTAGTCTCGCTTGGAGGATTCTGGAGACTGTTTGTTGCATCATCTCTATTGGAAAGGTGCTGATTTTGATTTGCATCATGCCGTTGTCTTAATGATTTTGTTGGAGCCTGTTTCTACCTGCTAGCATATTCTTTCTTTTTTTTTTATGGTGTTTCATATGACAACAGTCTTGGCAACCAGATGATTGATAATTTATTGAAACCTGGGTTTCAAAGTAGTTTATGCTATTATCTTGTCAATACATTGTGAGAAGCTTGTTTTATTCCTAGACCAGGTTTTGGAAGGAAAAAAAAAAGATAGAAAGATGATACAACATTGATATTTTCTAGCTTCAATGTCTCGATTTATTTTCTGCACTAGACACTTTTGGAGAAGAAATTGAACTAGCTGGATTTCGTCATAATTTTTTTAACAAAGGAAAAAAAGGACTTTCATATTCAGTTGATAGGAAGCTGATACAACGTTGATTGGATTAACTGATTGCAATTGATTTTGCCATGACATGTTTTTTCTCAGATCTAATGGACTTGTTTACTTGCCTTTGATTATGGACAATTGAGTTATTTTACATAGTCAGAAAAATCATATACCAGTTGGCTTGTTGCTAAACTAGGAAATAAATTAAATTTAATCTGGTTTTCCAAAGTTGTTCTGGAGTTTCATATTGATATCTTCCTGGTTAGATACATTTGGAAGAAATGATATTAGCATGACTCGTTGGTTTATGCTGTGGAGGGAGATTATATGATATAGAAATTAATCAAATATTATACTGACTGACACCCATGGAAAAAATTTGTTTATCTTCAGTTTACTGAAAGTTGAAATTCATATAAATGCTAAGCCAAAGCATTTTATGTTTGGTACCTTGTTACAAGCATCGAGTTTCTTAGAGTTGGATAAAAAGATATAGAATGTGTCATTATTGAGGTATAATCTTAATAGAATTTTGTGGTTTTGACAAAAAAAAGGTATTTCAATTGAATAGTAAAAGAGGCATGTAGTCTTTAATTAGTATCCAAGTCTTACTTTCATAAATACTATGACAACATATACAGAAAAGTGGATTCAATTTTAGGGTACATGAAGTTTTTTTTGGAAATGGTCCTATAACTAGAATAATAGTGCAAGTTCTAGCAACTGATGCTTTGTTCCATTGTCCTTGCAACGGACTTCTATAGTTGATTGATAAACTTAAAATTGCCTGTTAGATTTCAGGTCAAGTATTTGCATGCCTGTATGGTGCATAATTTTCTCTCTCAACCTACAGGACCTTTTAGGTGAAATTCTTACAATCTGTCTTGCCCATATCATCATGCCTCCAGTAATCCTCCAGCATGTATGGTATTTACATGGTATCTATGACATGAAATATCGGGAACCAAAGTTGTGACCAGCCCTAATATAAAAGAAATGCTGTGATATGATCTCGAGTTTGTTGTACTCACATCCTAAGATAGCTGTGCAAGCTTTATGCAATGTTATTTATACTGAGCAAAGTGTTCTAAGATCAGAATGAGCTGTATGCTTCCTGTCAATATCTCTTGAAATGGTATAGTTAGAATGTTTGTGGCATACAAACAAATTAGACAGTTATAGTTTTAGATGGCTTACTCATGACCTGTCTATGCTTCTTGTTTAGAATATTAGCTTGTATAGCTTTTTTTAGGTTTTAGTTGTCATAGTTACCTCCATTAACTATGATTTGCTATATGTTTGAATTAAATAAGTCTTTTAAGCAATTAGAACAAGTCGTGCTTATTGATAAGATGGTTTATGTAATCATTGTCATTTGGCCTGTTATTCCAATGATGATGAAGGTATATTAGTCATGTTTGTTGACTGTTGTGAACTAGTTTAGTGTTACAACACCAATCTTTTCCAGCTACTGATCTTTGTTTCAAAAGCATTCAAATCTTTGTTTATATTTCTGGTGATCTTTTTTTCCTTCTTGTACTATTAATGCTAGATTGGTCTTTTTAATGTATAGCAATATTAATTAGGACATCTCATCTTATTAGACACAAATTTTTGGCTTAGTTTGGGAATTAGAAATCTACAAAAGGTTTAATAGATTAACTATGAACAGGTTAATGTAGCAAAATATTGCTTGAGAACCATGTTGAAAATAATTTAGACATAGAACATGGTTAATTTTTAGAAATTAGAAGTGGCATTAGGAGTATTTGCTAACCATGCAAATTTGGAAGTAATAAAATTATTTATTGGGTTAATTACATATTATCGCTTGTAGTTAGATCTATTTAGCATATCGTTTCATAGACTTAAAAAATTTATATTAAAATTTTTATAGTTTTGAAAGTAAAATATTTAGTTTCATTTATCCTAACATCATCGGTTTTATCGATGGAAGATATAACACGTGACAGTATGTGCATGAAGGATACCAAAACGATGAGCTATAAGGTAATTTAAATGGTGGTGACGGATGATGACATCATGGGTGGTTGTGATGGTGGTCAGTAATAATGATGCAGTGGTCAACCTTATCAATGTCGATCCAAACATCGACGACGAGGAGAAAAAAGAGGCAAAGTGATGAAGCATTTGCGTCGACACCGGAGGAAGAAGAGGAGGGAGCATTTGTGTCAGCGTCGCACCGTTTTGTCTCCTCTTCCTCTAGCATCGTGTTGCATATGCGTCAATGTCGCACTCAAATCCTCATACGATCGTTTCATCCAATGCATGATGGATTCGAGGAAAGAACGATGGGTGGCGAGGAGGGAGAGGTCGCGAGTGAGCTTGGCGAAGAGGCACACTTGCTTCAAGCTCTCGAGGTTTAGCTAGCGTGCGAATGACACATATGCCCTAGCCACAATGACGTTGTTGTCGACCTACTTTCGGATCAGCTTTGCTCGTGATCGAAGGGGATCCAATCATATGATGAGAACTGATTATCACACAAAATGAAGGCCTGAAGAGAATAGATCCGACGGCGGGAGTGACAACAAACCCTCATCCTCCTTCTTGCTCACCTTCGACTCACGTGGTGGTGGGGGAGAGTATTAAAAAAATGGCGGCGACAAATACGATAAAGCGAGACAACGAAGAAACGATGGATCGTCACATTGCTATTAGCCTTCGGATTGGGAATCGCCATTTATGCTAGGGTTTCGAGATCGATCGATCGTATCCACTCTACCTCACTTGCCTCCTCTTCCTCATCTCTTTTTGTCGTCGGTAACGCAGATGCCTCACTTGCCTCATCTTTCTCTTTTGGCGTTGGCTCAAATGCCTTACCTCCCTCCTCTTCCTCTCAAATGCCTTACCTCCCTCCTCTTCCTCCTTCGACATCGATGTAGATGTCTCATTGCTTTTCCTCTCGTTTCTCCTCGTCATCAATGTTTGGATCAACATCGATAAGGTTGACAATCACATTGTTGTCATCAACCACCCATGGCATTAACATTTACCATCATCATTAAAATTATATTTTTGTCTATTGTTTTCATATCATTCATGTATGTGTTGTCATATCTACTATATATTTTATCGGTAAAACTGACGACATTAGAATAAATAAGGTTAAATATTTTAATTTCATAACTATAGATATTTTAATATAATTTTTTTAAGTGTACTAGGATACTAAAGAGGTCTAATTATATGGGCTAATATATATATATATATATATATATATATATAATTAGCCCTTGTTTATTAGTGTAAGTGTCATATTATTTTAGAGTTTAACAAGATAATTTCGTGTCATTTTACATAAGAAACAAAAGCCTCGTGTTGTAAACACGCTAAAACTTTTTTTATTTTTTTTACATAATCACACTAGTCAAGTTTCTATAACTTTTTTGTTCTCAGATTTTAGTATATTTCACAAGTATTTGTTAGATTATTTAGAGTTTCTATTGTAGCTGGAATTCGCGGCGAACATCTCTCTATGTTAGAGGCTGAAGCCCTGTTTCTTAACTTGAAATTCAATTATTGTTATTCTGGTGCATAAATTTTAGAAATTAGATGAGCTGATCCTAAATGGACTTTACGGTTTTGTGGTTGTGTTGTAGATCAGATGAGATTGGAACAGAGACTCAACCATGTCAAATAATCGTGACTAGAAAAGAAACTTCCATTTCAGGTGTGTGAGACTCTACCCGTTGGAGGAGGCTTCCACTGACATACATTAAGGTTGGTCCACAACTTATCAAGATCTCTTTATATGTAACTCTGCTCCACTTAAAACTAGTACTCAAATACCAAATGACTAACAGCAGGCAGCTTTAGAATCTGATTTCCAAGAAGCAGTGTATCGATAAAGATTAAAGGTGCTATATTGGATCTAATTCTATTTCTGCTCTGCCAATGCTCCATAGTAATGATAGGCAGCATCTTCATGGGTGTGTGTGTGTGTTATATCATCTTACCAAGGAGACTTGTGGCCCTTCAGAAAGAGAAAGGGCCGTAAGATGATTTGTCGGGGCAACGATAACATCTTTTATAAGGTTTTCTTTGAAGTCGTTGCAGTGCACGAGGATCCCACGGTGCATGGCCTGAAAAGAACCAATGTGCACGTTCGAAATGCGAAGAGCCATAGGTTTCGAGCTGATGTCCACTTCGACGACTGATATGATCTCAAGATAACATCGTTAAAAAGAAGCATAGAGAAATGACATGAAGAAGCAACTGAGGGATACAGCCCAGTATTAGTGTTTGTTTGATCGAATTGGTCGAAACCGATAAGTGCTGGTGTACCGGTCCGATTGATGTCGTATGAAGACAATGTGTCCTAACCCATAGCTTATAAACGGGGGTTAGTTATAGATTATTTTTTAGTTAGTTATTTTTAGCATTATGGTTTTTTATTTTAAAAAATTATATTGATATTTTTATAGTTTCGTAAAATGAAACATCTAAATTATTTACTCTAATAAAAAGATATTTTTAACATTCTAGTTGATGGTGACGGACAACATTAGTAGTGGTAGACGACGATACTACTGGGAGCTTTGGATTGTTGCGAATGAAAAGAACGACATCAGAATCACTCTACATCTACTTCAACATCGATATAGTTGTCGAGCTGTGAAAAGGTCGCTCGACATCTGTATCGACCAACGCAAATATGAAAGATAATCCATGAACACTTTGTATGTATAAATTTTAAAAATATTATATATAATATTTATAATTTTTTTGGTTAAATATTATAATTATGTACATGTATCAAAAATATTATATAAAGGATAATAAGATGATATCTTGAGATGGAACACCAAGATCAATCAAATATCCCTAAACATATAAAAGTAATATAATGTCAAATAATAAAATTAATATTTTACAATTTTAATTATTAAGACATCGACTACTCTTATCTATATAAAATAGTAAAAAAATATTATTGATATTAAATAATCTCTTCTGCAGTATATAATATATCAATAACTTTTTGTCATCACCATTCAATTTCCCATGTTAAAATATACAAGATTGATGAATTTATGAAAAAGTCTGCAAGAACAGCCAAATTAAGATGATAAGACAATAGAATCACAATATTGTGAGATTATTGACCATGTTGTAGAATCGAGAGACAGGGAACAATAAGATTCCCCAACAGAGTGCCCTGATTATCACAACCATAAGTGCCAAATAAACAGGTGCAGTTTACACTTCAACTAAGAACATGAAATTGTTGACAAGACAGTCCCACAGCTAGGAGAAGAGCAGGTTTGCACTGTTGCACCGTTCATTGTTTCCCGATTATGGTGGTCTCCGCGATCATGGAGGTGACAACATATGGATCCATGTTTGAAGCTGGCCTCCGGTCCTCAAAGTAACCTGGACAGATGGAATTACACACCCATCACCACAAAGTTTAACACCATGATTTACTTAGTAAAGTTGATGCAGGAAATACTAGGAATCTAAGTTGAAAGAAAGACGAAGCAGCTCTCAGAGAAAAGAAATTTGACCTCTGCCATTTTTCTCCGTCTCACGACCCACTCGAATGGAAGCACCACGATTAGCGACTCCCTGCCAATCAGAATAAGCAATCATGAGAAAAATCGTTTCCTTCGAATAAGGAGTCCTCCAAGACCGTTTGTTATAATTCAGACAATCATCACATACCCATAGGAAGGTGTTAATATCAGCAGTCTCATGTCGACCAGTAAGGCGGCGCTCATTTCCTTCTCCATATGCGGCAATGTGCTCCTTGTGCCTCTTGCCAAGCTTTTCAATGGCACTCTTAATGACTTCATATCCTCCGTCGTTTCTCATGGATTTGGTACTGAGAGCAACATATCAAACGCAAATTAGATACCACCACAAAAACATGAAAACACTAAATAAGTAGTTGTTGACTTGATTGCACAAAAATATGAAAAATACTGACAGGTACTTGGTGATCTGATTGCAAGACAACAACTAGAAAGGAGGTAATAATGTTTTATTACCTGTAATTTGTGTGGGCACCAGCACCATTCCAGTCTCCCTAATAGAAGAAACACAGCAACAACAAATAATAATAATTTCAATATCAAGCAGCACAATTTGGCATTGCCTGTATGTATTAGGAAAAAATTGCAGAATGACAACTAATTTGACATGTAATAAGCTAATGAGAATGTAAATTTAGACCTGGATCGGCTTTGGGTCAAAAGAGAGTACTACTCCTGCTATCTCAGTGATTCTCTGTTGAAAAATTTAGTTTGGTTAGACATGCCAATCATGGGTTCTCACACGGCAAGTTTTTTTTTTTTTAACATGAAATCTATATGATGAGATTTCCAGTACGATGTAATTACCTCAAGAATGTAACGTGCAACCCATAGTTCATCACCAGCTGAAATACCAACAGCAGGTCCAACTTGAAACTCCCACTAGAAATCACAGAAAGCAGTTGTTCATTTCAAGTAGGACAAAGAGCAAAACTCCCAGTTATTGAAATAAACAAAAGCTGTTACCTGTCCTGGCATGACTTCCCCATTGATACCACTGATATTGATGCCAGCATAAAGACAGGCTTTGTAGTGAGCATCAACTATGTCACGGCCAAAGGCTTTATCTGCACCAGCAGAACAGTAATATGGGCCCTGAAATGAAACTTAAATGGATTAGATCTAACTGAAAATGTTGTAGTCTAAGTTCATGATTCAATTCTCAAGAAAAAATGATTTGGTAAAAGCAACTTGACAAAGTCAAGCAGAGTAGAAATCATTATGCTATCAGCCCAAATAGATCACCAAAGTAATGCTACTAATGAACAAAACAAATAGGCATGCATCATTTTTCCATTTCATGATCTCAATTGAGATCCTTTGCATACTTTTCTAGCATTTTCTAGATGAGAAGGAGTATATGATGACTCAATTTGTTCGAATAGAATGAGTAGCATTCGTCCCAACTGTTTTGATTATTATTTTCTTTTGCAGTCTTCAATTTCATAGAATAGACATCAAACTTTAAGAAAAAGTTAGAAAAAAAAAAGATAACGGGAGTTGTTTAACATCCTGATGTTTAACAACCTAACAGAAATAGGTTGTTAGATACCAAAAAAAGAATCAAAATGTACAAGAAGGTCACAATATATCTATCTTTGGGCAACAATAATTGCATTATTAAAAGATGAAAGCAAATAAGAAAAAGGTCTATCATGCCAACACCAATGAGTCTAATTAAAGATATTACCTGAGGACCAGGAAAACCACCAACAGGCCACCCAAGAGGCCATTTGACATCCTTTTGCAAGAGGGTGTACTCCTGCTCAATTCCATACCTGAATAGAAAAATAAAAAGCGATGAACCAATAATAAAGATCCATTACATCAGAGGAAGACAAGTTTGAGATAGACAAATAATGAAATTTAGGAACACACCATGGCACTTCAGCAACAACATCAGGATGGCTAAAAATCTTAGCAGCATTGTGCCTTTTGTTAGTGGGGATTGGCTCTCCGGCTGGGGTATAACAGTCACACATAACCTACAAGCCAACAAAATAAGAATGTGGAGTTCGATTTACAAATATTTATTTACTTATATGATCATCCCCCTAGGTTATAAGATGGAAAGATAATACCAAACATAACAGCAAAGCATGATAATAGTAGCAATATTCAAATATTATTAGCTACAGTATCCAGAGGGGTACCGGCCAAAACATTATACCCCTTGCAAATATTATGTCGTAGTTTTCACAAGTAAAATTATTTCACAAAACCAACAAAAGAAATATATGATAACATGATAAATGAAATAATACTAATACAGACAACCTTCATTCATAACTCTGAGCACATGGTAACTAATTGTCACATCAAATATAATGGCTTAGATTCATTGCTTAATGGGTTACAACTGAATGTGGCATTCAGATTTAGTTATAATGCCTGAGATATTGACCTAGTTTTAGTAATTTTTACTTTATTGAAATGGTATTTTACTAAAACAGAGAGATTTCATATTTTAGAGTGTCATTTTTCTTTCTTTCTTCCACTCATGAAGATAAAAGGCCATGTCAATGCATCTTGGCCGAAACAGCAAGCAGATGATGTTTATGTACATCAAGTTAACATGCTGGCTTGGAGTAATTTTAATTCTTTCAAAATTCACGGAAAGCATTAGCTAAATGGGATTGTATTGGAGAATTTATGCATAACCAGCATTAACCAATTTGTTGATTTTATCCCTATGTAAACTATACAACAAATATTGTTTATTAATAATGTAAAGTATATACTACATGAGTTCAATTTTCCAAAAGAAAACTTCAATAAGACTGTGATATTTAACTTGTTTATAAATGAACATTATTTAATAGCTATGAGTTGATCAATTCAAATTCAAGCTAAGCAAATATAAAGAATTAAATTAACACAACAGAAATCTAAAATAGCAGCATTGGTGACATCTCCATGTGTTGTTAATGGAATTAACACAACCAATGCTTTCATAAAATTGTTATGTAAGTTATTCAACTAAAGAACTTGTTAAACTTGCATTGATACATATACTAGGCACGAATATGGATAGGATAAATATGACAAATGCTGAGTCCAGTTGATGCTGGATGATATACGAAGAATATACTTACAAGAATGTTATTTCCCCTCCTGAATGGATCCTTAAAAATGGCTTGAGGACTACACAATAGATGAAATATACAAATGTTATCCACAGGGAAACAAACAAAGCCAAAACAGAAAAGCAATCATAAAAAACGAATACCATAAATGTAAAGAAGATGAAACACTTACTACACGATCACTTCACTGTCGTCACCCGGAGCTTGACCTGTGCTTGAACCATCATAGTTCCAGGTGGGTAGCTTCGAAGGATCGCTGACAGGACCTGGGAGAGTCTGCAATAAGAAACGATGAGTGCTTCGATCAGAACAGACGGGATGATCAGCTTAGTATAATTAAGAAACCAAATTGGCAGGTTTAAATGATATCAAAGTAAAAGATAAAGAATCCAAGTCTTACCCTAGCCTTGCTTCTTATATCCAAACCCGATCCTCCAATCCTAAGTACATGGTAGGCATATTAAGTGTCACATAGTAAAAGTCGAATCAACAGACTAAAATCACAAGGATAAAAAACTCTAACGAGGTCTCATAAGGCCAAATCAATCCCCAGAGCAAAAGGATTAAGGCCAAATCAATCCCCAGAGCAAAAGGATTAAGACCAAATCAGCTAAATGTTAGAGAGATCAAACCAGCAAAAGAGACAGAGATCAACCTCCGATTTTGATCTCAGGATACATAAAACCAGAAAAGTTTAGTCAACACTTAAGTCGAACTCAACTTAAAAAGGATGAATCAAGGACAATAACAGTTTAAAGTAGAAAAAGAGTAAAGATCGAGAAGGCCGAAGTGCAATAGATGGAACAATCCACAAGTCCTATGAGGTCTCAACTGCGATCGAACTATGAAGCGTCTCCAGAGAGAAAAACGGGGCAAAAATGATTATTACATCGAATAACAACAAAAAACGAACGATCTATACATCATAATAAACCTTACAACTGTCATGATTATAAATCAGAATAAAACATCAAAAAGAGAAGACCATGTGAAATCTACGGAAAACAACGACAACAACGACAAAAAGATCCGACACACTAGGAAGAAACTAGACACCACACGAAACGTGAAATCACATGTTTTCAACATTGATACATAGAAGAACCCACGAAAAAGGATCTTTCCTTTGCCAGGATAAATCGATCATAGTACAGTTCCACATGACTACCACACCAAAGAAAAAGAGATCTAAGAAAAAAGAACAAAACTACGCACACGCAAGTCCTCAAACAACCAAAAGATGTTCCCCAACGGATCTCAGCCGAGGCCCAACATAGACCACAACTAAAATCTGCAAAGAAGTAGGAACCATGGCGCCAAGGACCAAAAGAAAGCCAAGACGGAGCAGTCTTTCCGCCGGAACTCCCAACAAAACCCAGAAAATAGCAGTCAGAACAGGGGGTAAAGAAGAAAAAGGGAGGAACTCACCATATGTACTCGGCGATGATCTTTTCGGTCGTCTCGGAGAGGTTAAGGTTGACGAGATCGGTAAGCGAAGCCATGGCTGAGGCAGAACTCTCACTTCCCCGATCTGAGGCACAACCGACACAGACGGAGAAGAGCGATGGGAAGAAGGGAGGATGGCAAGAGCCATTTATATGCAAATGTGGGTGGCGCTCCACTTGGTGTGGACTCTATTTTGTTAGGAAATATATAATTACTTTACAAAATTAAATATATATATATATATATATCAATTATTTTCATTGTTAGTATAAATTTTAAGTTTTTTTTTATTTTGGCATACTTCTTTAAATAAAGTAAATTAAGTAAACCATGATTACAAATGACTGTCTTACATTTTATGGATGCATGTTAATGTATTTATATAAATAGTAATTGTTATTGTTCAAGGTAAATTTTAGAAAAATATAATAAATAAAAACAAAACTCTAAGTCACTTTTTTGTTGTCAAGGCACTATAAAAAGATGAAATTTGAGGTGATGAGGGGTTAAGTTAGGAAGGAAAACAGATGGTATTGTGAGATAATGGAATTAAATTGGTGTGTTAAATCAGATATTTCATATATTGGAGTATATTTGGGTTTCCTTATAAATCATAGAACAATAGGATTGTACCCTTTTGGTGCAAAAGAAGTTAATGTACTCCATGAACTAATGAGGTGTATATATGATATATATAAAAAAAATTGTTTAACATGCAATTGCCCCTAAAACCAAATAGAATGATGGAGTTGTGATATTTAAGAAATCAAATTTGATTGGTGTAATTTTATTTTTTTTTGTAAGAAAATAGACATTTTGGCAAGTCAATGGAAGGGTTGGTGGCCTCCTTTTATTGTGTTCCAAGTATATGTTTGGACTTTGGGGACAAGGGTTTGGTTCCACCTAACCCCAACTTATGGTATGACTAGTGATTGGTCCAATTTGCCCTTGACTCTTAGATGAATTGGGAAAAAATAGAGAGGATTGAAAACTTTCAATTAATATAAATATCTTTCTCATTAATATAATAAAAATTTGTGAAATAATTAATATTCTAAGACATCTTATTAGAAATTATAATAAAAATTTAAACACTTTTAATTTAAGTATTTTTTATATTATTAAGATTTTATGATTTTATTATTGTTGTATCTCTCAAATTAGTGATAATATGTCAACCTAACATTTACTTCAATAGCTGCCAAGTGCAACTAATCTTTGTGCACCTTCAAGCAACACAGGCATTCCCACCTAATGGTCAATCCAATTTGTGATTAGTATAATTATGAGGATTTAATGATCAATCCAAGTAGTGATCATCCAAAGCTATAAAATATCCATGAATCAAATGTGTTTTCATGATCAACCTTCATCACAAGGACTGTATATCCAATGTTAAAACCTTTTTCTTATACTAAATCAATTTTGGAGGAATTAATGGAATTAACAAGGGTATATCGGTCAACTCAAAAGAACAAGTCAGTCAAACTCCGAGTCTGCCGTGGGAAAAGTGGTACCAACCAACGCAAGGCCGTCCACCGGCTCGGCCGGTCAAAAGGGCAGCCCAACGTCGTTGTCACGTCACGTAGCCCCGGTCTTGCCGGTCGCCCCTGCAATGCTGTGGGTCCGCGCCGCCTCGCGGGCCCAGAGGTGGGACCTGCTCGGCCTTCGTATATTGTATGGGAGCTTTGGAATCTCAGACGGCGGCCTCAGATCCCGTCCCTACGTTCCCTCCTAAGCAGAGGTCGACAGAGGTATCTTTGTCTTCTTCCCAAGGCTGACTGCCGCATTCAATGGTTTGGACCTCTTGGCCTTGGAATCAGATCACAAGGACGGAAAAATAAAGGGGGATGATGTGACTCTTCGCCGGTTCTGATGGAGTAGCTTCTCCGATGGTGCCCAAGGCCAATTGGGTGCGTTCGAGCTGTCAAGCTTTTCTTTTCCTAAAGCTGTCAACTTGACTGAGAGCATGCACTCATCTGCCAACCTACTCCCTGAGGTTGGCCATGAAATTGGCCAATCTCAGTCAACTCGTTGATCTGAATATTCCTTTTTTCTGTCATTAAAAAAATGTTCGACACAGCTTGAATCTTCTCAAAGAAAACTGAAAACAAGCCATGATGAAACAAATACATCAGCAATGAAGAGAAGGAAAAAACAAATGATTAGCATCCACTTAATTTCTCTCTCTCATTTTTTCTTTTTGTCTCAATAAGTGAACCTTTACTTGGGAGACTATATCTCAATTTGATTTCTATATAATCTACATATATATTATTATTGTTTATTGGGAAAGGTAAAGCCTAAGAAGATTTTACTAGGAAATATAGATAAAGTATTTGAATACTTTTTATCTATCTAAGAATATTTTTTCATGTAGAATCAATGACTAGAAAAGATTCAGATGATGGACAGGTTGGGCTTCATGACTTTGGAAATGTCAACGACATATGAATTAAGCAATGTGAGACACAAAACCATCTCTCAATTTTGTCATTTAAGTTAATGAGTTTACTATTTTATATGTTCTTGCTTTTGACTTGAGCTAAGAAGAGGATATTTTAAATCACTTTCTATTGCACATATTTTCTATATCATTTTGATTTCAAAGACGTCTCTTCTCTTACATCCAATCATTCATTTCTCTTTTGTGATTTTAGCATTATAGCAATTGTTTTTGGGGCATTAGAATCATTGAATACTAACCACATACTTGTGAAGCATCTTCTTCAGGAATTAAACTGGCAACTTACTGTTGAGGAAAGGGAAGCATGAAGACATCCGGATCTTGCAAGTTTTCCATCAACATCACAGCTACAATCTCTCACTTCAGCAGCAGCAGTCACTTTCTTGATTCACTTCAATTTATTATCTTCGGTAGCTTTGCAAAAGAGAAAACAAAAACAACATAGTCAGGTGCTTCTGATCACTCATGATCAGAAAGAATGTCTGAGTCATGAAATATTTTTTAGATAGGCAAACACTTGATAATGTTAGAAGAAGTTTTAAGGGAATCATTTGTGATGAAACCATCCCTAACCTACTAACAATGTTCATCTCATATTTGATGGAACAGATAGGATTTTTGTGATGGTTTCTTTCACTCCCATGACTCATCCTGCTCCTCCTTTGTGAGGCAGAATCTCTAACTTTGATTCCCTGTTGGATTTTCTGGGAAGCACTTTCTAGCTTCACCTAAATATTATCTGCAACTTGGACAAGACAAGTATGTGAAACATGGGGGAATGTGTGCACATGAAATCTTGCAGTATATGAGTTGTGTTTAGTAGATCATGTATTTGTTATATGTTAACTCACATACTTCCATATGTCAATCTGAGCACCACTTACCAATAAAGAATCATTTTTTTAATAAAATTAAATATATATTATCTATTATAATTAGTTAATCTTAATATTTCGATCATTATATCAAAGTTACATTGAAATCTTTATACTTACGAAAATTAAATATTTAATTTTTATTACTATAATAAACTTATTATTTATTTTTAATCACGTAAAATCATCTTTTTAATCATATAGACTAACTTTCGTAAATATAAAAATCTTAATATAATTTTTAAAAATATAAGTATCAAAATATTAAAGATAACTTAATTACATGGTGTAATCTCATTAAATAATTTTTCATTGTTCCAGTAAGTCTAAAATAATCATTTTCAGATAAATTAAGTTACTTTGAGTTCATTTTACATTTGAGTAGAGGTTCAAAATTATCTGTATTTTAAGAATTCTTTTAAGCTAATAAACCCTAAAGCCTGTTGATAACCATGGATCAAAGGTCTTGGCGTCGATTGTAATCCGGTTTGGTTGGGTTCAATTTCATGAGAGGCGAACCGAACCGGTTCGACGACCGGAGCAGCGGGTCGTCGGCGGAAGAAGCGGTCGTTATGCGCGCCTCTTGGCGACGCGCGCCAAACGGGCTTCCTACCGTCCCATCTCGCGCCAGCTCTCCCCCTTCTTTCGACGCCACATCCCATCCCTTAAAACACACGCATTAAGAGATGCGACGGAGGAAGAAGCTAGCGAGATTGCGAGGTCTCTCGAGTACGAGGTAGAGGCCGTTCCTTCGTCTGGTCTGCCTGTTCTCTTCTCCGGTGGTAAAACCTCTGACTCGTGTAGGATCCTTTGAGAACTTTGGTGATCACTGCTTTCTCGTTCTTCTAGTTCTCCGTCTCCCTGTCAGAGATAGAAGATGGCAGATGGTGAGGACATTCAGCCCCTCGTGTGCGACAATGGAACTGGAATGGTCAAGGTACGGCTACAAGACCTGCTCTCGATGTCGATGATATATGATTCATCGTTTGCGTTTGTATTTCTAGGCTGGTTTTGCTGGAGATGATGCCCCGAGAGCTGTCTTCCCTAGCATCGTGGGTCGACCACGCCACACCGGCGTGATGGTAGGCATGGGGCAGAAGGACGCGTACGTGGGAGACGAAGCTCAATCCAAGCGAGGCATTCTGACGCTCAAGTACCCGATCGAGCACGGCATCGTGAGCAACTGGGACGACATGGAGAAGATTTGGCACCACACCTTCTACAACGAGCTCCGCGTCGCCCCCGAAGAACACCCCATTCTGCTCACCGAGGCGCCTCTCAACCCCAAGGCGAATCGTGAGAAGATGACTCAGATCATGTTCGAGACCTTCAACGCTCCCGCGATGTATGTCGCCATCCAGGCTGTCCTCTCTCTTTATGCTAGTGGTCGAACGACAGGTAACCCTACCCATCCACCTCGATCGATCATTCTCCGATGAAGCCATGAAATGAACCAGAATGCTGCATCGTCTAAAGTAATTTGCTGGAACACTATTATGTTGGTATGCGTAGGCATTGTGCTCGACTCCGGCGACGGTGTCAGCCACACGGTTCCTATCTACGAAGGCTACGCACTCCCGCACGCGATTCTTCGCCTCGACCTGGCGGGCCGCGACCTCACCGACGCTCTCATGAAGATCCTGACGGAGCGCGGCTACTCCTTCACCACCACGGCGGAGCGTGAAATCGTCCGTGACATCAAGGAGAAGCTGGCCTACATCGCTCTCGACTACGAGCAGGAGCTGGAGATGGCGAAGACCAGCTCGTCGGTGGAGAAGAACTACGAGCTGCCGGACGGGCAGGTGATCACCATCGGCGCCGAGCGGTTCCGCTGCCCGGAAGTCCTCTTCCAGCCGTCCATGATCGGGATGGAAGCTGCAGGCATACACGAGACCACCTACAACTCCATCATGAAGTGCGATGTGGACATCAGGAAGGATTTGTATGGCAACATCGTGCTGAGCGGAGGATCCACCATGTTCCCAGGCATTGCTGACAGGATGAGCAAGGAGATCACGGCGCTGGCGCCAAGCAGCATGAAGATTAAGGTGGTTGCTCCCCCTGAGAGGAAGTACAGTGTTTGGATTGGAGGCTCCATTTTGGCATCCCTCAGCACCTTCCAACAGGTAAATTCTCAGACTCATCTCGATACATGTACGAAATATGCATTGATCCTGACGAGCTATTGTCGTTCATGGCAGATGTGGATTGCAAAAGCAGAGTACGACGAGTCTGGTCCATCGATCGTGCACAGGAAATGCTTCTAAGATCACCAACACTGGGAATGGTAGAAGAATAAGGTGAGATCATCAACACGACTGGCTTGAGAGAGTAGGCTCAGTTATCTCCAAATGGATTTCACCTGAATGGTGGTATGGACACTGATGAGGGCTGCTGTTCTTCCTCAACCAAGTATTGCTTCGGTGTTTTGTGCTTTGTTCCTCTTAATTCTTACTTCAATTCTGTACTTGATGGAAGGTCGAGAATTCCGAACCAGATGTGATTTTTGAGTATCTTGTTACCTTGCTATTTATGCTCAATAAGTGTATTTTGCCGTCAGAAATATAAATTGCTTCCATTTTTCCATTTGGATTTGATTATTGCTCTATTTGTGAGGCTAATTACATATTACTCTTATAATTAACTATTTTTAGTATTCTGATTCGTACACTTTAAAAAGTTATATTAGGATTCATATATTTACGAAAGCAATGCAAGATTAAAATGATAATTTTATAAAAATAAAAATAAAAAAAAGTTTTATTGAAGTAAGGAGTGTTTTACTTTCGTAATTATATAAATCTCAATATAATTTTTAAAAATACAGAAATCAAATGTTAAATACAAAAATCAGCTAAATGTAACTAATTACAAGAAGTAATCTATAATTAAATTTTCATCATGTATATATAAAAACAGAACCAAATTAAACAATTAGATTTCCACCGATACAACGATTACATATTTTATGTTATATAAACATAAAATCAAGTATATGGATGTAATCAAATATAAATAATTGAAACTTATGAGTTTATTATTGTTTTTTACTGTAGTATAAGATCTCTCAATAACTTTAAAATAAAAAATATATATTATATTATATAAGTGATTTATATATTTATCTCTCCATATTTAAATTTAACATATGCATCCTTGAATGTCACCGTGATTAGTCTTAATTGGTTACAATAGTGTTAGAAACTCTAAATAACATAACATTGGTATCCCTTTAAATTTTATTATAATTATAAGAATATTAAGGGTATTCTTTTGGTGCTAATAATGTTTCTAATTCAAACTAGTTAATATGAATACAATATGATTAATTGGTGAAAAAAATGCATGTCAAATGATCTTAATATTTGAAAGGATCCATATATAAAAACCTCAATTAGGGCAAATCTACATGTATATTCCTTTAAAATAATTTGGTATATAAATTATAGTATATATGATATTTTGAAGCAAATAACTTGACAGTTTAATGGAATCAATGTTACATAATCTTATCAGAGAACTCTCATATTATTCATCATTAAATAATTAACTTATTCAATAAAATTTATTTATTTTTATTTTTTATCTATCTAAAATTTATAATCTCTCATTTCGTATTTATAAATGTTATCACCATAACCCAATTAGCATGGAGAGGTGTACTCCTTAATAGTGAATAAATAGATATTAATTTGATTAGAGATTAAGAAGCACCTCAAGACGAGGGGAAAACAAGAGGCTGTGACGGCATTAGGAGACTCCCCTCTCGGTAATATACATGGATTAGTTGATTAGGGGCTTAATAAACAACTAGAGGAAGAAAGATTAAGAAAACCAAAGATTGTAATACATGTAATTAGATTAAAATAGACGAGGACAGATCAGACGGATGAGATTGCCAATCCCGCTGGGCCCATAACGTGGACGGCCAGATGTTATCCGGAGAGCGGGAAGTGGAGTGCCCGAAATGGCCCCGCCCTTCCTTCCCACAATGAGCCTCATCTTCGAACACCACCCACTCCATCGTGATCACTGTCCCGAAATGCCCCTCCGACTTCTTCCCCTGCACTTCCCGCTCTGGCCTTCCTCCTCCGTTCCCCGCCACTGCCACCGCCGCTGCCTCCTCGTCGCCTCCGGTAGTGCCGCCGAGCACCAGCCGCTCGAGGTCGTCCATGTCCTTCTCCGGGATACCCTCCACGGGAGGGAGCTCCGCTGCGTTGAGCACGCGCAGGGCGCGGCAGAGATCGAAGTAGGACGACAGCTGGGAGTTCTGTGCCGCTGCCCGCTTCAGGATACGCATCCCCACCCGCCCCCGCCGTCTCCTCGCTTCCGTCGCCGCTCCGTATTGATCGGGGCCTAGAATGCCGACCAGGAATTGGGCGATGCCGCTGCAGATGCTGCTGTAGACCTCGAAGATTTCGATGACGACGCAATCCATGGCCTCGAGGACGAGGCTCACCTCCATGCCGTCAGCGTAGGGCCGGATCTGCATCAAGAGGTCTAGGAGGACCTGGAGGCGCTCCAGCTGCTCGAGGTCGTCGTCTTGGTCGCCTGCGCCTGAAGCGGCCTGGGAGGGGGAGGGGGAGGGGGAGGCAGAGCCGGTGAGGGCGGAGAAGAAGGATCGGCGGTCGACGAAGCGGTAGTAGGCGCGGACAAACGCAGAGAAGCCGGGGGAGGTGGAGGAGCGGCCGCGGAAGTCGGAGAGGTCGAAGGGTAGGCGACCGACGTGGGCAGAGGGCGACGCGTCGTCGGAGCAGAGGAGTAGGCCGTGGGCGAGGAGGAGGCACTTGAGGGCGACGATCCACGAGCGGGTGCGGGAGGCGCGACTGGCCACGGACCACATGAGCGGCGGCAGGAGCGACGAGGGGGCGCCGCGGGCCCACGTGAAGACGCGCCCTGCGCTCTTGTAATCCACCGACCGGTCGTCATGGCTGGTCGCCCGTATCACCGCCGCTTCCACCTCGGGGCTGCGCCGGTGCAGGTGGTGGCGGTGGCGTGCGCCCCCCATCCTGGTCACGTAGATGCTCCACCTGTCCTTGGCGGTCGCCGTGGCGCGGCGCCACCACTGCCTCGGCGACGCCATGGGGTGGGTGGCGCTACACAATAGGTGGCACCTCTCCCGACGTGGGAGAGAAGAACTAATGGGTTGGCATCGACTTCTCCCTCCTCATTTTGGTCAGCATATTTGGGACGTAGGAAGAGGAGGGAAGAGAAGCAATGTGCGTGGCAGGAAAGAATAGATTTAAAGGAGAAAAGAGCGGAAGGAAAAGGTGGAGAAAGAATGGCCAACCTATGGAGAGGCCAAATTGGATGTGATATTGGCTGGATTAATGGCTAAAGAAATAAGAATGCTTCAATTTCTGTGTACATAATTTGGTCGAACTCCACAAACTGCCGGAATTCCTGCCGCGATTGCAGGTTGATTTGACGTAAGTCTCGTTTCCAAGTACGCCTTTCAAATCTGAGTTCTTACGTTTTTTCCCTTAAATTAAAAGATATTTTTATTTCTTAAAAATAATTTCTATTATATTAAATAGTATACAAAAAGAGATATGCTATTTTGAGACATTCAAATAGATGGATATGTATTTTTATTTTATTTGTTTTGGTGATGCAATCATGCATGCTTTGAAAGTGTTCAAAATATGTTGGATGAGATCTTAAATTTTAAATTTTGTAATTATAAAAATATACGAGATTTCGTACTTAATTTTTTAATATATAGGTTTAGTGAACTATCTATCATTTGGTATATAGTTAGGACTTTAAATGATATTAATAATAAAAAAATATTAAGAATAATTAAATTTAGCTCTTTCATTAGTTAGCATCAATTACTATTGGATGTTAATGAAAGGGGTATATGCCAAAGATCTTACTATTTGAAATATATATATATATATATATATACTAAAATTTTTAAGGATAAATATACTAATTTTAAACTTGTTAATATGTGGCTTTCGTGCACAATGATACATTGTCATTATAAAGTAGTTCATAGAAGATATCGCATCCCTACTACTACTACTTGATTACGGATTCCAAATCAACTTGGGATGCATTATAATAATGATCGATTCTCTATCTCATATATCTATGATATTATTCCCTCGCTCCGATAGCTCTGTATCCTACCAAGATTTGCTTTCTTAATTAGATCATGCACGCAAGTATCTATAGTTTGTCTCTTCAAGATGAGTTGGCCTAAGCTTCATGATGCTTGCAAGATTTCCTTGGTTAAGAAAATCTCGATCAAGCTCGATAAGATGTCCCTTTCTTGTTCCTTATTTTCGAGTCTCAAATCGTTTATAGTCGTCTAAACCAGAAGGAATACACCAACTTTAAGAGAATGTCATCAAGGAGTGTTTCAATCTTATCATAACATATTATTTCATGAGCTATACATGTCGATAGAAAAATGATTCTACGTCACTATCTAAACATAATCTTTGAATGTGCTCTAAATATCAAGATATAGATAATGTGTATCGATCATTTTACTCGAAACTCAACATGTTTTAGATCATATGAATAAGAATCATTTAAATTGATTTGTTCTTGTGTTCTAATCCGATCCAACATTTGCTTTAGTGTTTACCACACCCTTTATGGATATAATTATTCTTTAATATTTACTAGACAACAACACTATATTTTATATCTTAATCATTTGGAAATCGGTTGCATTACATAGTAAATTGGATGTACTTAAAATCATAGTTATCATCAGTAGCAAATCGAAAAGCAAGCTCACACTGATCAGATCGATGGATCAACTCGTCATACTACATATTTAATTAAAAAAAAATTCGAAATATATAACAATAATTCAAATCTAATTGGCCCGATCAATTCATTCTGTATTTCTTTTTATATAAATGATCAAATAAATGAATCGATTGATGATGATTTTTCGGTTCAACCATTCAGTCCAATGTGATTTCTGATAATTATGCTTCAACCTAGTTAACTCACCATTCTGTAAATTCTTCTCTCTCTCTCTCTCTCTCTCTCTGACTTCCCAGTAATTTGTTCTACCAAAACTATAGTAAGTTTTGTCACAGTTGCACCCACACATTGCCAAAATCTTGAAACTAGCAAGACTAAGCTGTTCTCGAGTTCTTAGATATTTAGCCCGACCTAAACGCAGCCTATCGCCAATCCACTCTTAGGAAATGGCTGTGATTACATCTTCCAAAGCCATCGAATTGGCACTTGAAATTTTATTGGCTGCATTCCTCAACCAGTTTTGACTGGGTAGTTCCCAAGGCAGCAGTTCTTCTGTCCTGATTCAAGAAGAGTCAAAGTCCTTGTCGATGCCATCCACTGTACCAAAAGGCTGATGAGACAAAGAAAGATGGAGCAAAACAAAGCAAAAGGCCCGCCAGGCTAAGCATCGCTGCACGTACCCAAATGTACACACCACTGCCAAGCTCGAACTCACACGAGGCCGTCACCCACAGTGAGAGTCAGGTGGGGAATAAAAAGGTGTGAAAGGAGCGAAAGCAAGATGCACAGTTCATTGAAAGCGAGAGTGAGTGAGTGAGTGAGTGAGGTTTTAATGCTGCAGAGTAGAGCACATTTCCCGAGGAAAAAGGAGCCTCTCGCTGTAGGTTTTGCCTGTTCTTGTTCCTGCAGCACAATTAGCTTCACTTAAAGTCTCGGGGGGAAAAGATGCTTTCCTCTCTCTCTCTCTCTCTCTCTCTACGCTGTTGTTGAGTCCACTTTTTGCAGAGATCTGCATGCATGACCGCAGGAAGGAGAGAGAGAGAGAGAACAGAGTATGGCACTGAATACCATGGCATTGAGTTTTTAATCGCGACTGATGTCCGTGTTTGATACTGTGCTTGGATGCCACAGGGTGAGGTTGTCCGCTTGAAATGCAGGAGGGACGGAGACAACGATGACATGTACCGCAGCTACTTAGCCTCTGACCCTTCACAGCAACTCACTCACCACTCGTCTCCCTTTGGACTATAGCGTCTGAGAAGTGCCATCGCTGAAACTTGCAGTGTGCATCTTTTGGCTCTCCACTTTTATCGACCTCCACTGTCTTCTATCTTTTATTTGTTCTTGCACTCCGTCTGCAGCGTTTCACCGTTCATCTTAAGAAGCTGCTGTCGCCAATCCAGTGTGAGGAGGAGGTGGAGAGAGAGAGAGAGAAAACAGAAGGGGAGCACATGTCTTCCATCAAACTCCTTACCTTAATCTCAAACCTCGAGCAAACATGACGACTTAAACGTACTTAACGTTTGTTTTATGGTAGTATATGTTTGAGAGTTGGCATGAGACGATTATATATATCCCTCTCAGCTTAATCATCACAAGAAATACATCATTAACCATAGCACACTTGCATGTTGTACAGTGCGACTCTTGACATGCACATTGAACACGGAAGGAAAAAGGATCATTGGAATCCGGATAGAACTATGGAGCTACGATTTTGAGATCTTGTCTCGATGCTTACGGTCATCGTGCTCCTCTTCTCCCTCGGTCACCACCGACGACATGTAGCTCACGACAAACGAGTTGTCCTCGGACGCCATTGCGGGGTTCGCCCGGAGCTGCTGCTTGCAAGCGTAGCAAGTAATCTGCAGTGCTGTCGTTGAGTCCACCTGCTGCACGGCGCGCTCCCTGATGGCATGAGCTCGATCCAGCTCCAGTTGTGCTTGTCGCCTGATCCGTTTGGCGTTCTCGAACTCTTGCTCGGCTAGTTCGTGCTGTCTCCTCGCTTGCCGTCTCGCCTCGTCCGCCAGCGCCTTCTCGGCCATGGCCAGCTTTATGTGCTCCATCGTATCGTCTTTGAGACGAGCGGCAGCGCGTTGTGGATCATTGGAAGGCGGGTGATCGGCAGCAGGCCCGATCGAGAGCTGCAGTTTCGTGATCTTGACCTCTTCGGCGATGGGATGCATCGCAGGGGAGGGGAGGGTGGTCTGCGGATCACCGGATGGAGGTAGTAGCTGCAGCTCTACGCCCTGAGTGCGATATCGATCAGGTTTCGACGATGGAGGTTGATCCGGCCGGCGAATGAAGACGGCAGCTGGAGTCGGCGTTCTTAAGCCGGGCCACATTGTGGGGCCGGTGTTGGTGTTGCTCGACGGACTTGAACTTGAGGCCGTCGTAGACAGGCATGCCGTCGGCTGCCGTGTCTGGATCTCTGCCGGAGCTCGGCCGGCGGTGCACGTATCTTGATGCTCGATGAAGCTCTCCACCCTGTGCCCATCGAAGCAGAGAAAGAGAGAGACAGAGAAAAGCTGTACGTTACAACGGATGTAGAAATTCACATTTCGAGCCTCGAATCATGGATCTGAGAAGCATGTAAAGAAGAACGCCAAGAACACAAGAAGATAGAGGAGGATCTAAAAGTCTCCGAAAACAGAGACCAGCAGGAAAGCAACGAATGTGGAGCGGCGATGGGAATTGCGTGCTGCGTTCGATCTAATTCAGAAATCCCGTAAGGATACGAGTGATCGATCGAATTATTATGATGCTGATGAATATGAGGAAGCAAAGTTATGGGCGTACCTGGAGAAGACGCGGCCGCAGTCGCAGGAGTGGCCGCGGGTGCCGCAGGTCTTGAGATGGGCCTTGTAGTCGGACTGCACCGCGTAGGCTTTGGAGCACCTGGCGCACACCCACTGCCGGTGGCTGCTGTGCTTGCGACGGAAGTGCTTCTTGATCCCGACCAGGTCGCCGAGGGCGTGGCACGGGTCGTGGTGCAGGCACGTCGGCTCCGGGCACACGAACACCCGCTTCCGCACCTCCGCCGCCTCCCGCCGCAGCAGTTTCCACGGTACCTTGTGCCGCCGCCGGTGCATCTGCAGATTCTGGTCCCTCTGGAACCCCTGGTTGCAGATCTCGCACACGTACCGGTCCGACTCCAGTAGCGTCCTCGGCGACAGCGACACCACCTCCGCGTCCGGGTCTAGTGATCACCACCGGAATCAGCAACACAATCGAGAAGACATGGCTTCGAATCGAGTTATACCTGGAGTGCCTGCCGGCCTTCGCTTCCTCTTGGTGCTAGTGGCATTGCTCGGCGAAGTGAATGGTTGCGTAGTGGCCGCTGGAATGGTGGTGCCACCGCCAGCAGCAGCATCAGCAGCAGGAGGGGCAGCAGCAGCAGCAGATGATGGAGAGCCTAACATCTTTCAATCTCTCAGTTGGGACTTGAAGCCTATAAATATGATCTCCTCGTTTCCACTGTGACTTGAATTGTACCAAATGGTTCTCCTTCAGGAAAACAAGACCTCATACACTGTGTCACATATATAGCACTCCTCGAGGAAGAAGAAGAAAAGGTCTATATATCTCAAAACTCTTTTGTTGTGTCTGCTTGGAGTTCACTGGAACGACATAAGAAGACAGCCTTGTCACAGCTATAGCTTTCTCAGCTTTTCTTGAGGTTTCATGGGTGAGCTACTGCGAAGGGGGTGTTCCTGTGATTGGTGTTGGAATTGTCTTGTAATGTGAGGATTCTATCAATACTTCTACTAAATAAACGTTTTCAGAATAGAGAGAGAGAGAGAGAGAGAGAGAGAGAAGCTAAGTTGCAGAAGCTTTAAGGCCACCACAAGAAGGCCAATTGGGACACAGAACAGACATCCCCACAAAGAAACAAAAGCGCTCATAATTCCATCACTACTTCCTTCAGTATAAATTGCATGCATTAATGCTGTCCTGTCTCCAAATACACGTGACCACCCCCCCTCTCTCTCTCTCTCTCTCTCACACACACACACACACACAAACACACACACAATATTGTAAGATGTACGAGAAGACTGTACTGCCACTGCTACTGCTGTCTCTAATAATATGAACAATACGTACGGCTGGCTGTATGTAAAGGAGTATTTTGTTGATGCCAACATTGCTCTCCTCTAATACCAAATTCTTTCTTGCCCTTTAGTAACATTGTCCGTATCCTTCATAAAAACGTTCTCAGCCCTCCAAAGGAATCAAAGCTCTCCTATACTCATCTTTGAACTCAGTTTCTCAAAATGACAAGATTGCTCATCAAATTAAAATCGCCAATGCCAATACTATAATAATCTATTGATTTTGTTGAGTCTAAACTAACAATATATTCATCAATGATGGTTGGCAAGGACGACATGGTGGAAAATGTTCAATGCCAAAGCTGGAAAAATCTACAGTATGCTAGACTTGGTTCAAATTCTCAGTGCTGTTGCAATCAAGACAGCTGCAATTTTGACCCAACTCATTTGGATGCTTCAATGGATAAACATCAACTGTCCTTTTTATTTGAGATGCACACTAAAATTTTCCTTCATTAACCTATCAAAATAAAACTACTTTACTACAGACATTTTTAAACATAACATTTAATTATTGTTTGCAAAAGCTAAATTTAGCAATTTGGGTTATTGATACATCATTTAGATGGACATGATGTTTGGGTTGCACAATCTAATGAATTTTTTGTAATATAAGCAGCAAATTATTGGGTAGCAAGCAAACTTTAACATGTGCAGTAAATGCATTAACTATTACTCAAACAACACTGAAAAGCAAATTCAATGCTGCAATAATTAATCTGAACATTTTGTAAGGAGCTCTTACATATCGACCAGCAGACCTCAATGGTAAAAAGGTGTAAATTAATATGAAGCAAAAAAAAAAACAGTAATGATGTATTAAATGTGTATAATCAATGTAATGTTTGACTTGTGCAAGATACTTTTCTGCATATGCTTTCTTGAGGACAAAGATTTTGTGGTCATACAAATGTTTCAACAGAGAGAATATTGGATCTTTTTTGCAAGATGAGAAGCTGAGCAATGTCAAGAAGATCTATATCGAGTAGTGTATGACTCGAGTGTCCCACCTTCCAACTGATTAAAAAGGGGATTCCTATTGAGAAAGAGATAGGATCACTGTGTGTCTTGTAAGGTGGCTGCTGGGTGAGGAAAAGAAGGCTGAGGACCCACAGGCAGCTCATGGCATTATTCTTCCGCTTCATGCCACTCTCACTCACTGGATTAGCTTAAGCCCAAAGCAGCCAACTTTTTTGCTGCATTAGACATGACATGCTGTGCCATGCTGTATGTACATGATGATAGTTTTGCACTACCTGCTATGGCTGTTTAGGGGAAATGAACACGCCAAGCTTTCCAATCCATGTGTAAGCCTCATTCATGAGCTCCACTAGCCTTCACAATCTCTAGCTAAAAGAAGATCGATGGACTGACCTTCGGCTGCAGGGATGATGAACTACCTTCCACTTTGCTCCCTATATTTTGTGGCCACTGTACTTGTTGCTTGATTACAAGGAATAGAACTTAAGCCCTAAATCTTGCTCGAAGAAACATATGCATTTGGGTTGCTGTGGGACTTAGGAACTCAGTATGTTTGTGGATTAAGCACATGCAAGCTCTGGAATTATATCAAACATGTGAAAGTAGAAGAAGAACCACCATCTTGTTCAATCAAAAGAATGAGATCTAAAGAAGCTGCACTCATTTATTTTGAGTAAACAATCCATCAAAAGCTGGCCTTTCTGCGTGTATGCATCTCTTTTATGGCTTTTCTGTCAGTTGACGAAATGGGATGAGATGATGGGAGGAGGATCGCAACACATGCATCCTTGGATGAATCTAATCATGTCTTCTTAGACTAAGCATGTCCTGAGATAGCACAATTCATGTTCTCTCATGGCATGCTTGACCATTTCTTGGTCTCTTCCTTCCTTTTGTTTCTTTATCTTATTGTGGCAGCATCTTGGCATCACAACTGAACATGGTGGGTGAAGAGAAAAGCCGAGAACAGACCGACAAGAACGATCTTTGTTTGCTTCAGATCTTTCTGAGAGTACATTATCGACATCGTTTGAGAAGAAACAAAGGCAAGCAGAAACACTGTTTCTTGTGGTCACAAATTTGTTGGTCAGATCCATGAGAAGTTGGTGCGCTCAATGCTCGCATAACTATTCCTCCATATAATTTAGTTGCAGTCTTCGATTGCAAATAATGTGATTCCACTGTCTCTATTAAGAATCAGCACACACACACACACACACACATATATATATATATATATATATATGGCACAAAAAGAATTGACTCGGGCAGGAGATTTTTTTTCTTGTTTCATCTCAAACTTGTTATGATATTAATAGCTCATTAGCTTTGGAAGTTTACATGGGATAATATGTATAGTTTAAGGAGGTAAGAAATATGACATTCCAATTTAATGAAAATGAGAGAAGAATTGAGTTAGTTTCACACTTAATAAATTAATGAATCATTTTTCTATCAAGTAGATTGATGATAATTAGTATTAGAGCTTACAATGCATCGAGTATAATAAGGAGCTTAGGTAACACCCAATAAACCGTCACTAAAATTTTTTTTGATACTTACATTATATTATATTAAGATGTTAGCTAGTTTAACTGATAAAGACTTTAATAATTCATCGTAAGATCATTCACTCAAATCTCTCCTTTACCATTTTTTTGTCCTTAGCTTTGACGAAGACAATAAGTCTTAGTAGATTGTGTTAAAACTTTTAGATTTGCATGTATTATTAATTAATCAATTACTTTTAATTCGAGTGAAACTCTTTGGATTATGTAATTAAAAGCTATTCAAGTTAATGCATCATGATAAGAAAATAACATAGGTCAAGAAAGTCAATCTGTTCAAGCTTCCAAGCAAATGGTATTTGAAATTTTATGAAATGATCTTTTTGAATTTATACTATGGTCAGTGCTAGTAAACACTTTTATTTTTGTTTTTTTTACTTAATGTAAGAATGATTTTGAGCCACCACAGAAGTACAAACAATTATTGTCCAAAAAATTTGACAAAGGATTCTTTAGATCTATAAACATAGTTTAACAGATGCACATGCAATAAATGCAAGAAGAGAAATGCCAAAAGCATCCATCACATTAATGGTACAAATTGGTGCATGCAATATTGATTTTGGACATTGATTGTCTGATTTCATGTGTGTGATCATGATTCTACAATAAGATTTCATGAAAATTTACCATATCATATTAGCTAAACAATCATAAATATCATTCAAAATTGTGTGACCAAAAAAAGAACAAAATTTGCTCATTTTGCTACAAAATATGAAATAGAAGAAATTTTGGTCTAATTTCATGTGTGTGATCATGATTCTATAATAAGATTTCTTGAAAATTTACCTTATAATATTAGCTAAACAATCATAGATATCATTCAAAATTGTGCGATCGAAAAAAGAACAAAATTTGCTCATTTTTGCTACAAAATATGAAATAGAAGAAATTTTGGTCTAATTTCATGTGTGTGATCATGATTCTATAATAAGATTTCTTGAAAATTTACCTTATAATATTAGCTAAACAATCATAGATATCATTCAAAATTGTGCGATCGAAAAAAGAACAAAATTTGCTCATTTTTGCTACAAAATATGAAAAGTAAGAAATTTCGATCTAATTTCATATGTGTGATCATGATTCTATAATAAGATTTCATGAAAATTTACCTTATAATATTAACTAAACAATCATAAATATCATTCAAAATTATGCAACTGAAAAAAGAACAAAATTTGCTCATTTTTGCTACAAAAAATGAAATGAAGAAATTTCGATCTAATTTCATATGTGTGATCATGATTCTATAATAAGATTTCATGAATATTTACCTTATAATATTAGCTAAACAATCATGGATACCATTCAAAATTGTGTGACCAAAAAAAGAAAAAAATTTGCTCATTTTGCTACAAAATATAGAATGTAAGAAATTTGTCAAGTCTTAGCACTATCTAAACCAATATCCTAACTCTAACTTCAATTCTTCTTTTGATATTATTAAAGTAATAATTTACTTGTTGGACATTAATCCATTCAAATCTAAAATCTTTTAATTTTATCATTAATTGTCTCTATAATTATGTGTGACCCCCTTCAGATATCATTACTTAATGCATACACAACCTTCTAACCTTTTGCCTTCTTTTCTTGCTTTCACTTTCATGGGAACTCACTTCGCTTGAGGTTGAGACACAAGCGGCGGAGCCCACCACGGGCGGCAAACGCTAGTGGTGGGTCGCTCTTCCGAGTGGACTTGCGGTCTCGCTCATGCCAGTGCATGCAAATTTGTTTGATTATTGAATGAATCGCAATGAAGAAAGGAGAAAAGAAAACATGAACAGTTCATAGCATAGGCAATTTAAGATTACAAGTACAATCGATAGCCTTAGCAAGTGCACGCACATCACCAGCAAATACTCGATTCCTCTTTTCATCTTGATCATGATGACTATTATTTCTCACATATATTTTTATATTTACGATCGATTAATAGGCATGCGATTAGGGTTCGTAAAAGATACGACGGACAGATGTAGGATCCGTTAGACCCAATCGAAAATTTTCTATGAATTTTAAATTCTCTTTTAGTGAAATAATATTATTCAACTCGAGTTTCTAATCGGAAGTCGATTTAGTTGTAAGATCCATATCGAATCATGAAAAGACTTCTACTAGATAAATATTTCTTCGATGCTTATATTAATAATATATAATAAAAATACTAGTTGAAGATGGAACAATTAGTATTTAGCGATTAATTATTTCATTGATATAGTTTCATAAAATCACGAGGCATTAGGTCATACGAGCCGTCACTTAATATCGTGAATTAAGGATATGATCATTAGGATAATGTATAAAATTGACAAGACACCTATGTCGGGCCAATAATGCCATGGTGTTCGAAGGTGTACGTGTCTGACTCAGGGTATCAATTTGAGTGACAGTAGCTTCATAGATTAGGGATGGTTAGGGAGTGGTACTGCTGAACCATGTAGAGCAATTGTGAAGCAATAGAGTTGGAAGGGAGGGAAGTAGGAGACTATCGAGCGCTATATTATTTGGGTGCATGTCTTCTTCCATGAGTGGCCCATGCAAGAAGCAGATATTCTAGTTCATGTATTCTAGAAATGCTAAACATCATTGTTTGCTGTAAAGTAATGGGAGATTCCAATGGCATGTCCCTTTTTGTCCCCAAACCCCACATTGCAAGTCCTCTTGGGCTTGTTCATAGGTTGCTTTCTTCTTCTATAGATGAGGGTCATGTATGGATAATGCATCTATCATTCATTCCCTTTCTCTCAGTAACAGTAATAGCTGAGAGAATCTTTCACCACTTCATGACAAACCATTGACCCTAAATATAGAAGTCTTAACTGGTAGAGCAATAATATAGGAAACTATTTTTTTTCCCTGTTGAGTATTTTAGTCTACTATCATTCAGTATGAAAGCAAAATTTTTTTGATCTTTCGACTCTTATGTTAGAGCAGTAACTATCATTTCAACATGGTATGAAGAGTTTGATGCTAATTACCATCAAAGATCATGTCCGATCCTAAAGACTCATCATGCAAATTCATTGAAGAATTAGAAAGATATGATGATGACAATGAAGATGATAGTTGGTGAGACATAATTAATGGATTGAAGAATTGATTTCTCTGATGCCTATGCCTTTGCTTCTTCTCCTACCTCTCTCTCTCTCTCATCCTTTAGTTGACGAGTCCCTCTTGGGATATATGAGCCACCAACCCATGTGCCCCCATCAGCACTAGCACTGTTGGTGAATCATTTCACATGAAAGACAGAAACTGAAACAAAAAGAAAAGAGGGGGTTAGAGAGAGAAAGAGAGAGAGAGAGAGAGAGAGAGAGAGAGAGGTAGCATGTCACAGTGAAATAGTTGGAGAAGAAGAGTCTTACAGCACAAAAGCTGTCTGACCCTGACAGAGACAACTGAAGGTGCTCTTGGTCGAAAAGGAGCTTCACTGAGACATATGGGGGGAAGGGGGGGGTTTCAACTAGTTCTCCATGACAATCTAGTAGTTCTCTTTTCAGCAAAGCTAATGCCTGCAGGGCTCATGTGTTCTTCCATCTGTGACCAAGCTTTTGGTAAGAGCTCTCTTTTTCCTGAAAGGCACTGTGAGACAACAACAGGAGCACAGAAACAAGCCATGTGAGGTCTCACCCCATGAAATGTACAGCTCTCAAACCAGTGGAATCTTTGGATGAGCTCTTCCTGTGAGTAGGGACCAAACAAACAAACTGTATCATGCATCTTCATGTTGTTGCAGAAGACAGTCATAGGAATTGCCATGGTTTCCTCTTATGGAATGGAGGCAGATTGTTGGCCATGAGAAACATGGAGTAATGAGATCATAAGAAAATCCATGCTTATTTGCAGATTGATGTTTCATGATGTGGACAAGTCTTTTCAGTCCTCCAAACTTTTGCTGTTCCTTTTCTCATTTGGAGTATCACAAGAGCTGATAGTTCATCTGAAGGGGACCAAACTGGTTGGAGACTGCACCATTGATAAAGTCTCAATGATTAGAGAGAGAGAGAGAACCTAACTAAGACCATCAAATGAAGTAGCCAATACAGACTTAAATAGATCAGATGGCATGCTTCAAAGTGGCACTATTCTACTGCATGAACACCTGACATCCAAGTTTGGCATATGAGTTCATACTGCAGTAGCAACACAATTTTTGATATCATATCATATTTTCAAGTTAAAGATCCGATTTTTTTAATGTAAGATTGCGTATATTAACCATCCTTAAATCTCGTATCATCTTTCAATTCGATTAGTGCCTCTCAAGTCTTGCAACTTTGGCCAATCAAAACGAAGCCCAGCTTAAACTTTGGATTGAAATCTTCTCAACATGGGCTAGGCTTAGTTGGAGAATGTTCATTATAACTTCAACTTGAGCTAGTCTTAGGTTTCTGACACCACAACTCAACCATATTAATCTGTATCTTTACTATTACGATCACATATATCGTGAAGTCTCATTATCAGAACAAGAATAATAATTTCTTAACTTCGATTAGAATAAATATAGATAAATATTATAAAATAAAATATAAGTTAGATAAAACTTAAAGGTATTGCCCTATGCCTATTCACCTTCCTCTTGTGCTACGTTTGTCGAAAAAAGTATTCGAAATATAATCGAGATATAAATTCTCTTGAGTGCAAGAATCAGCAAAACATTTCTAACAACAGCATGAATAAATAAATAAATAAATAAATAATAAAATATTTACTTTTAAAAAAGATTAAAAAGTAATAAAATTAAGTAATTTAAAAAATTATGAAAATAATACTATTTATAGGTATTCTGACCGATCAATCAAGGATTGCAATGACTAAAACACCCACTACAGGTAACGCACATGCATCACGTGTGCGTGGGTGACGGTATCGTACGAGCACTATTCCAAAGGTAAAATTATATTTTCATAATTTTTAAAGAATAATAAAAAAGGATAAAATCATAATTTAAAATTTAAAATTTAAAATTTAAAATAATAAAAAATAATTATAAATTTATAATTTATGGTTTTTCGATTAAATATTCTGACACTCATTAGTTGATGGTAATGTTAACTTTTGTTCATATAGTAACGATATCATGTAAATCATGTCAAGTGTTTAATGTAATAATATAATGTAAATCATCATATCACTCTATTAGAACAGATGGAGCTAATATAAGATAAAGTATTCTTTATTTCACTCAAAAAGAAATGTATTATTAACTTCAAAAAATTTTATATCCTTCATGGTTTATATAATCGATGCATACATTACATTTATTATATTTAATATAAATATTTTTTCTCCAATAGACTCTTTTCAAGCATGAATAATCAATATAGTTTATTCTTCTATAAGCCTCTATTTCACCTCTTGATAAAATAAATTTCTTTATAGTATCTTGATAAGTTTAATTTTAATATTCTCCCTCATTAAACTTGTTCCATCTAACATATCAAGTTTCTTTATAAGTTATTGAAATAATTTAAATTTAAATTTTTTATAAGTATATTAAACACTTATTCACTTATCTTAACATGAAGTAGCTCTACTTCTTTGTCTTTGACATAGTCTCTTATAAAATAAAATTATATATCGATATGCTTCAATCTTTCATAATAGATTGGATTCTTGGTTAAGACAATAGCTAACTTGTTATTAATATAAATCTCACTTAATTTCTCATACAACATATGAAAATTTTAAACTAGTCTTCTTAGTCATATTGTCTAACAAACATAAGAAGATATTGTTATATATTCTACTTCACAATTTGAAAGAGTAATAATAGGTTATTTTTTTGAGAACCATATGAATGTAGCTTACTAAGATAAAATTCAAATCTAGTTATACTCTTTCGATCATTGTAACTTTCGAGTAAATCACTCTTAGTATATCCAATTATTTTTAACCTTTTAATGATGAATAGAATATACTATAGTTAATTATCTCTTTAATATAATATAAAATTCTTTTAACAACTTTTAAACAAGATATCATAGGAGCTTTCATATATATATATATATATATATATATATATATATATATATATATATATATATATATATATATATATATATAATCAACTCCAAATAGTATATTGAGTCGAGTGCATACTAAATATCTTAAACATCCAACTAGAAATTTTTAATAAGTTAGATTAATTGGTTTACCTTTATATTCCTTAGTCAACTTTTAGTGTCATATTCAATAAGTGTATCGGTCAATAGGTGTATTAGTGACAGTCTTATTTTTTTAGGATCTCATTTATATAATTTTCTTATTAGATGAAAATTCTTTCATTATTTTGTATCGCGTCGATATCGTATTAATAAGTCATTAGGCACAAGTCAATCATCTCGAATTCCTTTAACTTTTATTTAAAATCTTTCATCATGGAGATACTATTGCTTATAAAAATTAAATCATTCATATACAGATAAATAAATAAAATATCTCCATCAGAGTTAAATTTCATATAAAGAGTATATTCATGTGGATATTTAAAAAAAAATATTTTAAATAAAATAAGTATCTATCCGATAATTTCATGCTTGTGAGGCTTGTTTAAGACCAAAAGGAGCCATCTTTAACATGCATGTCTTATTTTCTTATTTATGAATAATAAAATCAGAGGGTTGTTAAACATATATCTCTTTTTTAAGAAATTCATTAAGAAATATTATTTTAATATTAATTTATAATTTTTTTATTTCATTTGAGCTACTAGGGAGATAATTTATCATACTATCTCCGATCAAGCTATTGGTGTAAATACTTTTTCATAGTCAATCCCATATTGTTGTTTATATTTGTTTACAACCAATCGATTATTGTATTTCTCCACATCCTCTTATCCATTTCTTTTTATTTTGAAGATGTGTTTAACACCGATCACTTAAAGTCTTTTGAAAATATACTAAGCTCCTATATATTATTTTTGTTAATAGCATAAATTTTCTCATTCGTAGTTTATTATCATTGTTCTTCTCTATAAACTTCTTCAAAGGTTAATAGATCACATCCTATAAAAATATATAATAAAGAAAGCTCATTATTATTAATATTAATCCTTCAAGTTACATCATTAGCTCGTAAATATTCTTATCCTTCTTATAATCAGACTTTTTGAATCATATGATCTAGCCGATTTAGGTGATGATTCAAGTATAAACTCTTCGCTTGTTTGTATTACATCATCCTCTTCTGAAGCTATAGCTTTCTTATAGTGCTCATCACTTTTCCAACTCCAAATTTATTATTTATCAAACTTAATATCTCTTAATATTATAACTTTATTTGTGATAAGATTGTTGAGTTTGTAACCATTAGAATTCTTAACATAACCGGACAAGTTACATTTCTTAACTTTATCCTCAAGTTTTATTCTTTTTTCTTCTAATATCTTGACAAATAAAATGCTTTGGAAAATTCTTTAATAATCGACTCTTAAAATTTTTTAACATTTCCATATTACTTTTAGTGTAACATTACTAGTTCACTATATCGGAAATATGTTAAGCAAATAAATTACATAAGCAACAACATCTCTCTCAAAATTCTTTAGAAATTCTTCTTTCCTTTTAACATGCATCAGATCGTATTTGTTAGAGCTAGCCCCAGGATATTTACCAAAGGATAATTTTGGCAACACAACAAAGACAATAAAGCGGAAAGAATAAAGCGACAAGAACAATAGAACACCAGAACACCAGATATACGTGGTTCGGTCAATTGACTTTGACCTACATCCACGGAAGAAAGATGAGCAAATTACTACTATAAAAGAGGGACACTTACAAATGCCTTAGGAAATGTTCCTAGGCCATAAAACACCTTCAGCTTCCTAAACAAGAAAACTTCAAACCATAAGCAGGTTTTCTTGTGATGCCTGCTGTACTTCTTGTGGTGTCTGTGGTACTTCTCGTGGTGTGTCTAACATCAAAGCTCAAGCCCTTATTTATAGTTCCAAGACGAGACAACAAGTCTGATTTTCCCGATGTGGGACTATGGGACTTGCCAAACTAACAGTATTAAATATAGTCTCTCTTTTTTTTCCAAGACACTATTTTATTGAGATGTGTATATGGTGAATTAATGTAAAATTCTATTATCTTTACAAAAACTTTTCAATTCATTTGATATGTATTAATTATCCCTATTTATTCTTAAATATTTAATCTTACAACTAAACTCTTAAATTATTTAAACTTATTTAAAATTTCTTTCTTTTCCTTTAACATGTAACTTAAGTTTTATTATAATGATCATCAGTAAAAAAGTAAGAAAATGCATACTTTCTCTAAGTGATATTGAACTAGTAGCACCATAAATATCTAATACTAAATTAAGTCAATGTCATATACTTTTTATTTGTCTTAATTTGAAAGACTTTCTTTCTCTTCTGTCTTAACACACACTTTACATAATTTTGATGAGCAATCGATGCTTGGTAGTCTTATTATCATATTATATTTTTTTATAAATTTTAAGGCCTTAAATTTACGCCAGCATGTCTAATATGCCATAATATATAATCATCCTTAATATCAATTTTAAAATAATTTAATAAATAAAAAATACATAGATATAGTGGAAACATTCTATTCTTCATCATTTTCACTTATGAGATTGATGCTTTATTCTTGTCATAAATTTAAAAAATCATATCTTTTATTTAAATATAATAACCTTTTTTCAGCAATTATCCCAAGTTTAGATTATTATTTTTTATATTAGGAATATAATAATCATCTAAAATGTATAATTTTTTACTATTATTAAGTTGAAGAAAATATTGGTATTTGAGATAGATTACTAAATGTAATGTGATTAGAATAACTTATATCTATTTCAAAAAAAAAATTTTTGATGCTAAACATGTAACTTATACCATGTCATACATTAATTTTCTTTCAAATTATCATATGTCATTAGCAAAATAGGATTTTCATTCATTCTCTTCTTTGTCAAATAAAATTTATTTTATCATCTTGATTACGAGGATTATAATAACACGAAGAAAACTCATTAGTTATCCTAAATATATCTATTCTAAGTTATAAGCTTTTCAATTGCTACAGTAATAAAATCAAACTTTAGATCTTGAAATCTTAATATTTTTTTCTATTACTCTTTGATTACTTATTTGTTCATCATTTCTTCTCATTTAATAAATATCAAAAATAATTTTTGAGAAGTAATAAAAAATATATTCATAAGTATCATGCTGTAATATTTCAAACTCGGCTCGTAGAATTTATAGATGAAGCTTTTTTATCTTTTCCATACTACAGAATATTTTTTTAAGCATTTCTTAAGCCTCTTTTGAAGTCTTTATCGGAGCGATGATCTTAAACATTATATTATCAAACCCTTAGTAAATCATGAATAAAACTTGTTTCTCTATCTTTCTTTGATTTTTGAGTTATTTTCTTGCTTATCTATCCATTGCTCGTTCTTCCATTGGACTTGGTTTAATAAATCCATCTTTTATAAACTCTCGTATATCTTGAGAGTTTAGAAAAACCTTCATTTCGATATATTATAGAGTTGAAAGATATATATCATATTTTTTTTTATCAATTTTAAAAAATCAGAGTTGAAAGATGTTTAAGGAAGATGTCATGACTCAACATGGCTCTTATACCAAATATCAAAATTGATAAAGAAAAAAGATAAAGTTATCATACAATGAAGAGTAAGGACAAGAAACTCACTACGACCTCAAAAACCTCTATATCCATGGGGTTTATATATAGTCCCCATCGATATATTAAAATTATTATATTTAATATAAATATTTTTAAATAAATTTTTAATAATCAATAGTTAATTTGATTTATTATCTTATAAACCTTTAATGTGTTTCACGATAGGATGAACTTCTTCACGATGGCTTCCACAAATTTGATTTCATGACTCGTGTTTGATTAGTAAAAGGAAAGTGACAGCTCATAAATTTATTATATATCTCAAAATGCATCACCATTTATGCATCGATCTGTTTATACAAAAAGCAGGCAAGTGAAGCAGACAGGCCTTCGGCGGGCACTACAAGCATTTCTTCTCTCCGAAGCAAGGGGAGAAGCTATTCGGCGGCGACGCAAGCTTCATGCGGGGCATCACCGGTGGTCGACCAGCAGAAACTGAGCAGGGAACACAATAGTTCTCTCAGAATGGCTTTCAATACCACTCCCTTCTTCGGTACCCTGCGGCGCATGGTGGCGGTGGTGGTGGCGTCGGGAAATGCCATTAGCTTATAGGACGCGAGGGGAGCGACGGTCCGATGGTGGCGGCAGCAGACGAGCGCGGCTGTTGTTGGGGACAGTGGCGGTAGCGCCTTTATAAAGGAAGGTGGGGGGAACAAGAGAACGACTTAGTCCACATGCTACCACAGCCTTCGGTTGTGCGAGACGCGGTACGCGGTTGGGACGACAAGGTAGTTGTCGTGAGGATCTACCGTCCGACCGAAGGGTTGACAGTACGGATCTACATCTCGACAAATATCGGCCGTCGGATTGGCTGAGGACCGAGTCCTGGCTGCTGTCCTTGTCTCGCAGTGACTTGAGGCAACTCAGTGTTAGCATCATATCTAGATGTTGCAGAATGATTCAAATCACAATTTCTTTTTTGGTCCTAAAAAATAAAAAAAATGCATTTAGTAATCCTTCATTTGTATTCATATCAAACTCGATTAATAATATCTTGATCCAAATTAAGTCGGATTTGTCTGTGTCCAACATCATGATAAGGTCGGACCAGCCTTCTTTAGCATTGGATGTTGATAACCCACTATAGTTCTTATTGTTGTACCACAATTTATCCCTTAGTTATGAGTAATTAATTCATTGATGGCTTTTTCTTATAAAAAAAATTTGATTTTTTTTTAAGATGAAAGATGATGTGAGATCAATCTAATCTATCTCTTATTTAAATAAATTTAATTAGTTTAGAATTATATTGTATCTTACCATGCGGTTGATGAAAATAATAGAAGATAAGAATAATTATTGAAGAAGCTTTATAGCTTTAGCTTGAATATATTAACATGTCCCTCTCCTATTTAAGAGGAAGGATTTCCTTCAACAGAATAAATGATTTTTCTCAACAGAATAGAGAGATTTCCTCGTATAGTTGAAGAAATCTTATCTTCTATCAAGGGTAACATTTAAAATAATTTTAATCTACTTTCCTATTTTATTCAAGGAATAGAAAAAGATATAACATTTAAAAAAAATAAAAAAAAATCAAAATATTATCTTTTTCAAAAATAAGAATATATTATATATTTGATTTGATATAATTATTTTTTTTATTTTTTTATTTATAGCTAAAAAAGAGACTAAAACATTATAATTTTTCTTGGTAGTGCGAGTTGGTTTCCAATGATATGACCTTACCATCATCCTTAGTATAATCCATTTATTTTCTATTATATTTTAATTATTAGATTTTTTCTATTCCTTTATGATAAAAGAAAAATCTTATTGCTTCTCGTCGGAAAAGAGATATTAATTTTTTTTGCTAAATTATTATTTGACCACTCTCTTAAATCCAATTAAAATTCGACTGTCTCGAGTCTCGCTCAACCATTAATGTTGACATAGTCATAGGTAGATGGGCACATCCAATAATATCCATGACTCATGTGATTCATCTTCGTACATCATAAAAAGCAACCACTTTTGTCTCTATCAAATAAGTTTAAACTATAAAAGTGAGTTCTTCATGTCGGACAACAGTAACTCATATGTCTTATTCTCTCATCCATTCTCACGGTTGCCTCGAACATCCAATCACATCTTAACTGTCTATAATCTATTGGTACTAAGAGCGCTTAAAAATACATCTTAATTATATGAGTGACGACTCTTATGAATGGTTAGTTGACTTCTTATCATGTTTTAAATTATTTCTTATAAAAATAAATGATAGAGTATATTCTAATGTCAAGTCTGCTTGATCGACACTACAAGGGAGCTAACGGAGAGGACAAAGACCTTGTCATCGCCCCACCCCCTTGCTCGATGGTAGGGCGACGATTTGTTAGTCGTTATGGACAATAGTCCATGATTGATGGTACAAACCGACCTTAGGAGTTATCGAGGGCAATGGTCCCCGAACGAATGAACAGATCAGTGCTCCCCCTTTGGTCAGCCCTTACAGACGATAGATTGTTAGATTGCTGAGAGCTACTTAGGCCAACCTTGTCAACCACCGGGGCTGATAAGTGGCTCCCCTTTTTATTAGTCTCTACAAATGATAAGTCATAGGGGACTATACAGACCAACCTTCCATATAATGAATGACAGAAAAAGAGCATATAGATCGATTGTCTATCAGCTACAGCTCCCCAGCTTCTCAAGTATAAGAACGGGTCCCTGGCGCTTGCATAGGGAAATCCTGAACCCTCTCGTTTTCATTACTTTATGAAAAGCTAACTTTACCGTTAGAGGGGTCAGGTTGATAAATCCCCTTTTAACATCGACCTTTATATAGGATCTTCAAGGAAATTAGAATCCACATTGGATGCACGAAGTTCACCTCAAATCCATCTCGGCCATCTCATTCCCTATAGCAATTGACTCGCTCGACAACCACGATAGTCACCTAAATAACTTTACATCTTCTAAACAAGATTGAGATGTGTCGATCTTTGATTGATAGCATCTAACAAAAAAAAAAAACAATGATTTATTCATTTGTTCTGTCTTAGGAGAGGAGCAAATGCACATGAGACGAAAGATTAGTCATCGGATTGAACGAGGACGATGTCTTAAATTAAATATATTTACATATCATAGAGGATATTAAGCGCTGCTATAATCTACTATATAGAATTCTGAACAGCATTGTGCATACCAATCAGAGTGGCGCAGCGGAAGCGTGGTGGGCCCATAACCCACAGGTCCCAGGATCGAAACCTGGCTCTGATACATTTTATTATTTAGTTGTGATTTGGCTGGATTCTGACCATTTGTTACAGCTCACATTTTGTCTGTTGAAACATCCAATTCTTAGTTTCTCAGAACCAAATTAGGCGGGCTTTATTTTGCTATGGGTCCCATCAACTCTAACATCATCTATGTGACTCTTTGACTCGTTTCCCAAAGCCCCAAATAGCCAACAAGAAAACAAACGGACGTGAGCTCACGCAGTTACATGTGGTGGAGCCAAACATTCTCCGCAAGTGGACGATTTGATGGGCCCCAAATGTTTGTTTGTGACCACCCAAACCACGATCCATTAGGACGACCAAAGACTCCATCGACTACGATGTTGAACGACCATGTCCTGGCGATTCATTTCTATCGGTTAAATTGTGTCTAGGCGTCAGAGGTCATGAGATGCCAACTCACCCCACATACCCATGAGGAACATAAAAGAAATGTACCCATCACAACCATAGAAATTAACCGGTAGCAGTCATTAGCATTGCCATGGAGAATAATAGTTACCACAGGGGAGACGAGATGTGAGTGCAATCGGAGCTGCATGCGTGGAACACCCATCACATCATCATTCCCAAGATCTACTAACTACACACACTGGTCCTGTTCTCCTTCTTTCTTCTGCATTGTCCATTGCTTTGACTCTCACCGCCGGCCTCGTTGACGTGGGGTGGGGATGGTGATGGCATCGGTTCAACTTCCGGCGGCGGCGGTGATGGCAACGACGACGGCAGCGAATGGTTGGTGTCGTCGAGCAGACTGCTGATCGATCGAGCCTTCACCATGCCTGTCGTCTTCCTCTCCTCCTCTTCCTCCTCATCCTCTCCTGGCGAGGTCGATGATAAAACACCGTTCTTTCCATCAACGCTCCATTTGGGCTGACTCGTGCCCAGTTGGCCTCTGACGCTGCTCACGCTCCTGAGCCTTCCCTTCCCAAGATGGTGCTCGCAGAGAGAGTAGCCGACGAGGGTCTGCTGGCAGCACCGCCACCCTCTTCCGTTGACGCGGCTGCATCGCGAACCCTCCACCAGCACCGCCGGGCTCCTCCGTCTCTTCCCCTTGATACTTGAGCCATTCCCCGCTCTCGCAACTGCTACCCCACCATCGCGTCGCTCTTTATCGCCATCGTTAGGACTGGTGCAATTATTGTTCGCTGGAGCAGGACCAGTCTTTGCTCTCGCCCTCGCCTTGGCCTTTCTCCCTTGCTCCGTTATCTTCTCTTCTGGTCTTCCATCCCCATGTCCATCATCTCGCCCTCCTCTCGTTTTCTTCTGTGTCGATATCATTTCCCCCAGCAACGCTGCTCCCGATGCTACCGCACCCGAGCTGCCACCGATCCTGGGGAGGCAAGGAGATCTCCAAGTGGAAGACAAGAACAGTGAACACCAGAGCGCAGATCTCATCCATGAAACTATTGTTGCACCACAGAGCATCAAACATATGAATCTTGACGCACCCGCTTATGCAACGAGCTAGCTAGTAAGTGGTAGACAGAACCATAAAGGAAGAGGAGAGGTGTGCGAGTTTTGGATTACTAGATTGGAATGGGGGATGGGTTATCATGATTGGTCAGGCTGGCGTGCATGCACGGTATATAGTGGCAGCAAATATATGGGAAGCTTTTCCTTTTTGATGTCTTTTGCTCGCAAGCGGTGGTGATGCAAAAAGGGAGGTATTCTTAAAAGGGGGAAAGGGGGCAAGTCACCTACCTCTTTCTGCTATTGGCCTGGCCATTCCATCCTTTGTTGGATTCCACCGTCGGCTCCTCTTCCTCCACCTCCTTCAGCACCTGCAATAAATCACCACATTGCACCCAACAAGCAGAGACATACAGAAGCAAGCGAAGGTCGAGGTAAGCAGGCACCTGCGCACGCTCAAGAGTGGTCAGGAGACGAGAAGCCGCTCTGCTGCCGCTGATCCTCGAATCCAAAGATGAATCCGAAGAGGCAGGAGCCTGATCAGGGCTTCTATAAGGATCCCACCCCGGCTCATGGGAATCCACCGGCAGATCCCCAATCGGGTGCAACCCTTCCAGTACTCCCAAAGATCCTTCCCCGGTGTCATCCCTGGATCCATATGCATGCCTCCCATTTGGTGGGTGGACTCGGAGGGTTGGATCTGGGTAGACAGGAAGGGAGGTGAGAGAGGGTCTCTTCCGGATCCTCATAGTAAAGGGATGGGGAGAGAAGGAGCGATTAGATGGATGAGGAGAGAGAAAGGAAGATAAAGAGAGAAGGTGTGGATTCAGAAGGCTGCAGCAAAACCCCTTCCCACCTCCTCTCTCTCTCTATCTCTCTCCCCCTTCCCTTTCAAGAGACTAAGCAATAAAGAGGAGCTTATGTTTGTGTGGTTCTGTCTGCCACTTTGCTTAATCTTCTCAGGTAATTCATGGGATGGATGAAAGGAAGTGCAGCGAACACAAAAGATAACAACAGCCATAATAGCAGTAATATTTACAGCAACAATAATAACAAGAAGGGTAACGTGCGACGTTCCACCAGGTGGACTTCCGCCATTGGTCCGACCGTACGTGCCGCTGACGACCAGTCGGAGAGATGGGGCTCACACCGTCCACCAATAGGGATGGCCGTCCAATGTGGGATTTCGCATGCAGCCGAATCAATAGACTTCCTACATAAGCCTTCTGCAGCCCGATGGACGCAATCTTACATGCACCGTGTGCTCCTTCACCGCGTCCGCTTGCAGAAGCCGATCGAACCAGGCAGCCATCAGAGACTGGTCGCCGGCGATCTCCTCAATCGAGCGCAACCAACACGGGACCCTATGGCGTCGCCGCCGAACAACTGCTTGCTTCCCCTCGAGAGCCTTGAACCTCTCGTACGGCCTTCTGCTGCACCTCCCCGACGGCGGAGAACAGTACAGTGATCAACGCATATTAAATCGGCAGAAGAAGAATCAAACGCAGCAGTAAACGTCCAAACGATCGAGAGCAGAAGCGGTGAGGCAGCTCACGTCGTCGTCGGCAGACTTGGCCCAGAACAGGGCCTCTGCCCGCTCGTAGGCGTCGTCCGGCACCATCTACTCCGCCATGGCCTTGCCGCGGTGCACCCGGACGGCTCGAGAGCCCATTCCACCGTCCGGCCATGGGACTCAGTCAAATCAATTCAAAAAATATCAGAGCCAGGTTTCGATCCTGGGACCTGTGGGTTATGGGCCCACCACGCTTCCGCTGCGCCACTCTGATTGTTGCACAATGTTTATTTCTTTTATTTATTTATGAAATAATAAATCAGACTGATTCGACGACTGCTAATGCGGATCGAGTTTCCAGAATTTACTAACCCGAATCCAATCAGGTCTAAATTTATTTATGATTTTCTAATGAGAAGATTATTATTTTATGGGGTTATGTTTAGGCACAATCAAAGGTAAGGAGGTGCCTTTAGCACCAATGACATGAACCCAATTCACTTATCATAATGATGAAAGAACAGATCACTATAAAGCTAATGAAGATTAGGCATGTGGGGGAAGCACAGTGGAGGAGGACTTACCTGCTTTGGTCACCATCCAAGCCTAAAGGAAAAGAGAAGCAGATGCCATTTCTTTCTTTTCATTATCTACATTCCACTCTATATATAAATGTACAACATCCTCCTGAGGTAGATGGATTCACTGGCAGCTCTTTTCCCCTTTCTTTTGCTGCAATCATCCACATCTTTATGTCTCCTTGGCATCATGTGCCGAAAGAGGCACCGAGAATCAACCATGAACAGAAATTTCCCAGCAAAACATATGCGTAAACCTTCGTAATTGATGAATGAATGTCTTACTTTCCATTATTCGCAAATAATCTTTTAACCATTGCAGTTCTATGCAATAAAAATAATGAGATTAAGTTTCAAATTTCAGTTCTAGATTATGCTGTTGATTAAAATTATCAAGTGTTTCTTTAAAGAAAACCACTCTATAAATCTTTAAGACAGGTTTCTTATTAGTGTATCAAACAATATATGATTCTAAAATCAAGGAAAAAAAATTAAAAATATATATTTTAATAAGGCACTGTAAGCTTGCCAATTTAATTGATTAGAATATTAAGTTTGGCATACATATGCTTGCAAAGTTTGAAATTTATAGATATGTCAGTGTAGTTAATCTATAAATTCATCAGAAACCATGTCGAAAATATATTTAATGAATCTTCTATTTACTTCCATGAGAATAAATCGATATTCTTTTTGGTTACATATAAATGTTTATTTCAAACATACATTTTTATTTTTTGATTTTAGAATCATATATGTTTTATTCTTTTGTCAATGCCATAGCGAACGAATGCGAAAAGGGATTTTACTTTCATTTCTAATCTACTATTATTTAAATATTTAAGCTAGAGCACAAAAAAACCATTAACACTCTTCAAAAATATAGCATATATATCGATATGAAAATAGTAAAATTCATATATATATATATTCTATATTAAAATTTAAAGAGGCAAATATGCTATTTTCAAACTTTGGAAGGATAAATATATTAAACATCTAAATAAAATAAAAAATACGTTAGTGGCTTGGATATATTTATGTTTATACACATACATATAACTGTTAGTGGCTTGGATATATACACATATATATATATATATACACACATACATGTATGAGAAGTGAGGCAACTTATTTTACATTTGAAACCATGACCTGAGTTTTCCAAGTATATTTCTGTTCTGCTTAAGCTTATTTACAACGATCTGCAGCACTTTAGTTATGGGACATCTCTTTCTCTCTCTCTCTCTCTCACAGACACACATATAGAATGCTTGTAAATAAGTATGTGACAGGTGACCTGATGACTCTATAGGCATACTCTCATTGGGCATTTGCCGTGCAAAGAAAAGATGCCTAGTACTTTGTTAGGCATGAGATGAATCTTAAGCACACTGCTGTCATTTGGCCATCACTAATGAACTCAGTTCATGGATGAACCGTGAGGTCAGCTAGCCTTCGTGCTTCGTACCTAAACAAATAGCAGTTCCATCTTGTTTCTGACCAACTCACATGATGCTGTCCTGGAACCTGAGATGCATCAACATGCTCAAGACTTGTATCCTTGTGTGCGTGTGTTCCAAAAGAACACCAAGCGTCAGCAACATGGAAACACACACCTCATGGCCCAGTAAAAGTTACCGAGGTGCGAGTCCTGCCATACTTGTCTGAAACCCTACAGCTTTTAATGTAGGCAGCCAAGCCAAAAATCCTCCTGTCGTCTCTACCAGATCATCTGCTTAGTATGAAGCTATATATTGCTTTGTTTCTCGGATCATGCCGTATTACCATACTATCTTAAAAGTAGTGATCCGTGAACACTTGGAGCTTGTTTCGATGATTCGAGTAGATGAACTCTTCCTCAAATTCCAGCATTCATGTAGATACAAGTCGTAAAGATGGCAAAGAACTATGCCTTAATTCATATGCAGAATAGACAGCATCATCTTACTAGTCGAACGACATACATAAGTAAGTATCTAAAGACCATTCCAAAAACTAGCCGCTTCTTCTTCGTCTTCTTCTTGCAACCACGCCATGGATGATACGACGACATTATCGACTTAGCAGGGGGAACCACCGGTCGTGGAAGTAGGACTGGTAGGAGATCATGAACATGAGGAGCACCAAAGCAAGCGCGACGCCCCACGGGGATCCGCCGTCCCGGTGGAAGGTGTCCCTCTCCGCCAAGGGGGCAAAGAAGGACACCCTTCGCCGAGGGTCGTTCGACAGCCAATGGACGACCAGAAGCAGCAGCAGCGGCGACACCATGAGCAGCAGCTTGATCTGGTTGAACAAGCTCTCGAACACCGACTCGTAGGTCATGTACCATGAGAGGCCTATAAACATGAAGAGCGTGAGGAGGAAGAAGCAGAGGTGGAGTGGCAGGGGAGGAGATTGGGCGTAAGAAGGATTGTAGTAGTAAGGACCGCTTTGGTAGTAGTAACCATTAGCCATTGCTCTCTCCTCTATATCTTTCTACACGGGAGAGACAGGGTGAGTATGTGGCCTTTTATAGAGGTTAAAGCCTCAAGCAAGCAACTATAGAGAGGGAGAATAAGAGAGAGAGAGAGAGAGAGAGAGACTTTACTTGGAGGTTAAAGCCTCCAACAATTCAGAGGCCGGAAAGATAGGTCCAAAGTGTTGCATGGCCCAGGGCTGCTGGAATAGAGGGAGTGACCAATCCAGAAGTGACACGTACGACCGACCATGGTGCCGGTGGGGAATCTAAGAAAAGCTTCGGGTGAGGATTGATTACTTGGAAAGTAATGAGGTGCCGAAAGTCCATGTCATCACCCCTACTTTTGAAGCAGTAGGTCTTGAAACGAAGGCTTCCCATGGTGAATCAAATTGCATCTTTTTGCTACGGCGCTACAGATCATACTGATGCTTTTTTTTATAAGCGGATGTTTGCAGAAGAAATTTGATCAAGATAGTGAAGCTGCTGCTGTGATTTCCAATCTGAATATTTTGAAGGTTGAAATTATAAATCATGCATATTATTATTATGGAACAAAGTGTGTAAGCTTCATTTGATGAGAGGACTAAGAACTAACCTGGTGGATGAGTACAAATTGTGCCTGCATTGAAGAATTCTGATTGGTGTTTGGCAAAGGTTATGTAGTTTGTACATCAAATGAAATCAGACAATGTTCTTGAAGGATTAAGAGCATACAGAGTTTGAAGCCCCAAAAAAGATTGTTCATGGAGTAGCCTCACTTTGGCTATCCTGGAGAACCCTCATTGAGAGAACAAGAAGAAGAATAGTCGGATCACATCATAACTCTAAGGTGGTTTCTTTTTTGTCACAGTAGATCCAGAAATTGGCAGAGCCTGGGAGAAAAAATTTCTTCTGCAGGACAAGACAAACTTGAAATGTGCAAAAAATAGGTCAAAATTGAAGTCACCAAACTTTTTGACACTGTGGATCCACCTGAATCGATTCCTTGTCATCTCACAAGGTAAGGAAATCACCGGTAACACATTTGAAGGAATCTCTGTCCCTCTAAAAAGCTCAAACAGTCATTACAATTTCATCAATGTACTGATGTCAGATACTACACAGAAGAGTTCTGACAAGTGTTTGATGGACCAAACATATTATGTTTTGTCCCTCACAGTGTCTCCTTGCAAATAATATGTTTTTTTTTGCAGCAGTAATTAGTTGGACAAACTAATTAAGTCTGTCACTGTCCTCTTTATTTGTGTCCTCCATCTGCATCATTCTTCTGTCCTACATAACCATAACTTGTTCATATACATTTAGAATATTCGATAGAAAACATAACTTTCTGGTGTAGGAAAATCCCCAGTGTATGACAATTAAAACATACAACACCTGGAAAGAAGAAAAATAAAACCATCCTCTTAAGAATTTTTCAAGACTTTCTTGTCATCAAACAATTATTGGAGTCCACAAGAAAGCTTATGCTGCTACTATCTGCTCCTGTACTACAAGTCTCCTCACTTTTTCCACCTAGACCAAGTACTAGATGTCCCTGCCATTTTACCTCTCAAATTTCACCTTAAAAAACCCACAGTAAAAAGGTAAGTTTAGCATTGACTCGTTGATGGTGTAAATGTTTTCATGATCATTCTTTCCCTTTTTTTTTTCTCCTTTAGTCTTACAGTGAGAAGAGGATTATGTATCTATTCACTTTACATCTCCTCCTTTCCTTAATCTTGTTGTTTTCATAATTGTAATAAATTGCTATTCATGATATTCCCAAGTCGGTAAGATCAAACTTTGTACCATAAATTAAAAACCTTATTCCCGGCCTAAGAAAGTACCAACTAGGGTTACAAAGAAGCCAAGCTATCTATGAACATCTTGATGGATTAACTCAAAGTCAGTTCATAATTGTCTATTTTTTATTGGCGAACATTCCCAAGTTTGGATTTTAAGGGTCACAACTCACTAATTAATATGATTATTTAGTACTAACCTCGATAATCAACTTGCTCACAGCCCTCATAGATAGATCCTAAGATGAGGCAGGCAACTCTGTCAGTTTTAAACCTAGCTCTGATCGGTTTCAATGGTCACCAATTTTCTCAAACTAAAATAGTCCAATAAAAATCATCAAGATGATCCATTTTCAACAATATTATATTAGCCATGAAAATTTAAGAACAAGATTCATCTTATTCAATTGTGTATCATGTATCCAAAAAGAAAAATTGTGTATCATACATCATATATGATATCCTTAACAATGGTCAAGAAATGAATATTTAGCTGCAAATTTACATCAAATCATTTCTGATACTAAAGCATCAGTCAAGTGTTTCATATTATTAGAGAACATTAACTAAAAAACCTAGAAGCAAATTGATATGTTCATGTACTAGTTTGAATTTGATCCCTATTCAATTGGACGAATAATACTTTCTTCCATTGTGAATTTAACATGTTGAATGAAACGTGTTATCCACAATAAGTCATAGGAGAGAACTCATTCTCTATAATAACAAATGAAATAGATCATATGTCACAGCAAAATTGATGCATCACAATGACAAATGAAACAAATCATATCAACTAGCAGATAATAATTAAATTTTCCAATAATTAACTCAATCTATTGACTCTGTTAGCCTTTATTTGAGGATTTATCCTTTTGTAATAACATCCTTATCCATTTAGAAAACTTGCAACTGTATATATAATTGTACTCTAAAATTATAGAGTGTTTTGTAGACCTCTTGCATATTACTTAGTCCTCTCCTCTTCAATATGGTTTTAAAGTACTACTCTAAAATCTAAAAACACTACCTGAATAGCTAAAGTTGTTTCTTCCTTCCATTGAGATCCACCGATGCAGCCTATCCATATAGTTTTCATTCTTTGCACTTATAAAAAAACGTATGTGTTCTTGTGTAATGTTCAGAAATAAGACACCCAATAATAGAGAATGCCATAGAATCCATTCAAAAGGACCATATGGAAGAAAATGGGATATGATCTACAATAAAATCATGAAAATTTCGCTTGCAAAGTATAATCAACCACTTATGAATCATGAAAATTTACAAGCTTCCAGTCTCTTTAGCAAGCATATATGGGCATGATGCAAGAATGTCAAGAATGCCGTGGCAAGATAATATCAAAATGTCCAACATTATAATGGCTGCCTAGAGAGAACTGACCTGAAACCCACACACTCAAAAACTATGATTCTGATGCACATGCAAACTTTTTCCTGTGGATCAGAACGAATAGATAGCAATTATAAAAGAATATGCCAGGTTAAAGAATGTTAAAGCAAGAATCCAGTAAATTTTCTTTACCATCTTTGCTTCACAAAGTATGATAGGGTAAGTCTCGTCGTCTAATTACCAAAGCTTGTTCACCATGGCCTGTACAAATTGATTAGGTCTTGTGATCTGGCTGCCAGTTAGACCATACCAGAATGAAAAGAAAACAAGTAAAGCTCTACTGATTCAGAAAAACTGTCCAGTTATTAAAATGTGAAAAGCTTGTTTTCCATTACAAACAAGACTTATGCATTTATGCATATATAAACGGATAAACCTACTTCAGCCCTAACAACAAACTGATTTCCTCCTTCAAAATTTGGCTGCCCAGTTGAGGTGTCCAAGCTGGGTCTGCTGACGGTTACCAACCTGTGGCCCAGGAGATGCGATGCCGAGTCCAAGACTCCCACCTATGGCTGGTGGGACCTGCTGCTGCAGCAAGTGATGTGAATTCACCATGGAGGTTGGCTGAGGTTGAGGGTACAAGCCTGGGTACTGCACATGAGAAGTATTTCGTGTGGCATTAAAAGCAGCATGATCAGCATGGGCAGGCAAGAATGCTGATTGTGGTGCTTGCCCTGATAGGCTATAATATGGTGCTGACTGTAAGTTTGGAAGCTCTCGTGACGTCAGAATCCAGTTATCAGATGTGTCCAACTGCAGAAAGACACCAGACACTGTTATAGTGTATCTCGAATCAAGTAAATGTATGTATAAAACTATTACAATTGCAAGAACAAAGTCTCCGGCTGCAATTGACTTAAACCAGTTTCAACAAGAAAGAGAACACGTTGAGGATCCTATGTTCAGAGAAGAACCAAAAACTAAAAGAAATTCTTAGTAACCAACAAAATGGAATAAATCCTCAAATGCCAGTTCCATAATAGCAGAAAGCATTTACACTAAGGAAACTAGCATCAACCAAAGTCAGTCAAGAAATGATCGCTAGCAAAAGTATGTACAAGCATAATGGTAAAGCATAGACTTTTAAACAAAACTAGGTGGTTTCACTTCATGCTAGATAAGTGCTCTTAAGCACATAATACAAATTTAATTGAGATTGTAAATAGAGATAACCAAACTGCAGTTCAAACTATACCTGTGGGTTTGGAACAAAGACATTGTTGTCTTTGTATTTGACACTGTTCAAGTCTTCTTGGCTTGTTGTGTTACTGACAGCACCAGGGAAACTGATGGCAAAACTAGCAGGATTGGTGTAGGTTCCACACCCGGTTGGGTTGCCAGCAGCAATTGGTTTATACTGTGTGGTTGCACACTTGCTTGCCAGTATGTGTGGGCTTCCTCCAGGCATCAGAACATAACTATTCACAGTGGAGGGATGAGGATACCCAGGGTTGCTGGCATAGTTTGGCATGGCCATTTGTGGAACATAAACTGGAGAAATAATGTGACGATAAGGCACAAAGTTTGGAAAATGGGGCATATGAATTTGTGGGTACAGCTGCACAATCGGCTGCTGCTGCTGAACAAGTTGTTGCTGCTGTGCCATGGCCAAACTAGAAAAACTGCTACAGGCGGCATGAAAACTCAAGACCTGCTGGAGAAAATGCAAAGCATGATCGAAGTCTGAAAATGCTAATAGGACAGAATCTATGAAAATAAATTACTACTGGAAGGACAAATGAAGTAATGAGGCTTATTCCATAAAAATAATGAAGTGCATACAGATATTGTGACCATAAATGGTGAATAAAAAAGAATAATATGCTTTCCTTTTTTTTGCTATATTGAAAGTACTTGTACAAGAAATATAATGATGTCTCTCCTAAATAAAATAAAATGGCCAGCATATGTATTTGGAAAACAAAATACAGCAAAGGGCAGTCACAAAATCAGGTCAACAAGTACCTCTGATGATGAAGTTGAACCTTGAGCATGTACATTATCTTGCATTACTGTTTTGAAAAATGGGACATCATAACTACTTTGGTTGTCATATGCCTGTTTCACATTGAAAGAGATTGCTAACTTCAGATATTCCATTTGATTTTTAGGAAGAAAGATGTAGTTATACAACAGTAAATCAACCAGAAGATAACTATCCATTTTCTAATGTATTTGTCCTGAAGCACTTGCTTCTCACCTTTAAGGCTATGTTAAAAAAATCATGGGTTACTTATCTAAGGCAGTACACCAAGAAAAAATTCATCCTCCTAAAATTAGTTTAAGTGATGATTGACTCACCGAGAAACTTGGCAAGCTATGAGGATTTTGTAGCTGCTGCTCTTCCTGTGTATTGAAAGGAGGGCTGTTGCTCTCCACCAATCTAATATCATCATAAGTCTGAATAGTTTGAGGACTTACACAACCATTATTTTCAGGTGGTGGCTCCTGTGATTCTGCAGCTGACACAGAAGAGCCACATGGCGAAGTACTAGACTGATCATGCAGACTGTCCCTGCAAACTGCAGAAATTACATTTTCCACTGGAACTGGTGCAAACATACTGCCAGCAAACTTTAAAATTCTTATAAGTATGCTATTTGTAATATAAATGAAAGCAAGCTGCAAGACATTAAACCAAACCAAGAATTTCAGTAGCATCAAGGAGATAAGTGTCTTAAGTTTTCTACCAGTTCTTTAACGATCTTGGTGGAATCTACATTATAAAAATACTGAAAATAGTATGATATATTCCATTTCTTATTAAATTAAAAGTTAAAACCCAGCAGCAATAACTCACTAAAACCACAACAAAAAACTAAAGAGAAAGTGTAAACACCTGTCAGAAGGTTCGTCATCCAACTGCTCTGCACTTCCTGATTGATGAGGAACAGAGGCAAACCCCTTGGATGTGTCAAACCCAGTACCAAAACTTCCAAATATCAGCTGCATGCACTCTGACTGTGGCACTAGAAGATGCTGTGGTATGATCACATGTTGACTATCCAAACTACAATCTTGTGACAATTTCTCAGATCTGGTTTTTCCCACTGGTCGTGAGACACAAGAACTAACAGCACAAGATGGAGAAGCTGAAGTAATTCCAGGCACACCATTGTTGACAATATTGGGTTTTGGTCTAGTTTTAGGCTTCCACTTCATGATGGGCTGAACAGCTTTACAGAGCAAATCACATCAGGACACAGCAACACCAGCATAACAAAAAAAATTCAATTTTCAGTTGGTTAGAAATTGTATTTACCAGAGAATACTAAAAACTCAAAATTAAGCCCAAAGTCTGCACCAGAACCCACCTTCATTGTTTCATTAAAATCCCAGAAGCTTGGCTGTGGTAAATTATACTAGTACGTGTCTTAGTCCCCTGACTAGAATGACTGGTGCAAAAGGTCTGCCATAATTTTGTTTATCTCATATTTTTACCAAAGTTGTTTTTAATAAATATTTTGCTGTTCTATATAGTATAAAGTTTTTAATTATTGTCTTGACCATTTCTTATCTTGTCATTCTGATCCTACCAATCTTACCGACTCAATATAAATCATCCCAAGCCAATTACACCAATCTTGCAAATATTAAATATAACAGAATTTACTAACTGAAACAGCAAATTCATTGTAAGAGTACATCACGATTCTGCTTAAACAAGTGAAATTGTCTGCAAACAGATTATGCAAATTATCATACATGGTAACTCTTTGCTATTATTAATAGAATGCATACACTATAAGAAACTATTATAGACTTTTGTGCATAAAATATATATTACATAACAGCTCAATGGTAATGGAAGGACATAGGCAATCAGTGGAGACATATGACATCAGTGGAGACATATGACACCCAAAAACCACATGTACCTCAGCTAAGTTTTAGCGCACAAGGTAAGAAATAATACCTTTCTGCTGACTCAGAGACTGTTGGTGTAATCTGCTATTGTGGTAGAAACCCTGTGATTGTATGCTTAAGGACGTGCTATACAGATTGGCGGCTGATGGAGAAATTTGGTTTAGTGAATGACTCTTAGATGTGTAAGCCTGATGTCCAGTTGATTCCACTGAGAAACAAATATTCTTTCCTGATAAAGAACTTGAGAGGAAGCTATTTGAAACAGATGAACGATTTTCAGGATGATCAGAAGTCTGTCTTCGAAAGCCAACTACTCCAACTTCGCGCTGAATAGCCCCCACTTTACCAGCTGATGCAGAATCAAGAGATGGAACATGAACTGGATCTGAAGATGAAGAGGACATCCCAATAAAGCTATTTGGTAACCCTGAAGTCTGTGTTTCATTCTGTACAACGGATGCTATTGCTTCACACTTGTCCTGTTGTGATGGACTTTTTGTACCACTTGACTTTTCATCTTGTACATAATCAGGTACATGACTGGACTCATCAAAATATGCTGATATAAGACACTCGTCTGAATTTGCAGAAACAGAGTGCTTTTGATCAGAGGGAACTCTGGTAGAGCTATAGGGAGAAATTATTAATGAGAACCCCCAGAGTGATATAATATATCTTGTTTTGTTAGACAGCAAAACATATTACCAAGCCAAGATACCAAAGCAAAAAATGAATTAAACTTAAATAAGCAAATGCAAAGATGAGATAATTATACCTCTTCTCTGGAACATCTGGCATAGTTTGCTCATTGCCAGGAACTAATTGCTTCTTTTCTTCTTGCAAAGCATCCTTATTAACATTTTGGCTCACTCTGTTGTCCCTTACGATGCGGAATTCGCGACTGATTCCTGCATCTAGTAAAATATTGTCGTCAGAGATTCTCTTTTGATGTCCAGTACACTATATAGGATTTGAATAAATAAATATAATAGTAAAAGTTTCAAAGCTCTCAAATTATGACATGATGCAAAATATGATGGTGAACTACAGTAGCAAATAAATGATCAAATACTCTAAATAATATATTTTTGTTTTGGTTAATATCCTTAATTATATTTCAAATAAAAGACAAGAAACAACATATAAGAAGTACAAACAGAATCAATATAGCCAAAGGTTATATTCACACACTCCCACATACAGAAGTATACCAACCAATTGGAACAGGAGAAAAATCAAGTACAAGTATCTTTCTATTTGCTAAAACTGGAAAAGGACTCATGGAAAAGGTGCTGCTCTAAAGCCTAAGCCAAAAGACATTAACCCATCTTCTATTTTTTTTATTAAGGAAGCACCTCATGATAAATGGCCTGGGGAAAAGTAAAATAACCCCTAGAATACAGACCTACCACAACAATATGTGAAGAAGATCGAGAATGCCTTCATAAAATGTGAGTCCTATTTAGTGGACATGAGATAGCAAAGCAACAGGATTACACATGGAAGAGCACAGAACTCAAATAGAATCCTATAAAGAATATTACACTTTAAAAAAACCTAACTAAAATGTAGTTTAAGTCCTTTAAACTGATACTTGTGTTTACAGCACAAAGTAGCATAGCACAATTTTGCTTTAAATGTCAAAAGAGAAAAAGTATAAACTGTAATGAAAAAATGATCATTAATTGTCACATTTCAATTTTTATGAAGATCATAAAATTGAAAGAGAACCAAACAGCAAACAATTGGTGAACAACAGAAACAACTACCTGTTATGACTAAATCAATCAAGAAACAAGAGGGAACTCATATACCATCTACTTGATTTTGTTGGTATTGATCTTTCTCGGAGTACCTACAACAATATTCTTACTTTCTTTATAGCAAAAAATCGATAAGAAAACCTGAGATCACTATGCATTTACCAGGAACCAAATTCCGAGTAAACCCTCCTCTATGAGAATTTTGATTCCACAATCTATATAGTTTTCCCGATGGTATGTTCTGCTCCACTTGCTTTCTAGTATCAGCGAAACCTCTGTAACCTGTGTGCTGAGCCTATGGAGGATGTTTTAATGAGTACCAAAAAAATATTTAAAGCAAGATCACTCGTGATGTAAATAAAATATTATACATAATATGCTTAAATCAATTAATGTAATTTCAACAGATTATAGGCATATGATTGCTGTAACAGATAATATCAAGATATGAAGGCAAAGTCATAGAAATATGGAATGCAAGCTATTTAAAAGAACTGAAACAAAATTCATCGCAAAAGCATCCAATGCATACGACATAAAGTTGCCAGAATAAAAAATTCATAAACAGTTTGACATTTAAAATCAGAGTGTTCAACAACAAATGGCCAGCCATAGCTAGAGTTTGTGTCATTTTTCCACCATTCACTACTCCGGCCAGTTGTATTTCCAGCATTCTACCATACAGGATCTCCTGTCTCTTTAAGCCTAATTTATATAAATGCAATAGAAATCAAAACATGGACATCATGACAAAATGATAAGGGACCATCATAAATCTTCAAAGGAAGGGTTCGCATACGAGAAATTATGGGCAGCAACCAAAAGCATGACCCAAAAGAAAGAAAAGAACATAAATTCAGAAACAAGTGACATAACTACATGAATGCAAATTTAACATATTTTTGTAGAAATGCAATGGATAATAACTAATAAAAAGTATAACATAGTTTAAAGAAGAAAAACAAAAATGTCTAAACCCTGATATACAGTAGAAACTAAGGGTCAAGAAAAAATATGGCCCACACATACCTCTTTCTTCCTGTCCCTTCTCTTCACCTCATGAAATGGATCTGCAAGGTACAAATGAGCCATTTTATACATAAATAACTAAAAAATTAAGTGACTTGATCATAGCATTAACCAGCAAAGGCTTTTGGACAAAGTTCATTGTTATTAGCTGATAAATTTTTTCTAGACGCAAGTGATCAACAAACCAAAACATTATACTGTAAAGCTGTACTTCATTCATCAAAGGAAGAACAAGACCTGGTCATTCTGTTGATCAATAAAAAGTGCAAAATGCACGACAATAGTGGTTGCAGCTTCCAACCCAAACACAACATCTATTAAAAACATGAAGTAAAATATAAAATTGTGGAAATGTGATTGATGACCTGATGTGTACTACCACATCGAGTACTCTTTCGACTAAAGCCATCACAAAGATTTGCATCCCAAAATTGTCCCAAGTACATGCAACCTAAAACAAACAAAATGTTCATAGTTGATTGTGTTGAATCTCGGATTTTGATGATGAAATCAATTGATGGGTTAGTTGATCTAATCCATATTATTGAGTTAAGTGTGCAGGATTAACTACGATAGCCTGAAAACATAAAGCAAATCTACCGGAGTCAAGTTCGATGGGTGTTCGAGAGTCCGAAGATTCGTCGGAGATACTGCCGGAACCAACCGAGAAGAAATCGGGGACTTGTCGTAGTTTTCGGAAGTCCGCCGAAGAGATCGTCGGAGGTTCGCGAAGATCACCGAGAAGGCTCGGCTACTCGCTGAACTCGCCACAAGATCGGGAGCCTACTAGGAGTCCGCCGGAAGAAATCCGAGGGTGTATCGGAAGATCGTCGGAAAGCTCGCCGGAAGGAGACTCGACGTTTGCCAATTAAAAACTTGCTTAGGACTATGTTTTTAGTTGCGTAGTTTGCATGTAATTAGGATTAGGATTAAGGGATAATCCTATATCCTGGTTAGGGGTCAATTGGGCCCGAATATGACCTGGTTTGGGCCAGATTTGAAGCCCAACCAGTAACCCAAAAGGTCGGGCGGTGGCACCGCCAGTACACTGTCTGTCATACACTGACAGACAGTGGCACCGCCACTGACAGGCAGTGGCACCGCCAGCATTGGGAAACCCAAAGGTAATTCAAATTTGGAGCCCAAATTTGAATCCTCTTAGGGCTTATAAATACCCCTTAATTCTCAGCAGAAAATACAACTTTTTGAGAAGCAATAGATTGAGATAAAAGCCTTAGCAAAGTCTTTAGCAAGCCTTGTTTTCAATTGCTTAAGTGTTCACCTCCTTCCTTTTTTTAAAAATTTGTAGGAGTGTGAAACACTTGTAAAAGGTTGTAAGTGGGGTATTTGTCCTTCCCCTTCAAAGTGATTTGCTAGTGGAAGTTGGGAGCCTCATCGAAGAAGGCTTCGCAAGTGGATGTAGGTCATTTGACCGAACCACTTTAAATTGGTCAGTTCCTTGAATGTGTGAGTACTTACCTTTCTGAAATTGTTATTTACACTACAGCAAGCTTTCGTTTTTATCTTCTCACTTTACTCAAGTTACCGTCGAATCGAAATCTCATCGCATTTATGAATTCATTTTCAAACTTACAAGTTTTAATCCACTGCACTAATTCACCCCGCCCCCCTTTTAGTGCCGCTCCGATCCTAACAATTGGTATCAAAGCTAGGCTCACTCTCATATTTGGTTTAATACCCAAGAGAGATGGCTTACTCCGGCATGCATGAGGGTCATTCTATTACACGTCCACCTATGTTTAATGGGTCGGATTACACGTATTGGAAAACTCGTATGAGGATCTTCCTCATTTCCATGGATTTCGAGCTTTGGACTATTGTCAAAAATGGATTTCAAAAATCTTCTCTTCCGATGAGCGAATGGGATAAATTGGAGAAGAAGGTTTTTGCTTTAAACGCAAAGGCTATGAATGCCCTGTTTTGTGCATTATACAAAAATGAATTTAATTGCGTTTCAGTTTATGATTCTGCTTTTGATATTTGGAGAACTCTTGAGGTCACTCATGAAGGCACTAGCCGAGTGAAAGAATCCAAAATCAACATTCTTATGCACTCTTATGAATTTTTCCGAATGAAACCAAGTGAGTCCATCGGAGACATGTACACCCATTTCACGGATATCATCAATGGACTCAAAGCTCTTGGTAAAGATTTTTCTATCTTTGAACTTGTAACTAAAATCTTAAGATCCATTCCTAAAAGTTGGGATCCAAAAGTTACGGCCATTTAAGAGACCATGGACCTTAAAACATTTCCTCTTGAAGAACTTATTGGGTCTCTAGTGACCTACGAAATGACGTGTCATGCTCATGAGAAGCTCGAGAACCCCCTTCCAAAGAACAGGAAGGATATGACGCTCACATCACAAGAAGACCACTTGAAAGGAACATCAAGTGATGAGGGCAGTGACAATGACATTTCACTTTTAACTCAAAAATTTTAAAAATTTATAAGAAAGAACAAATTTAAAAATAACACTAAAAACAGACTTGAACATAAAAAGGACCAAGTGATATGCTACGAATGCAAGAAGCCGGGGCATTTCAAAAATGAATGCCCCCAAGCCAAGAAGAAGCAACCAAAGAAGAAGAAAGCTCTAAAAGTGACTTGGGACGATTCAAGTGATTCCGAAAGTGAAGAAGCTAGCAATAAAGAGAAGGCAAACTTCGCGCTAATGGCTTTAGGAGAAGAGGTATGTGATTTAATTAATGAAGATTTATCTTTCGATGAACTTTCTATCGCTTTTCACGAATTATTTGATGAGTGTAGAACTATTAGTAAGAAGTTTAATATCTTAAATAAAGAGCATGTCTTACTACAAAATAAGCTTGATAGTCTTCAAACACCTCCATGCTCTAAGTGTGAACATTTAGAAGCAATAAAAAATAAAAATTTACTGCTTAAAGAGACCATAAATCAGTAGCAAGGGATTGGACATGATCCTTACAAATAAGAGTCACGTCGCAAATAGAAGTGGAATTTGTTTTGTGAGAGGATCTCACCAAAATCCTACCACTTTCATTAAAGGACCCACATTATATGTTTCACCTTGTTTGAAAATCAACTTTTGTTGTAAATCCGGACATGTTGCTTACAAATGCCCATTTAGGAAAATTAGTCCACATAAATTAATATGGGTTCCTAAAGGAACTATAAATAGTTCAATACTGAATAACCAAATTGGTAGATCAATTCTTGAGGCACCCAAAATCAAATGGGTACCTAAAAACCATCCTCTTTTGTAGACAAACGCACAAGCTAAGAGTAAGAGATGGTATCTCGATAGTGGATGCTCAAGACACATTACTGGAGATCCATCTCATTTCTCTATGCTCACTAGCAAAGAAGAAGGGTACGTCACCTTCGAAGACAACAACAAAGGCAAAATCATTGACAAGGGAACCATAGGTAACAAATTAAGTTTTTCTATTGATGATGTATTACTAGTTGATGGATTAAAACATAATCATTTAAGTATTAGTCAAATATGCGATAAAGGTTATCTCGTTAGATTTGAATCTAATGTGTGCATTATTGAAAAACCAAACAATAACATGCCAATGATTGCTTTGAAACAAAATAATGTCTACACCATCAACCTATATGAACAAAATAATGAAATATGCCTCTCCGCTTTAAATGATGATGTTTGGCTTTGGCATAGGAGATTAGGCCATGCAAGTATGAAACTAATATCTAAGATCTCATCTAGAGAATTAGTACGAGGGATTCCCAATATGAAATTTGTTAAGGACAAAGTATGCGATGCGTGTCAACTAGGTAAACAAATAAAAACTAGTTTCAAACCAAAAAATAAAATTAGCACCACAAGACCATTACAATTAATCTACTTAGACTTATTTGGACCAATTGACACGACAAGTCTAAGAGGAAGCAAATATGTCTTTGTAATTGTGGATGACTATACTCGATACACTTGGACCTATTTCTTGGCTCACAAAAGTGATTGTTTCAAATGTTTTTCTAAATTTTGTAAACTAACTCAAAACGAAAAAGGCTTCATGATTTCTTCAATTCAGAGTGATCACGGTGGCGAATTTCAAAACCATGACTTCCAAAGTTTTTGTGAATCTAATGGATATAACCACAACTTCTCCACTCCAAGAAATCCTCAACAAAATGGATTAGTTAAAAGAAAAAACAAAAACCTACAAGAAATGACAAGAACTATGTTGAATGAACATAGTCTACCAAAGTATTTTTGGGCCGAAGCCGTTAATACGGCTTGCTACATCATGAATAGGGTTCTAATAAGACCGTCTCTATCAAAAGCTCCCTATGAATTATGGAATAACAAAAACCAAATGTTTCTTATTTTAAAGTTTTCGGTTGCAAATGCTTTATTTTGAATGAAAATGATGCTTTAGGAAAATTTGATGTCAAATCCGATGAAGGCACCTTTCTTGGTCACTCTTCCGTTTCTAAGGCTTTTCGTATTTTTAACAAAAGAACCTTAGTTATAGAAGAGTCTATTCATGTAGTTTTCAATGAAAATTTTCGAATTAAATAAAAATGATTTTGATGATGATCTTGGTTTTAAAAATTTGAATTTAAATGAACCCCCTCCTCAAAATAGCAACTTGGATGCATCTTCTTCCTTACCTAAGGAATGGAAGTATGTGGATGCTCATCCAAAGGAGCTAATTCTAGGAGATACATCAAAAGCGATTCAAACTCGTTCTTCCTTCAAGAATTTTTGTGCTAACACCGCCTTCCTTTCTCAAATTGAACCTAAATGAATTGACGAAGCATTGAAAGATGATTCATGGGTTATTGCAATGCAAGAGGAATTGAACCAATTTGAGAGGAATGAAGTATGGAAGCTTGTTCCTAGACCTAGTGACCATTTAGTCATTGGTTCTAAATGGGTCTTTAGAAACAAGCAAGACGAATGCGGTATCATGGTTAGAAACAAGGCTAGACTAGTGGCCAAAGGTTTCAACCAAAAAGAAGGTATCGACCACGAAGAGACCTTCGCTCCTGTGACAAGATTAGAAGCCATTAGAATGCTCCTTGCCTATGCTCGTAGTAATGATTTTAAACTATTTGAAATAGATGTCAAAAGTGCTCTCTTGAATGGTTTTATTTCCGAAGAAGTGTATGTTGAACAACCTCCCGGACTTAAAAATTCTTTTCTACCTAATCATGTATTTAAATTGACTAAGGCTCTCTATGGCTTAAAACAAGCTCCTAGAATATTTTGAAAATAATTTTCTTATTGTTCAAATTTATATTGACGATATCATTTTTGGCTCTTCGGATGAATCACTATGTGAATCATTTGTCAAATGTATGAGTCATGAATTTGAAATGAGTCTAATGGGTGAATTAACCTTCTTTTTATGATTACAAATTAAACAACTTAGTGATGGTATATTCCTTAATCAATCTAAATATAAATTAGAATTGCTAAAACTTTTTAACATGGATGGTTCAAAAGCGATAAATACTCCTATGAGTACCTCCACTAAATTAGATATGGATGAAAATGAATGAAAACTTTAATCAAAAAACGTATAAGGGAATGATAGGTAGTCTACTTTACCACACCGCGACTAGACCGGATATCATGTTTAGTGTAGGACTTTGCACTATGTTTCAATCCAATCCGAAATTATCTCATCTTAAAAGTGTTAAAAGAATTTTTCGACATCTTAAAAGAACTCCCAATTTATGATTGTGGTATCCGAAATCCGACAAATTCAATCTAATAGCTTATGCAGATGCCGATTTTGACGGATGTAGAATAGATAGAAAAAGCACATCCGGAACATGCCAATTTTTAGGACATTGACTTGTTTCTTGGACTTCCAAGAAACAAAATTCAGTTGCACTATCTACGACGGAAGCCGAATACATTACTACGAGTGCATGCTGTGCAAAAGTTGTTTGGATGAAGAATACATTGGAAGACTATGGAATTTACTTGAAAAACATACCCATAAAATGTGATAATACAAGTGTCATTTGTCTTACCAAAAATCCAATTCAACACTCTAGAACTAAGCATATCGACGTTAGGCATCATTTCATACGCGATCATGTCTTTAACAATAATGTTATTCTAGAGTTTATTGACAAAAAGCATCAATTAACAGATATTTTTACAAAAGCCTTAGATAAAAACCAATTTGACCTCATTAGAAGGGAACTAGGCATGTTAAATTGTCCCTGAGAATAAGCTTGATTGAATGTATTTTCCAAAGAGTTTTTCATCCTCTTTTCGTTTTTTCGTGGATTTGATTTCTTCCTTCTCTTTCGATTCCAAATGACATCTTAAAACGCAATCCAAGATCCTATCCTATCTTGAACCAAACACCTCTAAAAAACAAAAAGGGGTAGGAAAGAATTTTTTTTCTTTCTCCTTTGGGACGCTAGCGATAGCATCGCAAGAACCGACGGTAGCACTGCCTGAGCGCTCGGTCGCTAAGCGGTGTCACCGCTCGGATTGGCGATGGCACCGACCGAGAACTCCCTTATAAGAGAAGGGGTTAGGGTCGACGGTGGAACCGCCCCCAACCCGTGAGAACTCTCCATAGAACTCCCACAGTACTGTCTAAACCTCTCTAACCCTCGTTCTAACCTTTAAAAGCCTAAGAGAGGGATTCTTGTCGGTTCAAGCTCTCTATCTTCCAAGAAATTCTCCATAAGATAAAATCTGAAATATTTCCTTCCTCTTCTCATTATTTTGCCTACTCTTCACAGTTTCATATTCTTGATCTATCATCTTGTTTAAATAATGACACCTAAGAGATCAACAAGAACAAAAGGGAAGAGGGTGAAAGGAGATTCATATGACCAAAACCTTTTTAGATCTAATGAAGTAGCTCTTAGATTTTCAAATTTCGAAACAAGAACTATACATAAGGGCAAACATGTTGATCTAGATGAACTTGGAAACCTAAAACCCATTAGATGGTTTGCATATTTAGATGTCTTACCTCTCCTACAAATCAATAAACCAATTTATCCTAGGTTAGTTAGGCTATTTTATGCAAACTTATGTGTGGATAACGATAGCCAAAGTACCTACCTTTTAGGAACACAAATTCAAATCTTTAAAAGTACTATTTGTGAACTAATTTTAATTACTGAAAAGGATAGGGGCTACTTCAGAAATAAATGGGATGTTAATGTAATCCGAACAACTTGCTCCGAAGCCTTAGAAACTATTTTTGAAAATCCAAACCTAGGCATGATACCCAAAAGTTACGAGCACTTACTACCCTTTAACTCTAAAATTCCACATCATGACTAGCATACTACTTCCCAAGCAATTTCATCTTTATGAAATGAGTCAAATAGAACTAAGCACCATATATTGGATTATGACCGAACAACATAATTGTTTTGGATACTTAATCCGGCAACACATGCAGGATATAATAGCTAAAGACACTATCTTACCATATGGAGGGTTAATTACTCGATTAATACTTGCCCATGATATTTGTGTCTTGCCTGATGAAGAAACAATTCAAGTTGATCGATTTAACACCATCAATATAAATCTACTGAAAAGACTAAGGTGCACATTTAGCAATGGTATATGGGTTAGGCAACCTAGAATGACTTGTTAGGATCGGAGCGGCACTTAAGAGGGGGGGGGGGGGGTATAAATTAGTGCAACAGATAAAAACTCATAAGTTTGATAACGAATTTGTAAATACGAGGAGATTTCGGTTCGATAGTAACTTGAGTAAATGAAAACAGAAAGCTAGCAGTAGTGTAAATAACAATTTCAGGAAAGTAAGAACTCACACATTCAAGGAACACACAAATTTAAAGTGATTCGGTCAAAATGACCTACATCCACTTGCGAAGCCTTCTTCGAAGAGGCTCCCAACTTCCACTAGCAAATAACTTTGAAGGGGTAGGACAAATACCCCACTTACAACCTTTTACAATTCTCTTAGATTCCCGATGCTGGCGGTGCCACCGCCTGTCAGTGTCTGACACTGACAGTGTACTGGCGGTGCCACCGCCCGACCTCTCGGGTGCTGGGCGATGCTACTGCCTAGTCTAGCGGTACCACCGCCCGATCCTCGGGTTCTGGGCGGTGCTACTGCCCAGTCCAGCGGTTCCACCGCCCGAACTTTACCGATCATTGGTTGGGCTTCAAATCCGGCCCAAACCAAGTCATATTCGGGCCCAATTGGCCCCTAACCAGGATATAGAATTATCCCTTAATCCTAACCCTAATTACATGCAAACTACACAACTGAAAACATAGTCCTAAACAAGCTCTGATACCAAAAGAAAGCGGAAGCTACCAAAAGTTTGTAAGAAATGATAAGCACAAAGAACTATAGAAAGCTTAAAATGCTTACAAAGGATTGGACTTAGACTTCTTCTCAAGTAAGACTCTGGTTTTTCGACCGATGTCTTGCAAGAGTCTGAGCTAGAGGATATATAGAGAAAAGAGGATAGAACCGGGTACTCATTGGGCCCCATCGCATTCTTATCCCTTCATCTGATATATCTACTAAGCTTCCTGCTGAAGGAAAGCATATTCCTTGGTACAATTATTGATTGCACTACGAGTGGCTCCCCGAGGCTCAACTCGTTTTTCTTGACAGCTAAGAAAAGCAGATGCTCTACCCCACGCAACTTGTTTTTACTTGGCGGCTAAGAAAAGTAGATGCTCCAGTTGTTGCAGGTCCTACCTCTAAAGGCTAAAGCTAGTTGTCCTTTGTGAGACATCTTTTGCTAGAGATAGAGCCTTCTCCAGTTGTTGTTGCTGCTGGAGAACAACTGGTAACCAGTCCCTATACCAGTTGTCTTTTCCACCGCTCCTTCTTTGATACTCTTCAGTCTTGATTAGGTGGATGTCTATGAATTGTTGTAATGCTTCACATGCTTGTCGGGAGGCTTCCTTTTGAATTGCTCCGAGTCTTCTTTCAGATAGTCCCATTTCGTCAAATGAGAGTCCTTCACGTGTCTTGATTCTGAGCTTATCCATTTCTTGTTGGTATTGCAAGAGGAGGTCACCTGGTTTATTAGTTGATTCAGGCGTGCAGCGGCCTTGGGGTTTGGTTTGGCTTGAACTTCTTGAGTGGCTTCTAGGAGAAGGAGTAATGATTCGTTCGGCCATCCTGCAACCAAAATATTCATTAGTCGGGATAAAGAGTCGGCTAGAATGTTACTATCTCCTTCGATGTGCTCAAATTTGACTTTCACGCCACTTCCAGTGATGTAGTCTACAAAGGACATCCATCGGACTCTAGATGGTTTGTTCTGAGTGGATTTGTTGAAGAAGCTTATTATTGCTTGACAGTCAGTTCTGATGATAATTTCCTTTTTATCAAGAAAGTAAATCTTCAATGCCTCCAGAGTTTTCATGACTGCATGCATTTCAGCGTCTATAGTGGACTTGATCGGATTGTACTTTCCGCTGGCGTAGGCACATACCTTTTCAGTGTTTCTGGGGTCGTATTTTTGTTTTTTCCATTTACAAATACCTCCCCATCCTTCCATGCATCCGTCCGTTTCAAGTATTATAAAACAGTCTTCAGGAGGTACCTCTAGATCAGGGAGATTTTGTACCAGGCTCTTAATCTTCCTGATTAGTTTCCAATCTTGCTCATTCAGCCTTTTCTCGCCAGTGGGGCTTGTTTTTGAATATAACGAGCCTAGAAGCCTGCCCAGGTTGGGTACATAGCTTCTTGCATAGTTTAGAATTCCCAGCCATGATCTGAGGCCTTTCTTGGTAGTAAGGTCTTCTTCCTGATACTCTGTGATTCTTTTAATAATATGGGGTTGTAACTTGATTTTGGAGTTCCCCAAGACTGCTCCAAGAAATTCAATTTCTCTTACTGCAATTTTCATCTTCGTTGGGCTTAAGACAAGGCCGTTTTCTTGGCATATTTCTAACATTTTAGTGAGGTGTTGCCCATGCTCCTTTTCGTTCTCTGAGAAGACAAGGATATCATCAATGTATACTGCAATGAATTGTTCAGTACCTTTGAAGCAGCTATCCATTTTTCTTTGGAATACAGCAGGGGCATTTTTGAGACCAAATGGCATTGCAAGCCATTCATACAGTCCTTCAGGAACCCAGAATGCAGTCCATTCAATGGAATCAGGGTGCATGGCGACTTGGTGAAAGCCCGATTTTAGATCAAACTTTGAGTAAATTTTGCTATTGCTGACCTTTTTAAGGATGGTATTGATACCAGGAAGGCTGTATTGATCCTTTTCGGTGATGTCGTTGAGCCTTTTGTAATTAAAAACCATCCTTTCCTTCCCCTTTCTTTCAGCTCCTGTTATGGGGTCCACCGTGGTTCCTGAATTAACAATTATAGCAGTAGTACGGTGCTTACTTTTGCTTGGTCTGATAACCCCTATTTCTAGTAGTGCTTTTACATGCTTGGAGAAAGCTTCCTTTGCTTGTGGTGTTAAATGTCTAAGGGGTTTGTCTTCCACCACGAAGTCTTGATTCTTAATTTCCAACTTGCAGGTTATCTTATTCTTTTTCCAATGTTTGAGGGGATCTTCTCCAATATAACCTTGGGCTTTTAACTGGTCTAGTAGGCTTCCAAACTTGGCCCTTATATCTTCATTGATTTGCTGGGCTTCTGCAGAGTAAAATACTGCCTCCTGGATTTGGATATAGTTTTCTTCTATTGCAGCTTTTGGTACAGCCTTCTCGTCTATGCAACAAGTGGTAGCACCTGTATCTAGTATAGCATTAACTTCAAAAGGGGGAATATTCAGAATTTCCATATGTACCTTTAAGTTGAAGAGCATATTCTTAGATCTTCTTGATCCTCCCGTTTCCTTTGTTTCCATAGAGACGATTTTCTGAGTTTCTTCCTCCAAGAGAACAAGGGCCTCTTCATTCTCTTCTTCTTCGCTTTCTTCAGTTCTTCTTTTTCCAAGCCTTTGTATTTCTTTCAGGAGATCGGCCTTCTCTAGCCTTAACCGATCTACTTCCAGTACTTCCCCTTCCAATTTGTCATATTTTTCCTTTAGCTCTACCACCTCGTTTTGTAAACGGAGGTTTTCCTGAGCTATGGCTATAGATTGAATATGCATTTCTTCCAGCTCCTTGGCCTTTTGTCGTTCAAATTCAATCGCCATTTTGAGCCTCCTTATTTCTGCTTCGCAATGATTGATAAAGTCTTGTTGTGTTTGAAGCAAGTTTCTAGGTTCATACCTTGGGGGTTCCTCCATCATGACGGGGGTTCTTTTGTCCAAGTAATATATGCTACACATTCCACACGAAGTGATCTTGCATAAGGGACAATGTCTCCTATGCCTTCTTTGCGACGTTCTCTTGCAGCATTTGCACTCTTCCAATCCTGGCGGTAGTTCTGTGTTGATTTCCCATATGTGTCTGCATTCAGCTTGTTCTTGGGAAACTTGTATTCTTGCTCTGTATCCTGTTTCAGGTCCTATCCACCAAGTTCTACTATCTTCTATTAAAGCGAAAATTTTATGGGTGAAGGAGTGAATATCATGCTGTAGGTCTTCTATGTCCTCTCCTTCAGAAATTGAATAAATTGCGTCGCTTTGGTTTTCTCCTTCTTGTACAGATAGTATTTCGTATTCATCTGGAATATCCAACTGTTCAAATATAGCAACTCTTTTAATATTCTTTCGGTCATTGGGGCACTCTCTTGCAAAATGCCCTTCTTCTCCATAAAGGTAGCACTTACATTTCTTATTTCTTATCAAGTGCTTTCTCTTCTCAATCCTTGCGTGGGATGAGTGAGGTTTACCTTTATAGGTCGTTGATCTTCTTACCCCATATTTTCTTTCAGGTTTGTTGTAGTATCCTGGGATAGGAATTTCACTGCAAAAGGACAGGTCCTTTAATGCTCTTCTAAATGCAGCATCTTTGCATTCAGCTTCTAAGTATTTGTAGGAGAAGAGTATTCTCGGGATCACTCCTATAGTGTTTCCCCTATACTTTGCTTCAAATGCCTCTTTGATTCTTTTTCCTAGCTCCCCTGGCATTTTGGACCATAGCTTTTCAGATAATTCAGGGCCTAAGAACATCCTTCCTGTTTTGGATGCTAACCTCATATAATCATTTAAGAATTGAATAATATGTTTGAGGTTAGTATAGGATAACCTTTCAAGGTCTCTGTAGGCTTCTTCTTGCGCTGTTGTGGATCCCTGAAATGGATCTTCTAGTATGAAGATCGTCCTTAGTTGTGAGAGGATATTTTGTGTTCCTCCCGTTCCGTCTCCATTGGCTAGAAGTAATTGGTATTCTTCTGGATAAGCCATTCGCCATTGGATCCATGCCAATTTTTCAGCTTCCCCGAGCAAATTTTCAATAAACTCCATTTTTGCTAGAGGATCTGTAAATCCTTGTGAAGATACCAAGTTCTTCGTTATTGATTCCCACCTCATAAATACTTCATCAAACATTCCCAGTTGGGATGGGATTATAAATATTGCTCCCTGCTGCTGAAAGGCTGAAGGGAGGTTCCAGGCTTCTGAAAAGTTCTTTGCCTTGAACCTTGGTTGTCTTGAATGCCCTTCATATTCTGGCCTTTGGCTTGTGGATTCTATATTCACAGCCGGAGGGTAATTTACTGGTCCCATGGTTGAGTCCGCCGGTGGCCTGTAATTTGACACAACAGATGATGAATATACCTGATGAGATAATTTTGCTAATTGGGGGTATTCCATTACTAGTTCTTCTTCCAGTCCTGCTGCAATTAATTCCCTCTGAGGCTTTCGAGGATACGACATCTCTACTTCTTTTTCTGAGATATGGGTATCTTGAAAATAGGAATTCAGGCCTTCGCGTAGTTCCTCTGCTTCATCTTCACTACTACTTGATAATTGAATATTGACAGCTATTGTGTGGCTTCGTATTTCTTCTTCATCACTGAACGCTTCATCATCCACAGTGTTATAGTGGATTCTGCTGGATGTCGATGCTGCTTTATAATTATCAAAACTGATCGAAATCCTTCCGTCAATTAAGTTCTTGCTCCTGAGCTCAGCAGGTTGCATGGGGATTGAGACTTGCGTTGGTCTAATCATCCAGTCTCTTCCTCTGATTTCTGCCGTGGAATAACTTCTACCTGGTAGAGCCCTTATGCCATGGCTTGTTAGGTAATCCACCACCCTTGAGATTTCATAAGCAATGGCGACATTCGGGGTATTTGAAAGCCGCCCTACCATTCCTCTGGTAATTAATAAATTTGCTTCTCCATTCTGCCATGTGTCATTCCACGGGTTAGTATAGAGAGTTGTATATTGCGGTAAAAATCTCCTACCGTCATCATAGTATCTGGTACAACATAGACCAGTTGACTTCCTCTGGTTAAGTCTACTTCCATGGTAGCAATGATGGACCTATCATCGGCCCATCTGTTGTCTCGGAACACTAATAGCGCTAGTGTCCCTTCTTCTTGCCTGTGGAGTGTCTGAATCCTTGTTTGTAGGATTCCAAGATGAATATATCTCATCCCGCTCCTAATTAGTTGGTCAAAGCTTTGTTCTTGTATGAAGGCCCTGTCTTCTTGGTTATTGGTGACCAACATAGAGAAACAGACTCAAATGCCCTGTCTTCTTTGTTCTTGTATGAAGGCCCTGTCAAACGCCGAGTCTCCTTCCGGCAAGTTTTCCGGCGATCTTCCGGCGGACTTCCGATACACCCTCGGATTTCTTCCGGCGGACTTCTAACAGGCTCCCGATCTTGTGGCGAGTTCTGCGAGTAGCCGAACCTTCTTGGTGAACTCCGCGAACCTCTGACGATCTCTTTGGCGGAGTTCCGAAAACTCCGACAAGTCCCTGATTTCTTCTCGGTTGGATCCGACAGCATCTCCGACGAATCTTCGGACTCTCAAACACCTATCGAACTTGACTTCGATATCCTTGCTTTATGTTTCCAGGCTATCGTAGTTAATCCTGCATACTTAACTCAATAATATGGATTCAAGCCTAAACCAATAAGTTCTATCCGTTGAACTTATCGTTATTCTCTATAAGCGTGAGCAAATACGAAACTTCGTATTTCTCATAATTTTCAGCTATAAAAATCATTTTCAAGTCGAATGATAAAAGACAATTATCACTTCGACAAGAGATAAGATTTTTCAACAAGAATTTCATAAATGTAAGGCATGATTTCATATGATCTAAGAACTTACGTTATTCTCAAAAAGGTTTGCGATGCGTATAAGACATTTTCATTAAGTCATGCTATCGAATTGGCACAAGTCATAATATCGATGCGTATAAGACATTTTCTTTAAGTCATGCTATCGAATTGGCACAAGTCATAATATCGATGCGTATAAGACATTTTCTTTAAGCGTACAATTTGTGATCATAAAATCATTAGAAAAGGAATCCAGCATTAAGACTGATCATACAAAATTCAGCATTCATCCAAAATTCATCTCATTAAAAACATCGCTTTCATACAAAAGAAAGAAGATGACAAAACTTTAACTTGGCATTAAGAGTAATCATACAAGGATCGCATGTTAAGGTAATAGAATAAGAAGGCATATCAATTAATCCTTAGGAGGAAATCCATAGTTCTTATACATGACATTTATTTTTTGATTCATTTGTCGCAGTTCCTTCAAAATTTCAATATGCTGAATTTGAATTTGCTCTTGCTGTGATTTGAGTTGGTCTTGTTGTGATTTGATCTAATGCAATTCTACCATAATGAGTTCTTCAGAAGATGAAGTAGGAGCTGCACCAAAGGGACTATGAGGAGGAGATTCATTTTTCCTAAAAATTGGTGTTTCGGGATGTTCTACTGGTGGGGGAATTGGATCAATCCTTCAAGGTAGCCTAACCCATATACCATTACTAAATGTGCACCTAAGTCTTTTCAGTAGATTTATATTGATGGTGTTAAATCGATCAACTTGAATTGTTTCATCATCAGGCGAGACACAAATATCATGGGCAAGTATTAATCGAGTAATTAACCCCCTATATGGTAACATAGTGTCTTTAGCTATTATATCCTGCATGTGTTGCCGGATTAAGTATCCAAAGCAATTATGTTGTCTGGTTATAATACAGTACATGGTGCTTAGCTCTATTTGACTCATTTCATAAAGATGAAATTGCTTGGGAAGTAATATGCTAGTCATGATGTGATGAAAAATTTTAGAGTTAAAGGGTAGTAAGTGCTCGCAACTTTTGGGTATCATGCTTGAGTTTGGATTTTCAAAGATGGTTTCTAAGGCTTCGAAGTAAGTTGCTCCGATTATATTTACATCACATTTATTTCTAAAGTAACAGACCATATCCTTTTCAGAAATTCCAATTAGTTCACAAATAGTACTATCAAAGATTCTAATTTGTGTTCCTAAAAGGTAAGTACTTAGGCTTTCGTTGTCCACACATAAGTTTGCATAAAATAGCCTAACTAACCTAGGATAAATTGGTTCATTGATTTGTAGGAGAGGTAAGACATCTAGATGTGCAAACCACCTAATGGGTTCTATGTTTCCTAGTTTATATAGATCAATATGTTTACCCTTATTATAGTTCTTATTTCGAAATTTAGAAACATAAGAGCGACTTCTTTGGATCTAAAACGATTTTGATCATATGAATCTCCTTCAACCCTTTTCCCTTTTGATCTTGTTGATCTCTTAGGAGCCATTATCTAGACAAGATGATGGATCAAGAATATGAAACTGTGAAGAGTAGGCAAAATAATGAGAAGATGAAGGAACGATTTCATATTTTACCTCATGGAAAATTCCTTGAAGGGTGGAGAGCTTGAACCAACAAGAATCCCTCTCGTAGGCTTCTAAAGGTTGGAATGAGGGTTAGAGAAGTTTTGAAGGAGTTGTGGGAGAGCTTGAACCAATTTCTCACGGGTTGGGGGTGGTTCCACCGTCGGCCCTAACCCCTCTTCTTATAAATGGGATCTCGGGCGGTGCCACCGACAATCCGAGCGGTGCCACCGCCTGGTGACCGAGCGCTCAAGCAATACTACCGCCGATTCTGGCGGTGCCACCGCTGGAATGACACGGAAGATAGAGAAAAAATTTATTTCCTTCCCCTTTTTGTTTTTCAGAGGTGTTTGGCTCAAGATAGGATAGGATCTTGGATTGTACTTTAATATGTTATTTGGAATCGAAAGAGAAGGAGAAAATTAAATCCACGAAAGAATGGAAAGAGGATTAAAAAAAAAACTTTTCGGAAAATTCATTCAAACAAGCTTATTCTCAGGGACAATTTAACATGCCTAGTTTCCTTCTAATGAATTCAAATTGGTCTTCATTTAAGGCTTTTGTAAAAATGTCTACTAATTGATGCTTTGTGTCAATAAACTCTAGAACGACATTATTGTTAAGAATATGATCGCTTATGAAATGATGCCTAACGTCGATATGCTTAGTTCTAGAGTGTTGAATTGGATTTTTGGTAAGACATATAACACTTGTATTATCACTTTCAGCAATGTATTCGGCTTCCGCCGTAGATAGTGCAACTGAGTTTTGTTTCTTAGAAGTCCAAGAAACAAGTGCATGTCCTGAAAATTGGCATGTTCCGGATGTACTTTTTCTATCTATCCTGCATCCGCCAAAATCGACATCTGCATAAGCTATTAAATCGAATTTATCGGATTTCGAATACCACTATCCTAAATTGAGAGTTCCTTTAAGATATCTAAATATTCTTTTAACACTCTTAAGATGAGATAATTTAGGATTAGATTGAAACCTAACGCAAAGTCCTACACTAAACATGATATCCGGTCCAATCGCGGTGAGGTAGAGTAGACTACTTATCATTCCCCTATACGTTTTTTGATCGAAATTTTTATTATTTTTATCCATATCTAACTTAGTCGAAGTACTCATAGGAGTGTTTATCGCTTTTGAACCATCCATGTTAAATCGTTTTAACAATTCTAATGTATATTTAGATTGATTAAGAAATATATCATCACTAAGTTGTTTAATTTGCAATCCTAAAAAGAAGGTTAATTCACCCATTAGACTCATTTCAAATTTATGACTCATACACTTGACAAATGATTCACATAGTGATTCATCCGAAGAACCAAAAATAATATCGTCAATATAAATTTGCACAATAAGAAAATTATTTTCAAAGTATTTGATAAATAATGTAGTATCAACCTTGCCTTTGGTAAAATTATTTAAAATAAGAAAGGAACTAAGCCTTTCATACCAAGCTCTAGGTGCTTGTTTCAAGCCATAGAGAGCCTTAGTCAATTTGAATACATGATTAAGAAGAAGAGAATTTTTAAATCTCAGAGGTTGTTCGACATATACTTCTTCGGAAATAAAACCATTCAAGAAGGCACTTTTGACATCCATTTGAAATAACTTAAAATTATTACTACTAGCATAGGCAAAGAGCATCCTAATGGCTTCTAATCTTGCCACAGGAGCGAAGGTTTCTTCGTAGTCCATACTTTCTTCTTGGTTAAAACCTTTGGCCACTAATCTAGCCTTGTTTCTAACCATGATACCGCATTCGTCTTGCTTGTTTCTAAAGACCCATTTAGTACCAATGACTAAATGGTCACTAGGTCTAGGAATAAGCTTCCATACCTCATTCCTCTCAAATTGGTTCAATTCTTCTTGCATTGCAATGACCCAAGAATCATCTTTCAAGGTTTCATCAATGTATTTAACTCCTTTGGATAAGCATCCACATATTTTCATTCCTTAGGTAAGGAAGAAGATGCATCCAAGTTGCTATTTTGAGGAAAGGATTCATTTAAATTCAAATTTTCAAAACCAATATCATCATCAAAATCATTTTTATTTGACTCGAAAATTTTATTGAAAACTATATAAATAGACTCTTCTATAACTAAGGTTCTTTTGTTAAAAACACGAAAAGCCTTAGAAACGGAAGAGTAACCAAGGAAAGTGTCTTCATCGGATTTGGCATCAAATTTTCCTAAAGCATCCTTTTCATTCAAAATAAAGCATTTACAACCGAAAACTTTAAAATAAGAAACATTTGATTTTTTGTTATTCTATAATTCATAGGGAGTTTTTGATAGAGACGGTCTTATTAGAACCCTATTCATGATGTAGCAAGTCGTATTCACGACTTCGACCAAAAAATACTTGGGTAGACTATGTTCATTCAACATAGTTCTTGTCATTTCTTGTAGGTTTCTATTTTTTCTTTCAACTACTCCATTTTGTTGAGGATTTCTTGGAGTGGAGAAGTTGTGATTATATCCATTAACTTCACAAAAACTTTGGAAGTCATGGTTTTGAAATTCGCCACCGTGATCACTCCGAATTGATGAAATCATGAAGCCTTTTTCGTTTTGAGTGAGTTTACAAAATTTAGCGAAACATTTGAAACAATCACTTTTGTGAGCCAAGAAATAGGTCTAAGTGTATCTAGTATGGTCATCTACAATTACGAAGGTATATTTGCTTCCTCCTAGACTTGTCGTGCAAATTGGTCTAAATAAGTCCAAATGGATCAATTGTAATGGTCTAGCGGTGCTAATTTGATTTTTTTGGTTTGAAACTAATTTTTATTTGTTTACCTAGTTAACACGCATCACATACTTTGTCCTTAACAAACTTCATATTGGGAATCCCTTGTACTAATTCTCTATATGAGATCTTAGATATTAGTTTTATACTTGCATGGCCTAATCTCCTATGTCAAAGCCAAGCATCATCATTTAAAGCGGATAGCACATTTCATTACTTAGTTCATCAAGGTTGATGGTGTAGACATTATTTTGTTTTAAAGCAATCATTGACAAGTTATTGTTTGATTTTTCAATAATGCACGCATTATATTCAAATCTAACGATGTAACCTTTATAGCATAATTGACTAATACTTAAGAGATTATGTTTTAATCCATCAACTAGCAATACATCATCATTGAAAAACATGATTTGTTGCCTATGGTTCCCTTGCCAATGATTTTGCCTTTGTTGTTGTCTCCGAATGTGACGTACCCTTCTTGTTTGCTAGTGAGCATAGAGAAATGAAATGGATCTCCAGTCATGTATCTTGAGCATCCACTATCAAGATATCATCTATTGCTCCTAGCTTGTGGGTTTGTCTACAAAAGAGGATAGTTTTTATGTACCCATTTGATTTTGGGTGCCTCAAAAATTGATCTACCAATTTTGTTATTCATCATTGAAGTATTTATAGTTCCTTTAGGAACCCATATTAACTTATGTGGACTAATTTTCCTAAATGGACATTTGTAAGCAACATGTCCGGATTTACAACAAAAGTTGCATTTCAAACAAGGTGAAACGTGTAATGTGGGTCCTTTAATCGCTTTTAAAGCTCTCTTCTTTTTCGGTTGCTTCTTCTTGGCTTGTGGGCATTCATTTTTGAAGTGCCCCGACTTCTTCCATTCGTAGCATATTACTTGGTCCTTTTTATGTTCAAGTTTATTTTTGGTATTATTTTTAAATTTATACTTTCTTATAAATTTTTTATATTTTTGAGTTAAAAGTGCAATATCATCGTCACTGTCCTCATCACTTGATGTTCCTTTCAAGTGGTCTTCTTGTGATGTAAGCGTCATATCCTTCATGTTCTTTAGAAAGGGGTTCTCGAGCTCTTCATGAGTATAGCATGTCATTTCGTAGGTCATTAGAGACCAAATAAGTTCTTCAGCGGTGGCACCGCCAGAACAGACGGTAGCACCGCCTGAGCGCTCGGTCGCTAGGCGGTGTCACCGCTCGGATTGGCGGTGGCATCGCCCGAGAACTCCCTTATAAGATAAGGGGTTAGGGCAGACGGTGGAACCGCCCCCAACCCGTGAGAACTCTCCATAGAACTCCCACAATACTCTCTAAACCTCATTCTACCCTTTAGAAGCTTAAGAGAGGGATTCTTGTTGGTTCAAGCTCTCTATCTTCCAAGGAATTCTCCATAAGGTAAAATCTGAAATATTTCTTTCCTCTTCTCATTATTTTGCCTACTCTTCACAGTTTCATATTCTTGACCTATCATCTTGTTTAGATAATGGCACCTAAGAGATCAACATGAACAAAAGGGAAGAGGGTGGAAGAAGATTCATATGACCAAAACCTTTTTAGATCTAATGAAGTAGCTCTTAGATTTCCAAATTTCGAAACAAGAACTATACATAAGGGCAAACATATTGATCTAGATGAACTTGGAAACCTAGAACCCATTAGATAGTTTGCATATTTAGATGTCTTACCTCTCCTACAAATCAATGAACCAATTTATCCTAGATTAGTTAGGCTATTTTATGCAAACTTATGTGTGGACAACGATAGCCTAAGTACCTACCTTATAGGAACACAAATTCAAATCTTTGATAGTACAATTTGTGAACTAATTAGAATTTCTGAAAAGGATAGGGGTTGTTACTTTAAAATAAATGGGATGTTAATGTAATCGGAACAACTTGCTCCGAAGCCTTAGAAACTATTTTTGAAAATCCGAACCTAGGCATGATACCCAAAAGTTACGAGCACTTACTACCCTTTAACTCTAAAATTCTTCACCACATAATGACTAGCATACTACTTCCCAAGCAATTTCATCTTGATGAAATGAGTCAAATAGAGCTAAGCACCATGTATTGGATTATGACCGGACAATATAATTATATTGGATACTTAATCCGACAACACATGCAAGATATAATAGCTAAAGACACTATGTTACCATATGGGGGGTTAATCACTCGATTAATAGTTGCCCATGATATTTGTATCTCGCCTAATGAAGAAATAATTCAAATTGATCGATTTAACACCATCAATAGAAATCTATTGAAAAGACTAAAGTGCACATTTAACAATGGTATATGGGTTAGGCAACCTAGAAGGACTTGTTAGGATCGGAGCGGCACTAAGAGGGGGGGGGGGCGGGCGGGGTGAATTAGTGCAACGGATTAAAACTCATAAGTTTGATAACGAATTCGTAAATACGAGGAAATTTCGTTTCAATAGTAACTTGAGTAAATGAAAACCAAAAGCTAGCAATAGTGTAAATAACAATTTCAGGAAAGTAAGAACTCACACATTCAAGGAATACACAAATTTAAAGTGGTTCGGTCAAAATAACCTACATCCACTTGCGAAACCTTCTTCGAATAGGCTCCCAACTTCCACTAGCAAATAACTTTGAAGGGGAAGGACAAATACCCCTCTTACAACCTTTTACAGTGGTTCACAATCTAACAAATTTTCAACGAGAAAGAAGAAGGTGAACACTCAAGCAATTGAAAACAAGACTTGCTAAAGACTTTGCTAAGGCTTTTATCTTAATCTATTGCTTCTCAAAGGTTGTATTCTCTGATGAGAATTGAGGGGTATTTATAGACCCCAAGAGGATTCAAATTTGGGCTCCAAATTTTGAATTTTCTTGGATTTTCGATGCTGGCGGTGCCACCGCCTGTCAGTGTCTGACACTGTCAATGTACTGGCGGTGCCACCGCCCGACCTCTCGAGTGCTGGGCGGTGCTACCGCCTAGTCCAGAGGTACCACCGCCCGATCCTCGGGTTCTGTGCGGTGCCACCGCCCAGTCCGACGGTTCCACCGCCCGACCTTTACCGATCATTGGTTGGGCTTCAAATTTGACCCAAACCAAGTCATATTCGGGCCCAGTTGGCCCCTAACCAGGATATAGGATTATCCCTTAATCCTAACCCTAATTACATGCAAACTACACAACTGAAAACATAGTCCTAAGCAAGCTTTCAACTGACAAACGTCGAGACTCCTTCCGGCGAGCTTTTCGACGATCTTCCGGCGGACTTCCGATACACCCTCGAATTTCTTCCGACGGACTCCCAACAGGCTCCCGATCATGTGGCGAGTTCTGCGAGTAGCCGAACCTTCTTGGTGAACTCCGCAAACCTCCGACAATCTCTTTGGCGGACTTCCGAAAACTCCGACAAGTCCCCAATTTCTTCTCGGTTAGTTCCGACAGCATCTCCGACGAATTTTCGAACTCTCAAACACCCATCGAACTTGACTCCGGTATCCTTGCTTTATGTTTTCAGGCTATCGTAGTTAATCTTGCATACTTAACTCAATAATATAGATTAGATCAATAAACACATCAATGAGAAGATAAAAAGACTTGAATTCAAGCCTAAACCGATAAATTATATTCGTTGAACTTATCATTATTCTCTATAAGCATGAACAAATACGAAACTTCGTATTTCTCATAATTTCTAGCTATGAAAATCATTTTCAAGTCGAATAATAAAAGACAATTATCACTTCGACAAGAGATAAGATTTTTCAACATGAATTTCATAAATGTAAGACATGATTTCATATGATCTAAGAACTTGCGATATTCTCAAAGAGTTTTGCGATGCATATAAGACATTTGCATTACACAAGCTTTTGCAATTCATATAATCATGCTATTGATGCGTATAAGACATTTTCATTAAGTCATGCTATCGAATAGGCACAAGTCATGCTATCGATGCGTATAAAACATTTTCATTAAGTCATGCTATCGAATTGGCACAAGTCATCACAAGTCATGTTTTGCTCATTCTTCTCCCCCTTTGTCATCAACAAAAAGGAGATGAGACTTTAAACGTACAATTTGTGATCATAAAATCATTAAAAAAGGAATCCAGCATTAAGATTGATCATACAAAATTCAACATTCATCCAAAATTCATCTCATTAAAAAACATCGCTTTCATACAAAAGAAAGAAAATGACAAACCTTTAACTTGGCATTAAGAGTAATCATACAAGGATCGCATGTTAAGGTAACAGAATAAGAAGGCATATCAATTAATCCTTAGGAGAAAATCCATAATTCTTATACATGACATTTATTTTTTGATTCATTTGTCGTAGTTCCTTCAAAATTTCAATATGCTGAATTTGAATTTGCTCTTGCTGTGATTTGAGTTGGTCTTGTTGTGATTTGATCTGATGCAATTCTACCATAATGAGTTCTTCAGAAGATGAAGCAGGAGCTGAAGGTGCTGCACCAAAGGGACTAGGAGGAGGAAATTCATTTCCCCTAAAAATTGGTGTTTCGAGATGTTCTACTAATGGGAGAATTGGATCAGTCCTTCTAGGTTGCCTAACCCATATACCATTGCTAAATGTGCACCTAAGTCTTTTCAGTAGATTTCTATTGATGGTGTTAAATCGATCAACTTGAATTGTTTTTTCATCAGGCGAGACACAAATATCATGGGCAAGTATTAATCGAGTAATTAACCCCCCGTATGGTAACATAGTGTTTTTAGCTATTATATCATGTATGTGTTGTCGGATTAAGTATCCAAAACAATTATGTTGCCCGATTATAATCCAGTACATGGTGCTTAGCTCTATTTGACTCATTTCATTAAAATGAAATTGTTTGCGAAGTAATATGCTAGTCATGATGTGATGAAAAATTTTAGAGTTAAAGGTTAGTAAGTGCTCGCAACTTTTGAGTATCATGCCTGGGTTTGGATTTTCAAAGATGGTTTCTAAGGCTTCGGAGTAAGTTGCTCCGATTATATTTACATCACATTTATTTCTAAAGTAACAGACCAAATCTTTTTCAGAAATTCCAATTAGTTCACAAATAGTACTATCAAATATTCTAATTTGTGTTCCTAAAAGGTAAGTACTTAGGCTTTCGTTGTCCACACATAAGTTTGCATAAAATAGCCTAACTAACATAGGATAAATTGGTTCATTGATTTGTAGGAGAGGTAAGGCATCTAGATGTGCAAACCACCTAATGGGTTCTATGTTTCCTAGTTTATCTAGATCATCATGTTTACCCTTATGTATAGTTCTTGTTTCGAAATTTGGAAACCTAAGAGCTACTTTTTTGGATCTAAAAAGATTTTGATCATATGAATCTCTTTCAACTCTTTTCCCTTTTGATCTTGTTGATCTCTTAGAAGTCATTATCTAGACAAGATGATGGATCAACACACCATTCGTTGCAATCGTCCCAAGGGATTCTTGTTGGTTCAAGCTCTCCATCCTTCAAGGAATTTTTCAAAGGTAAAATCTGAAATCTTTCCTTCCTTACAAAGGAAGAATGAGCAACGATTGTAAATCCGGACATGTTGCTTACAAATGTCCATTTAGGAAAATTAGTCCACATAAGTTGATATGGGTTCCTAAAGGAACTATAAATACTTCAATGATAAATAACAAAATTGGTAGATCAATTTTTGAGGCACCCAAAATCAAATGAGTACCTAAAAACTATCCTCTTTTGTAGACAAACCCACAAGCTAGGAGCAAGAGATGACATCTTGATAGTGGATGCTCAAGACACATGACTGGAGATCCATCTCATTTCTCTATGCTCACTAGCAAAGAAGAAGGGTACGTCACCTAAAAAAATTTTCCATAAGGTAAAATCTAAAATCTTTCCTTCCTCTTCTCATTATTTTGCCTACTCTTCAAAATTTCATATTCTTGATCCATCATCTTGTCTAGATAATGGCTCCTAAGAGATCAACAAGATCAAAAGGGAAAAGGGTTGAAGGAGATTCATATGACCAAAATCTTTTTAGATCCAAAGAAGTCGCTCTTATGTTTCCAAATTTCGAAATAAGAACTATAATAAGGGTAAACATATTGATCTATATAAACTAGGAAACATAGAACCCATTAGGTGGTTTGCACATCTAGATGTCTTACCTCTCCTACAAATCAATGAACCAATTTATCCTAGGTTAGTTAGGCTATTTTATGCAAACTTATGTGTGGACAACGAAAGCCTAAGTACTTACCTTTTAGGAACACAAATTAGAATCTTTGATAGTACTATTTGTGAACTAATTGGAATTTTTGAAAAGGATATGGTTTGTTACTTTAGAAATAAATGTGATGTAAATATAATCGGAGCAACTTACTCCGAAGCCTTAGAAACCATCTTTGAAAATCCAAACTCAAGCATGATACCCAAAAGTTGCGAGCACTTACTACCCTTTAACTCTAAAATTTTTCATCACATCATGACTAGCATATTACTTCCCAAGCAATTTCATCTTTATGAAATGAGTCAAATAGAGCTAAGCACCATGTACTGTATTATAACCAGACAACATAATTGCTTTGGATACTTAATCCGGCAACACATGCAGGATATAATAGCTAAAGACACTATGTTACCATATAGGGGGGTTAATTACTCGATTAATACTTGCCCATGATATTTGTGTCTCGCCTGATGAAAAAATAATTCAAGTTGATCGATATAACACCATCAATAGAAATCTACTAAAAAGACTTAGGTGCACATTTAGCAATGGTATATGGGTTAGGCAAATCTAGAAGGACGGATCCAATTCCCCCACCAGTAGAACATCCTGAAACACCAATTTTTAGGGGAAATGAATCTCCTCTCCTAGTCCCTTTGGTGCAGCACCTTCAGCTCCTGCTTCATCTTCTGAAGAACTCTTTATAGCAGAATTACATCAGATCAAATCACAACAAGAACAACTCAAATCACAGCAAGAGCAAATTCAAATTCAGCAAATTAAAATTTTGAAGGAATTACGACAAATGAATCAAAAAATAGATGTCATGTATAAGAACTATGGATTTCCTCCTAAGGATTAATCGATATGCCTGCTTATTCTGTTACCTTGACATACGATCCTTGTATGATTACTCTTAATGCCAAGTTAAAGTTTTGCCATCGTCTTTCTTTTGTATGAAAGTCATGCTGTTTTAAACGAATGCTGAATTTTTCAAATATGATGAATTTTGAATGAATGATGATTTCTTTCTACTAAGATGAATTTTAGATTCTATTTAATAAGCTGAATTTTGAATAATATTATGAATGTCGAATGATCAATCTTCTTGGTGAATTTTCAATCACAAATTGTATACTTAAAAGTCTCATCACCTTTTTGTTGATGATAAAGGGGGAGAAGAATGAGTAAAAGATTGATGAATTGTATGCCAATGTGATAACATGACTTATATGACTTACAAAAGCTTGTGTTAATGCAAATGTCTTGTATGCATCGATAGCATGACTTATATCAATTGCAAGAGCCTGTATTAATGCAAGAAGAATGAGTAAAAGATTGATGAATTGTATGCCAATGTTAAAGCATGACTTATATAAATTGCAAAAGCTTGTGTATTGCAAAGGTCTTATATGAATTATATGCATCGATAGCATGACTTGTCTAAATTGCAAGAGCCTGTGTAAATGTCCTAAATAGATAACAAAACTCCTTGAGAATATTACAAGTTTTTAAATTGCTTGATCATGCCTTACATTTATATCATGAGATTCATATTGAAAGTTCATATCTCTTGTTGAAATTATAATTGTCTTTTATCATTCGACTTGAAAATAATCTTCATAACTTAAAATTATAAGCAATACGAAGTTTCGTATTTGCAAATGCTTATTGAGAATAACGATAAGTTCAACGGATAGAACTTATCGGCTTAGGTTTGAATTCAAAGAGATTGAATTCAAGTGTTTTTATCTTCTCATAATATGGCATATAGATGGGGGGGTTATGTTTAACTCCGTCATCAATTGATTGTCATAATAAAAAAGGGGGAGATTGTTGAATCTCGGATTTTTATTTTATCAAAAAGAGGGAGATTGTCATCATCAACTAACCCATCAATTGATTTCATCAAGTGTGTAGGATTAACTACGATAGCCTGAAAACATAAAGCAAGTCTACCGGAGTCAAGTTCGATGGGTGTTCGAGAGTCCGAAGATTCGTCGGAGATGCTGCTGAAACCAACCGAGAAGAATTCGAGGACTTGTAGTTTTCGGAAGTCCGCCGAAGAGATCGTCTGAGGTTCCCGGAGATCACAGTAAAGGCTCGGCTACTCGTTGAACTCGCCACATGATCGGGAGCCTGCTGGGAGTGCGTCGGAAGAAATCCGAGGGTGCATTGGAAGTCCGCCGGAAGATCGTCGGAAAGCTCACCGGAAGGAGACTCGACGTTTGCCGGTTAAAAACTTGCTTTGGACTATGTTTTCAGTTGCGTAGTTTGCATGTAATTAGCGTTAGGATTAAGGGATAATCCTATATCCTGGTTATGGGCTAACTAGGCCCGAATATGACCTGGTTTGGGCCAGATTTGAAGCCCAACCAGTAACCCAAAAGGTCGGACGGTAGTACCACCGGACTGGGAGGTGGCACCGCCCAAAACCCGAGAGGTCCGACGGTGGCACCGCTGGGCTGGGTGGTGGCACCGCCCAGGACCCGAGAGGTCCGGCGGTGGCACCGCCAGTACACTGTCTGTCAGACACTGACAGGCGGTGGCACCGCCAGCATCGGGAAACCCAAAGGTAATTCAAATTTGGAGCCCAAATTTGAATCCTCTTGGGGCCTATAAATACCCCTCAATTCTCAACAGATAATACAACTTTTTGAGAAACAATAGATTGAGATAAAAGCCTTAGCAAAATCTTTAACAAGCCTTGTTTTCAATTGCTTGAGTGTTCACCTCCTTCCTTTTCGTTGAAAATTTGTAAGAGTGTGAACCACCTGTAAAAGGTTGTAAGAGGGGTATTTGTCCTTCCTCTTCAAAGTGATTTGCTAGTGGAAGTTAGGAGACTCATCGAAGAAAGCTTCGCACGTGGATGTAGGTCATTTGACCGAACCACTTTAAATTGGTGTGTTCCTTGAATGTATGAGTACTTACCTTTCTGAAATTGTTATTTACACTGCAGCAAGCTTTCGTTTTCATCTTCTCACTTTACTCAAGTTATCGTCAAATCAAAATCTGAGAGAAACCAGAAGGTGTCATACTCAACTGCAATTAACAAAGAAATCCTTTATGGCTAGTAATCAAACCATGAAGCAAGCTCCTCCAAATACAATAGATGCATAAGTAGAGAAGCAGAAGTGCATAACAGAAGGGAAGAGGACAAAGAAAGCAGTAGGGCAAGATCAAAATTTGAACATGGTATGGAATTTTAGAAAGCACAACAATTGAAATAGGTAGTCATTATTGGTATAAGATCTATTTCCATGATCCAATCTTTTCATCTATGTACCCATTTCTTGGGGAAAGTCACATAGATTCATGGAAGTCCCGACCCCAATCCTAGTCCATGCTAGCTCATCCTGGGGATCAATTTATCTCCTTACCTGAACAAAATAAAACCCCAGTAATCACTCACTCACTTAGGGTTCAGCTGCACTGTTAATAGAGTATCAAAGGGCTTTCATGTAAATAACAAGAATTTGTGGAATTACGGGCAAAAGCAAAAATATTTAGAAGCTAAATATTTTAAGAACTCCTTTAAATATTGTAATTAAACAAGAAATAGAAAATTCCGCTCACTCCTCTTCTTCCTACTTATATATCCATAAAGGAGGGCTCTAGGGTTCAAAATATAACAGCTCAAGTTGCCCTAGTTGATTTAAGGGAATAAAATGATAATATGAAACTGTGTCAGTTGATAAGAAACCATATTAAACCACCCAAATATTTGGTGCTAAATCTAATAAAGTTCAACATTCATACAACAGAAACTAAGACAACATAAGCTGCAAACGAAGAACGAAGAGATTTAAAACAGACTCCTATACATTTTGAAGTTCCTGTATCAAATTCAAAGGCAACATTTTTCACCAACCAACCACAATTCTAAAATGTAGTTTGTTTCACCGTACCTCATTTGTTTGAACAAAAAGATTCATTCCATTGTCTAGAGTACATGCTAGCAAATGTAAGTTGTACTGTTTAAATCATATACTGTTTATTGAAGAAATGCCTTAGCCAATACTATTTTGTGAAAAAAAAAGGCTCAGGTCACATGTCCTTCCAATGCTGGATACCCCACAAAAATGCTACATCTAAATCTTTTGGTACTGAG